>NC_143131.1:75629064-76229064 GCF_059928025.1 Delphinapterus leucas | reverse complement strand
TTTCAATACTTCAGTGAATAGGAGAAGAAAAGTAATATTCAAGAGAACTTCATTTCTGGAAAAATCAGGAAGGAAATATACTTTAAAATATTGTCTAGAAATCTGCCAACAGTCTGTTTTACATTTTCTGAAATGGCTGACACATATTTTTGGAAAATAATATAAGTGATTAAGAATATCTAGTTCTATAACATTAACAACTCTAGGCATTGAAATGTGGTCAACAGTGATTGGAAGAAAAAAATACATCCTGAACTTTGTTGGCTTATATTTCAGAGTACTTCTTGTGAGCAACTTCAGATAATAACTTGCTAGCGAAGGAGGCAATACAGTGTCCTCTTCTTCTCCACATTTTCCAGCACTAACCCCATCTCCCAAGGCCTGACCCCATCACCATACTTGTTTCACTTTGGAGCCATTTTAGTTACTTCTGTGAAAGGGCACATCTGAACTCTCTGGGTATTCCTCCTATTAATCAACATGCACAGATCAGAGAACTAGAAAGAGTGCTTCACTGCTGCATGAAGATATTTAATTAAAGTCGGAGCAACTTCTAAATGAGAAAGTGCAAATAGTCTCTCCAGATCATTAATAATTTGGCAGTTTATAAAACATTAAAATATAATGTGTTCATTATTTTCCTTAAATCTATTGAGAGCATTACATAATTCCTCTAGCTTAGATACATTCTTTTTGGCTAAGATAATATCAACTAATAAAGGTGTCTTAACCTTGTCAGATATGATATTGACATGAAGAAACATCACAATTGTCTTCTAATTATGTCTGACAACAAGTCTAATTTAGCATTCTTTCACATAGTATTTATCATAAGTCTTAGTGTTCCTTGTTATCCATTCTTATGCTAATTGATTACTATCATGATCTCGACTTCATGGTTGCATAAATATTTCTTATGAACAAGTCCGGCATTTCCAATAGCTGAAAAGCCTCAAATCACGTGAAAACAACAATATTCTCAGTCACGCAGCTACATGCCATATTATCATTTAATTTTAAACAGGATTTCAACAAAACAAGTGTAGAATATTATTTTAAACCTTATTGTTATTGCTGATATCCTCAGTAGTATATATTTTATATTATAAAGTATATCAAAGATCCCTTCTTTTAATGGATTTCAGTGAAGGAAGAAACCCTCCACAAATTAAAGTGGGAGAAAAAGAAAATGAACATAATAAATGTAACCAACACATAAAAAAAATTTTTTTAACATCTTTATTGGAGTTTAATTGCTTTACAGTGTGTGTTAGTTGCTGCTGTATAACAAAGTGAATCAACTATATGTATACATATATCTCCATATCCCTTCCCTCTTGTGTCGCCCTCCCACCCTCCCTATCCCACCTCTCTAGGCACCTCCCTATCCCACCTCACAAGGCACCAAGCTGATCTCCCTGTGCTATGCGGCTGCTTCCCACCAGCTATCTATTTTACATTTGGTAGTGTATATATGTCCATGCCTCTCTCTTTGTCCCAGCTTACACTTCTCCCGCCCCGTGTCCTCAAGTCCATTCTCTACATCTGCATCTTTATTCCTGTCCTGCCACTAGGTTCTTCAGAACCATTTTTTGTTTTTTAGATTTCATATATATGTGTTAGCATACAGTATTTGTTTTTCTCTTTCTGACTGACTTCACTCTGTATGACAGACTCTAGGGGCATCCACCTCAGTACAAATAACTCAATTTCGTTTCTCTTTATGGCTGAGTAATGTTCCATTGTATATATGTGCCACATCTTCTTCATCCATTCACCTGTCGATAGGCGCTTAGGTTGCTTCCATGTCCCGGCTATTGTACATAGTGCTGCAATGAACATTGTGGTACATGACTCTTTTTGAATTATGGTTTTCTCAGGGTATATGCCCAGTAGTGGGATTGCTGGGTCATATGGTAGTTCTATTTTTAATTTTTTAAAAAACCTCCATACTGCTTTCCATAGTGGCTGTATCAATTTACATTCCCACCAAGAGTGCAATAGGGTTCCCTTTTCTTCACACTCTCTCTAGCATTTATTGTTTGTAGATTTTTTGATGATGGCCAAGCTGACCCGTATGAGGTGATACCTCATTGTAGTTTCTTTTTTTTAACATCTTTATTGGAGTATACTTGCTTTACCATGGTGTGTTAGTTTCTGCTTTATAACAAAGTGAATCAGCTATACATATACATATATCCCCATATCTCTTCCCTCTTGTGTCTCCCTCCCTTCCACCCTCCCTATCCCACCCCTCTTGGTGGTCACAAAGCACCGAGCTGATCTCCCTGTGCTATGCGGCTGCTTCCCACTAGCTATCTATTTTACATTTGGTAGTGTATATATGTCCATGCCACTCTCTCACTTCGTCCCAGCTTACTGTTCCCCAACCCCGTGTCCTCAAGTCAATTCTCTAGTAGGTCTGCGTCTTGATTCCCATCTTGCCCCTAGGTTCTTCATGACCATTTTTCTTTTTCTTTAGATTCCATATATATGTGTATTTGTTTTTCTCTTTCTGACTGACTTCACTCTGTATGACAGACTCTAGGGGCATCCACCTCAGTACAAATAACTCAGTTTCGTTTCTCTTTATGGCTGAGTAATATTCCATTGTATATATGTGCCACACCTTCTTTATCCATTCATCTGTTGATGGACACTTAGGTTGCTTCCATGTCCTGGCTATTGTAAATAGAGCTGCAATGAACATTTTGGTACATGACTCTTTTTGAATTATGGTTTTCTCAGGGTATATGCCCAGTAGTGGGATTGCTGGGTTGTATGGTAGTTCTATTTTTAGTTTTTTAAGGAACCTCCATACTGCTTTCCATAGTGGCTGTATCAATTTACATTCCCACCAAGAGTGCAAGAGGGTTCCCTTTTCTCCACACCCTCTCCAGCATTTATTGTTTGTAGATTTTTTGATGATGGCCATTCTGACTGGTGTGAGGTGATACCTCATTGTAGTTTTGATTAGCATTTCTCTAATGGTTAGTGATGTTGAGCATCCTTTCATGTGATTTTTGGCAATCTGTATATCTTCTTTGGAGAAATGTCTCTTTAGGTCTTCTGCCGATTATTGGATTGGGTTGTTTGTTTTTTGATATTGACCTGCATGAGCTGTTTGTATATTTTGGAGATTAATCCTTTGTCAGTTGCTTTTTTTGCCAATATTGTCTCCCATTCTAAGGGTAGTCTTTTCGTCTTGTTTTTGGTTTCCTTTGCTGTGCAAAAGGTTTGAAGTTTCATTAGGTCCCATTTGTTTATTTTTGTTTTTACTTCCATTTCTCTAGGAGGTGGGTCAAAAAGATCTTGGTGTGATTTATGTCATAGAGTGTTCTGCCTATGTTTTCCTCTAAGAATTTTATAGTGTCTGGCCTTACGTTTAGGTCTTCAATCCAGTTTGAGTTTATTTTTGTGTATGGTGTTAGGAAATGTGCTAATTCCATTCTTTTACATGTAGCTGTCCAGTTTTCCCAGCACCACTTATTCAAGAGGCTGTCTTTTCTCCACTGTATATTCTTGCCTCCTTTATCAAAGATAAGGTGACCGTGTGAGCATGGGTTTATCTCTGGGCTTTCTATCTGTTCCATTGATCTATATTTCTGTTTTTTTGCCAGTACCATACTGTCTTGAATACTGTAGCTTTGTAGTATAGTCTGAAGTCAGGGATCTTGATTCCTCCAGCTCCTTTTTTCTTTCTCAAGATTGCTTTGGCTATTCAGGGTCTTTTGTGTTTCCATACAAATTGTGAAATTTTTTGTTCCAGTTCTGTGAAAAATGCCAGTGGTAGTTTGATAGGGATTGCATTGAATCTGTTGTTATTTTCACAATGTTGATCTCTCCAATCCAAGAGCATGGTATATCTCTCCATCTGTTTGTATCATCTTTAATTTCTTTCATCAGTGTCTTATAGTTTTAAGCATACAGGTTTTCTGTCTCCTTAGGTACGTTTATTCTTAGGTACCTTATTCTTTTTGTTGCAGTGGTAAATGGGAGTGTTTCCTTAATTTCTCTTTCACATTTTTTGTTGTTAGTGTATAGGAAATGCAAGAGATTTCTATGCATTAATTTTGTATCCTGCTACTTTACCAAATTCATTGATTAGTTCTAGTAGTTTTCTCATAGCATCTTTAGGATTCTCTATGTATAGTATCATGTCATCCGCAGTGACAGCTTTACTTCTTCTTTTCCGATTTGGATTCCTGTTATTTCTTTTTTTTCTCTGCGGTGGCAAAGAGTTCCAAAACTATGTTGAATAATAGTGGTGAGAGTGGGCCACCTTGTCTTGTTCCTGATCTTAGTGGGAAAGGTTTCAGTTTTTCACCATTGAAAACAATGTTGGCTGTGGGTTTGTCATATATGGCCTTTAATGTGTTAAGGCAAATTCCCTCTATGCCTACTTTCTGGAGGGTATTTGTCATAAATGGGGGATGAATTTTGTCAAAAGCTTTTTCTGCATCTATTGAGATTTTCATATGGTTTTTATTCTTCAATTTGTTAATATGGTTTATCACATTGGTTGATTTCCATATATTGAAGAATCCTTGATTTCCTGGGATAAACCCCACTTAATCATGGTGTATGATCCTTTAACGTGCTGTTGGATTCTGTTTGCTAGTATTCTGTTGAGGATTTTTGCATCTATATTCATCAGTGATATTGGCCTGTAGTTTTCTTTTTTTTGTGGCATCTATGTCTGGTTTTGGTATCAGGGTGATGGTGGCCTTATAGAATGAGTTTGAGAGTGTTCCTCCCTCTACTATATTTTGGAAGAGTTTGAGAAGGATAAGTGTTAGCTCTTCTCTAAATGTTTGATAGAATTCACCTGTGAAGCCATTAGGTCCTGGGCTTTTGTTTAATGGAAGATTTTAAATCACAGTTTCAATTTCAGTGCTTGTGTCGGTTTATATTTTGTTCCGTGCTTGTTCAGTGCTTGTGTCTGTTTATATTTTCTCATTCTTCCTGGTTCAGTCTTGGAAGGTTGTGCTTTTCTCAGAATTTGTCCATTTCTTCCAGGTTGTCCATTTTATTAGCGTATAGTTCCTTGCAGTAATCTCTCATGATTCTTTGTATTTCTGCAGTGTCCGTTGTTACTTCTCCTTTTTCATTTCTAATTCTATTGATTTGAGTCTTCTCCATTATTTTCTTGATGCGTCTGGCCAGTGGTTTATCAGTTTTAACTTCTCAAAGAACCAGTTTTTAGTTTTATTCATCTTTGCTATTGTTCCCTTCATTTCTTTTTCATTTATTTCTGATCTGATCTGTATGATTACTTTCCTTCTGCTAACTTTGGGGTTTTTTTTTTTTTTCTCTAATTGCTTTAGGTGTAAGTTTAGGTTGGTTATTTGAGATGGTTCTTGTTTCTTGAGGTAGGATTGTATTGCTATAAACTTCCCGCTTAGAACTACTTTTCCTGCATCCCGTAGGGTTTGGGTCATCGTGTTTTCATTGTCACTTGTTTCTAGTTATTTTTTGATTTCCTCTTTGATTTCTCCAGTGATCTCTTGGTTATTTAGTAGTGTATTATTTAGCCTCCACGTGTTTGTATTTTTTACAGATTTTTCCTGTAATTGATATCTAGTCTCATAGCATTGTGGTTGGAAAAGATACGATTTCAATTTTCTTAAATTTACCAAGGCTTGATTTGTGACCCAAGATATGATCTATCCTGGAGAATATTCCATGAGCACTTGAGAAGAAAGTGTATTCTGTTGTTTTTGGATAGAATGTCCTATAAATATCAATGAAGTCCATCTTGTTTAATGTATCATTTAATGCTTGTGTTTCCTTATTTATTTTCATTTTGGATGATCTGTCCATTGGTGAAAGTGGGGTGTTAATGTCCCCTACTCTTCTTGTGTTATTGTTAATTTCCCCTTTTATGGCTGTTAACATTTGACTTATGTATTGAGGTGCTCCTATATTGGGTGCATAAATATTTACAATTGTTATATCTTTTTCTTGGATTGATCCCTTGATCATTATGTAGTGTCCTTCTTTGTCTCTTGCAATAGTTTATTTTAAAGTCTATTTTGTCTGATAGGAGAATTGCTACTCCAGCTTTCTTTTGATATCCATTTGCATGGAATATCTTTTTGCATCCCCTCACTTTCAGTCTGTATATGTCTCGAGGTCTGAAGTGGGTCTCTTGTAGACAGCGTATATATGGGTCTTGTTTTTGAATCCATTCAGCCAGTCTCTGTCTTTTGGTGGGAGCATTTAATCCATTTACATTCAGGTAGTTATCGATATGTATGCTCCTATTACCATTTTCTTAATGGTTTTGGGTTGTGATTGTAGGTCTTTTCCTTTTCCTGTGTTTCCTGCCTAGAGAAGTTCCTTTAGCATTTGTTGTAAAGCTGGTTTGGTGGTGCTGAATTCTGTTAGCTTTTGTTTGTCTGTAAAGGTTTTAATTTCTCCATCGAATCTGAATGAGATCCTTGCTGGGTAGAGTAATCTTCGTAGGTTTTTCCCTTTCATCACTTTAAATATGTCCTGCCACTCCCTTCTGGCTTGCAGAGTTTCTGCTAAAAGATCAGCTGTTAACCTTATGGGGATTCCCTTGTATGTTGTTTGTTGCTTTTCCCTTGTTGCTTTTAATAGTTTTTCTTTGTATTTAAGTTTTGATAGTTTGATTAATATGTGTCTTGGCATGTTTCTCCTTGGATTTATCCTGTATGGGACTCCTGTGCTTCCTGGTCTTGATTGACTATTTCCTTTCCCATATTAGGGAAGTTTTCAACTATAATCTCTTCAAATATTTTCTCAGTCTCTTTCTTTTTCTCTTCTTCTTCTGGGACCCCTATAAATCGAATGTTGGTGTGTTTAATGTTGTCCCAGAGGTCTCTAAGACTTTCCTCAATTCTTTTCATTCTTTTCTCTTTAAAGTAGTAGTTATTTCTACTACTTTATCTTCCACGTCACTTATCCGTTCGTCTTCCTCAAGTATTCTGCTATTGATTCCTTCTAGAGAATTTTTAATTTCATTTATTGTGTTGTTCATCATTGTTTGTTGGCTCTTTTTAGGTCTTCTAGGTCCTTCTTAAACGTTTCTTGTATTTTCTTCATTCTATTTCCAAGATTTTGGACCATCTTTACTATCATTACTCTGAATTCTTTTTCAGGTAGGCTGCTTATTTCCTTTTCCTTTGTTTGGTCTGATGGGTTTTTGCTTTGCTCCTTCATCTGCTGTGTTTTTCTCTGTCTTCTCACTTTGCTTAACTTACTGTGTTTGCGGTCTCCTTTTCACAGGCTGCAAGTTCGTAGTTCCCGTTGCTTTTGGTGTCTGCCCCCAGTGGGTAAGGTTCGTTCAGTGGGTTGTGTATGCTTCCTGGTGGAGGGGACTGGTGCCTGTGTTCTGGTGGATGAGGCTGGATCTTGTCTTTGCGGTGGGCAGGACCATGTCTGATGGTGTGTTTTGGGGTGTCTGTGTACTTATTATGAGTTTAGGCAGCCTCTCTGCTAATGGGTGGGTTTTTTTTCCTTTCTTGCTAGTTGTTTGGCAAAGGGTGTCCAGCACTGTAGCTTGCAGGTTGTTGAGTGGAGCTGGGTTTTAGTGTTGAGATAGAGATCTCTGTGAGAGCTCTCGCCAATTGACAGCACTTCTGACCAGGAGGTCTCTGGTGGTCCAGTGTCCTGAACTTGATTTTCCTACCTCAGAGGCTCAGGCCTGATGCCCGGCTGGAGCACCAAGACCCTGTCAGCCACACAGCTCAGAAGAGAAGGGAGAAAAAAAAGAAGGAAAGAAAAAAATAATAAAATAACGTTATTAAAATAAAAATAAAATAAAATAAAATTTTAAGTAATAAAGAAAAGAAGAGAGCAACCAAACAAACAAATCCAGCAATTATAACAAATGCTAACATCTATACTAAGATAAACATAAAAATCAGTAACTAGTCTGTCACATACAGCAAACCTCAAGTCTACAGGTGCTCCCAAAGTCCACTGCCTCAATTTTGGGATGATCACTGTCTATTCATGTATTCCACGGATTCAGGGTACATCAAGTTTATTGTGGAGATTTAATCTGCTGCTCCTGAGGCTGTACAGAGAAATTTCCCTTTCTCTTCTTTATTCACACAGGTCCTGGGGTTTAGCTTTGGATTTGGCCCTGCCTCTGCATGTAGGTCACCCTCTGCGTCTGTTCGTCACCCAGATAGGAGGGGGTTAAACGAGCGGTTGATTAGGGGCTTCTGTCTGAGGCTGGGGGGAGGGAGGGGCACAGAATGCAGGGTGAGCCTGCGGGCAGCAGAGGCCGGCGTGACGTTGCACCAGCCTCAGGCGCGCTGTGCGTTCTCCCGGGGGAGTTGTCCCTGGATCACGGGACCCTGGCAGTGGCGGGCTACACAGGCTCCTGGGAGGGGAGGTGTGGATAGTGACCTGTGCTTGCACACAGCCTTCTTGGTCGTGGCAGCAGCCTTAGCATCTCATGCCCGTCTCTCACGTCCGCGCTGATAGCCGCGGCTTGCGCCCATCTCTGGAGTTCGTTTAGGCAGCGCTCTTAATCCCCTCTCCTCGCGCACCAGGAAACAAAGAGGGAAGAAAAAGTCTCTTGCCTCTTCGGCAGGTCCAGACTTTTCCCTGGACTCCCTCCCGGCAAGCCATGGTGCACTACACCCCTGCAGGCTGTGTTCATGCCACCAACCCCAGTCCTGTCCCTGCGATCCGACCGAAGCCCGAGCCTCAGCTCCCAGCCCCGCCCGCCGCTGCGGGTGAGCAGACAAGCCTCTCAGGCTGGTGAGTGCTGGTCGGCCCTGATCCTCTGTGCGGGAATCTCTGTGCTTTGCCCTCCGCACCCCTGTTGCTGCGCTCTCCTCCGTGGCTCCGAAGCTTTCCCCCTCTGCCACCCACAGTCTCTGCCCGCGAAGGGGCTTCTAATGTGTGGAAACCTTTCCTCCTTCACAGCTCCCTCCCATGGTGCAGGTCCCATCCCTATTCTTTTGTCTCTGTTTTTTCTTTTATCTTTTGCCCTACCCAGGTACGTGGGGAGTTTCTTGCCTTTCGGGAAGTCTGAGGTCTTCTGCCAGGGTTCGGTAGGTGTTCTGTAGGAGTTGTTCAACACGTAGATGTATTTTTGATGTATTTGTGGGGAGGAAGATGATCTCCACGTCTTACTCTTCCACCATCTTGAAGCTCCTCAACCAATACATTTTATATCACTATCAGTGCTGAAATGATCAGCATGGCTTAATCTAAGGGTTTGCATAGGACAGTTTTGTGGAGAACAAAGTCTTAGGAACTATCAGAACAAGGGGAGTCCTTGAGGATGGGAGGGTAGGAGAAAACCTTCTGAGATGCACATATGACATGTTTGAAGATCCAGAAATGAGAGGATTTCAGTTATGCAGTGAGTAATACTGGGTTTTTCTGCTTGGGTCAGACAAATTTGGAAATGTTACGTAGAGAAATTTCTTAACTGAAAATGAGAGTTTTGTCTTCTGTGAATAAAAATTTGCTCCTACTTTTGGCATAGAAATGATAAATCACTAGAGGTTCCTAATATGCAGTCATCAACATAATACTAAGGTGAGATTTGGGGTTTTTTTGATGAAGGAAAGCTGAAGTAGGAAATCAGGCTAGGAAGAAATAATAACCATTTGGGTCCAGTAAGGTTAGGGTCTGGGTCACAGACACAGCTATTAGCTTCCTAAAGGAAGTGAGTAACATATAAGCTGAGTCTCAAAGGCTGATTATGAGTTAGGCAAGGGGAGAAATATTCCATATAGAAGGAATGAAATAAAAAAAGGCCATAAAGTAAAAGGACATGGCGCTTTGGAAGAAATTTAAATAAAGCTCGTGTGACTGGAATTTAGAGGATGAGTTTGTGAAGGGGAGAAAGGAGGCTATGAAGACTTTTTATATCATGTAAAGGAGTTTGAACTTTATTGTATGAGAGCTGGGGAGAATTTGGAGAGATTTAAGCCAGGGAGAAGCATCATGATCAGGTTTGAAGTTTAGGAAGTTTGCTCTGAGTGTGGACAGCAGATGGGAGGTGAGCTAGACTGAAAGAAGGAAGCTAAAGAGAGGGTCATGTAGTATCCTTGACAAGGTAGAATGTGGCCTGGTGTAGGCTGGTGGCTGTGGGGAAAGTCATAACTATAAAAGCTATTTAGGGAAAAGAATTGCTCATCTTGGCAACTGATTTGATATTGGGGAAAAGGAGAGGGAAAAGGAGTCCAGAACGAGGCTGAGGTGCTGAGGTAATGGATTTTGTGAGAGGCTAAATGTAAAAGATTGAAGGAAAAAAAAAGTTAGAAAGATGACAAAATTTAAGAAATAAAAGGCCATGTTATATGCTTTAAAGAGGGAGTTGGTGGTGATGATAGTCTGGTAGAAGGAGAGTAATAAAAATGATCTTAAACACATTTAATGAAGGAAATCAAGTGGAGATATTTTACAAACAGTGACAAATATGAACCCAGAATCGCACGAGACACTGGATAACTAAAAATGTTCAGAGGAATACAGTGAGAGCCAGGGCTGTGCTGGTTCAACATTAACGGCCATTATACTGGAAGGGTCCCTTGAAGGAGGTGGAACAATTAGCAAGGAAACCACAAAAATATGGAAAATGGTCTATGTGTGGTTAAAGAAAAGTCAAGGAAAAGAGTGTTACCTATGTGAGAAGCCTTTGGTTCTCTGTTAGTTTTGTTACATCTGGATTCCTCTGCTTATGTGATGCAAAGTCATCAAAATAATATAGCAGCGACTGTTAATTGCCTATCCAATATTCATCTGCTTCTCTATTTTTTACTGAAAGAATCCTGATTTTATTGGTGGTAGCACTGTGTGCAGTTAAAAAGCTGTTCTTTGAACTTTCCCCAGGCTTCTTTGAAGCTGTATTTCCCAGGCTTCTTAGAAGCTAAAGCTGTTTGACATAGTTTTGGCCAATGAGAAATAAGCAGAAGTCACTGGGTGGAGCTTTTTGGAAAACTCTTTAAAAGGGAGGTGAATTTAACTGTCATGGGCCTTTTTTTTTTTTTTTTTTTTTGCGGTACGCGGGCCTCTCACTGTCGTGGCCTCTCCCGTTGTGGAGCAACAGGCTCCGGACGCGCAGGCTCAGCGGCCATGGCTCACGGGCGCAGCCGCTCCGCGGCATGTGGGATCTTCCCGGACCGGGGCACGAACCCGCGTCCCCTGCATCGGCAGGCGGACTCTCAACCACTGCGCCACCAGGGAAGCCTGGCCTTTTTGTTATGATTGCCTGAAATGTTGGCATGCTATTAGAAGGAGGAGGTGTGTAGGTGGCAGGAGCCATCCTGTAATAATGAGGGTAAGAGTCATGTCCTAGGGGTGTCTGAGGAGAAAGATAGGAGCCTGGGATGTTGAGGACCTTGCAGCTGCTACATTGGCCCTGGTCTCCCTATCCCTGAACTTCTCATTAAGTGACAAAAATAACATTTCTTGTTTGGTTAGAAGCCAATCCGGTATGTAGACTTAATAATATTTTTAAATGTTATTATTAATAATATTGCAAATTGAAATAGTTAGGATTTTGTGAGTGCTCTCTATGTGGAAGGCACAATGCGAAGCTTTTTACAGAGAGTTTAACTTTCCTAAAGTTACTTCAGTACCAGGGTACAATTAGTGCTCTAATCTGGAAGCCACAATTAAAACCAAGATCTATTTGATCCCACAGAACATTTTAAGGCCCTTCTAAGCCCATAATTAATTTTATATAGTAAATAATTGTTGAATTCATATTCATTTTTTTGACTGTTTTGCTTTTACCCATGTCTGATGATGATACAAAAGGGATCCCATTTAAAACAAGAATAAAACATGCATTACTGGTAAATTCACTGAATGGATACATGACCAAGGAGGCTGATGCTAATCCACATGTTTTCTGACCTGTATAAAACTAAAGCGTTTTCAATGAAATCTCTTAAAAACCCCACAGAGTTCCTGACAGCTGGTAGGGTTCAAATAAACCCTGCTAATGGCTCTCACTATGTCTTGATTTGGGCTAAAAAAAGGGATGAAATTGCTACATAGTTACATTCACTGTTCAGAGATGGACATGTGCCAGATGTGGATGTGGTTGCTCCTGTTGTAGACCTACCTGATGTCCCTCCTTCCTGCCATGCTGGGGATTTCTTAGCTGTATTGAATGGGCTGTTATCTGGAGTTCATGGTGAAGTTCTCCAATAGTACCCCTTAACTGAAACAAATTAGAATTTGTAGTAGATCCACCAAAAGCCATTGGTAGTAAGATGCCATAACACATGTTACAGAAATTAGAGAAGTTACTCCTAATATAGACACAGAAATAAGAAACTCTTGAAAAAAGGGTCAGCAAAGCACAGGGAATGCATATTACAGAAAACTATCAAATAAGTTCAGTTGTACCAATCCCTATTTAGTCTGCAAGAAAGAGAGCGACAGTAGTATCTATGCCTATTCAAGCACATGTACAAATTCACCTTAGAAAAGACCACCATAAAAAGAAGTTGGGTCACTGTGGTATAAGGCAATTCTTAATTATTTACATGATCGTATGCTCAACCTGTAGGTCCAGGACACTGTAATATGAGCAATCCTTGTTCGTGTATGCAGAATTGCCATCAATTTCAATTGCAGTGAAACCATAAAGGTCAAATATATCCACCTTATTTTCTCAAAAGTAGACTTGGAATAGCTGTTGTCTTTAGTCTTCATGTTAGCAAGGCCTGTGAAGCACATTGTAAATGCTCAGTATTGCTTCATCACAGAGTAAATTCCTTTCCTTATGTGCGAAGAATTTGGTTCACGCATGCAGTACAGAGTATTCGTATGGTTAGAGTAATTCAATTGAATGACAGGGAAAAACAATTTATGGCCATTGCTCTAATATACTTGAAGGCTATTCATATACCCCCTTCTCTTAGGAAAAGAAAAGAAATATGAGCGTGAGATCTAATCAAACAAGATGTCTTTAAATTAGGATCAGATATGAGTCTCTAAATGTAGATCTTATCAATGGGACAAGCTTTAAAGTGGATTGCTGGGAAGCGATTGAAATATGCTCAGGTATGTCTGTGTTCTAACTGGTAAATTAAGGCTAAGGAATTCCAGATGTATATTCATTTGTGTATTCCTTCTTTCAACAATCCGTACTCTCACACAAAATACAAAACAAGAACTTTGGGTCTTCTTCCAGCTGCTGAATTCATATCAGTTTTCTCCTTGCCCAAAAGAGATCCTTCACCGAGATAATCCATTTCTTCCTGGAGTACCCTTTCGATTGAATTTTACTGTTCTGTTGTATTAGTTTCCTGTTGCTGCTTTAACAAGGTTTAACAAACTTAGTGGCTTAAAGCAACACAGATTTATATCTTACAACCGGAGGTCAAATCAAGGTGTTGGCAGGACTGTTTCCTTTTGGAGGCTACAGGAGAGAATCCATTCTTTGCCTCTTCCAGCTTCTGGAGGCTGCTGACATTCCTTGGCTCATGGCAGCATCATTCCAATCTCTGTTTCTGTAGTCACATCACTTTCTCCTCTCTCTGACCTCCAGATCTTCCTCGTACAAGAACACTTGTGATTATACTGAGCCCATCTGAGTAATCCAGGATAATCTCCCCATCTCAAGATACTTAGCTTAATCTTATTTGAAAAGTTCCTTTTACCACGTAAGATGACATACTTACAGGTTCCAGAGATTAGAACATAGGCATCTGTGGGGGCCATTATTCAGCTAATCACATCTGTATAAATATTTTTAGAACATTAAACAGTAGTTGGCTTTTTTTTGTGTGTGTGTGGTACGCAGGCCTCTCACTGTTGTGGCCTCTCCCGTTGCGGAGCACAGGCTCCGGACGCACAGGCTCAGCGGCCATGGCTCACGGACTTAGCCGCTCCGTGGCATGTGGGATCTTCCCGGACCGGGGCACGAACCTGTGTCCCCTGCATCGGCAGGCGGACTCTCAACCACTGCGCCACCAGGGAAGCCTAGCTGGCTTTTTTGAACTAGCTGTAAGTCACCATTTTTGTTCAAACCACAGACACTTCACCTTGTGATGCTGGATTGGTCTTGAGCCCCAGAATTCCAGGGGATACTGACTCTCCCATGGCTCCCTACTAAAGAATAATGTTATCCACAAGTTGAAACCAGGAGTGGATGAACAGCAGTTCTGGGTCCTGAAACTCAGTCTGATAATTGAAAGACTTCAAGGAGCACTGCAGGTGTCATAATTCTTGGCCTTAAGCAGACTACATGCTTTCTCATAAAGTGATCAAGGTGTGGTCAAGAAATTTTGCTGATTTTAAAAGAGCTATTGTGAACCAAAAAAGAGAATCTTGATGATTTCAAGCTATTTCTTAAAGTAACTTCTGGTTTCATCTCTCAGCTTTGCTTTAATATTTACAGTTCTGCACCTGTTACTAGTGATGTTTGTTTTTCTTAGACATGATGTCATGACTGCATTTTACCTCTGTTTATTTTTTAGAATTTATGGTAGGGAGTGTTATCCATGCTTTCTCCAGTTGCATGGTTGACTGACTGGCCCTTGAGTGGGCCTGAGTGGGTTGTTTCGATGCCTGTAAAGAGATGATTTCTGGCTCCAGTTTCCTCCTTTGAAGAGAGGGGTCCAAGAGGTCAGCATAGACATGGCCTGGGGTCAACTGTTGAAATGGTCTTGGCACCTTATGACTGCAGAATCTTTTCTAAAAAAGTTGTGACCCGGTGAAATGTCATAGGGAACCTCAGGAATTTATGGTCCATTAAATAGGAACTTTTGCCCTCTTGGGAGTATTTGGCGGAAAGCTTCCAGTCACCTGCTCTCACAGAGCTGGAGGAAAATATCACTGAGCATGTGTACCTCTAACTCTTGGTTTCCTCTTAGATTTCCTTGCTGCCAGAGACATAGTTTCTTCTTTCCTGCTTTACAGTCCAGCAGAGCGAACCCACTCCACAGAACGAGGTCAGCAGTTGCCCAGTTGCTCTTCCTGTGACTATGTAGGATATTATGACACAGAGGCTTACAAGTAGGAAGCTCATTTATACTTAGTTCCAGACTATGTTTTCCAGCATATTTTTGTCAGCAATAAAAATAAAACAAATATGATCTTTTTATTCCCACCTGCAGAATCTCAACTGTTTCTGAAAGGAGGTAATTGATTAATTAGTATCAGAAATCCCAACAAGAGCAGACTAAAAATTGTTGCACCTAAAAACTCATCTTTCATGATTTAAAATTTTAAAGTGCATTAATTATAAATTGCCCCATTTTCAATATAAATGCTTTAATACCTCCTTCACTTTTCTCTCTCTCTCTCTCTCTCTCTCTCTCTCTCTCTCTGTCTCCCTCACACACACACACACACACACACACACACACACACACACACTAGAAGCAGAATAGATGAGTTGGGCAACTTAATTATGTTGCATATGAAATTTGTTTTCGTTATGATCACACCCTTGGGTCTCTAGCAATCCTAAGGAAGAAGCATTTTGTGTGCCAGCCATTACAGTTCATTCATTCAATTCATTCATTTAACAAATACTGAGCACCTACAATGCAGCAGGAACTATTCTAGGTGTTTGGAAAGTGCCGAAAAACAAAAGAGAAAAAGATCTCTGCCCTCATGGAGCTTATATTCTTGCAAGGAGAGACAGACAATGAACAATACACATAATAAATACATAATCTAGTTGGTATACTGCAAGGTGATAAATGCTATGGAGCATAAGAAGAGCAAGGAAAGGGGAATGGGGAGTGTGGAGTGGGGAGGGGTAGGGCAATTTGTGGTATTCAGTAGGGTGCTGAGAAAGGTACATTTGTCCATGTGTATAGTGGTGAGGGGAGGGGGTGAAAGTGCTAATAAAGAGGAAGTTATGTGGAAGCAGAAGCCCAACACAGGTACTTGGTTTGGTTTATGGCATTCCTTCATGACAGAAAAGAGTGGGCAAATCAGGAGCTCATTGCACTCACCAGACATGTATGGGACACATATCCTGACACTATTGTAGCCCTTCACTGCTTTTATTCTCATTATGCCCCAAATGTCTGAAGGCCAGTTTGCACTGTGAAGGTCAGAGACGGAAGAGATTATGGATGTAATGGAAAGAACCCAGGGTTAGTTTCAAGAGTCTTGTAATTTAGCCTTGGGGTTCTGCCTCAAACTACTGTGAGATGTTGGGCAAGTCACTTAACCTTTTGGGTCTCAATTTCTTCATCTGTAAAATGAGAGAGTCAGCCATATCATCCCGCTTAACTCTCTTCAGAAGAGTCAAGGGAGGAAAACAGGAAAGTCGGGTTGAAGTAAGAGGGAAAGAGGACACGGAGAAGAAAAAACAAAGGCAAATAAAATAGGAATGGGATATTTGGGCAAAGGGAGAAAAGGAGAAATGATAAAGAAACAAAAGTAAGACACACCCAAAAGTATGTAATGAGTATGCCGACATAGTGCAGATAAAACTAGACATCTGGTCAATCACCTTTTCTCCATTGACACTTCTGGAAAGCTATGTTTACTTAAGTGTAGATAGAGAACATCCTGCTCAGCTCCCTGAAGGAGCTACTCCCTACATGTGGGTTTCTGGAGTCTCAGGTTGTATTCAGAATTCCTTTTTATGGGCCTAAGTAAAATTATGGTATTAATTTTTATATTTTCGATATAAAGATTAAAGAAAAGCTTTGTAGTACTTTGATAATCTGTCCACCTTGGATAACACTATTTTAATGGAGAAGTGGGATACAACCAACGAGGAGCATATTTTTATAATCCTGCTTGTTGTCTGTGACGTAATTAATTTTGACATCATCCTCGAGCATCTGTTTTCAAAGAGATTAATATTTAACTTTTGCTTATGTGGCTTACATATTTCACTGTATCGGTTTTTCTTGACAAAGTCCTCTCTCCCTTGCTTAGCATCTTTCTCCATCATGGTCATTTCCCCATCTATTAGCACCAACCTCCAGGGGGAAGGTAGGGGGAAGGAATCAAATATAATTCATTCCATTCCTATAAACTGTTGGAAAAACTGGCAAACAGTAGATGTTGAAAGCAAAGGCTGAGTAAAGTTTAAGTTCCAGAGGAGAAAAGATAAGGCTTTTCCTACTTTGGGAATTACAATTTTTATGAGTTCTACATAGCAACTCTGCATAGAGAGAGCATGGTATACAGAACATAGGTGGAGGAATGAGCCTTGGGGAGCAGTAGGGCTCCACTTTTAAAAGAGTGCAACAAAGTGAAAGTGGACGATGACAGATATACAGTTGACCGTTGAAAAACACGTGTTTGAAATTCTCGTGGGAGAAGGATTACAAATACCGAAGGGATGTTCTACTTGGTGTGGAAGTGACGCAAGATGATGGCTGGTGATAAGGAAAAGATTGCAAATCAGGTGCCGAAATTGTCAGTAAGAGTGGAGATAGAGCAGAGAAGGTGTGGGTGGTAAACCGGAGACCACTAGAGAGCAGATACATATACCTATTTGTCTCTGGCCTTCGGCCTGATCCTTGCACACATCATGAGCTGGCTAGCCCATAAAGATTCCTTCCTTCAATGGCATGAGCTTATTTATTTCTCTTAAGTGGCATCTATGTAAGTTAGAAATACTATATAGTAAAATTGGTAAATTTAAATGTTTCTCTTGTGTTGATTCTTAGATTATGAGGAGAATCAGAGAGAATATTAATAATGGTTTTTACAGTTTTGAAATCTCATAAATCCAACGTTTTATTTTGACATTTTAACATTGTGAATCACTCAATACTTATAATCTCTGTACGTATATGAAACACTGTGCCATGTTTTCCAACTTTATCTAGGAAAGGACAGCTATTTTGTTTGTTTGTTTGTTTGTTTGTTTGTTTGCGGTACACGGGCCTCTCACTGTTGTGGGCTCTCCCGTTGCGGAGCAACAGGCTCTGGACGTGCAGGCTCAGCGGCCATGGCTCACGGGCCCAGCCGCTCCGCGGCATGTGGGATCTTCCCGGACCGGGGCACGAACCCACGTCCCCTGCATCGGCAGGCAGACTCTCAACCACTGCGCCACTAGGGAAGCCCAGGACAGCTATTTTGATCTCCATCAGCATTGCCTTCATCTGGAAATTTGGGAACAGTTCACAGTAAACCTCTCAGCAGTTTGCAAACTGAAGTACCTGCAGAACCCATAGCTATTCACCAAAATACACAGACTGGGTGTATGGTACCATGGAAATTATTTGGTAAAACAAAACAACCCAGACACACACCAAACTTATGTGTACTCTATTTTAAGTAACATCAGGTGCAGCTTTGATTTTGAACAGAATTCCAAATAATTTCCTGTTCTACCCACCAGATTATAGAAAATGTGAATTAAAGTAAATGTTTCTGCCATTAAAAAAAAAAAAAAAGACAGAATCACCTTTGGGTTTTACAGTAAATTCTCAGTTGCCTACCACACTGCTTCTTCCTGATGGGCACTTCTCTGACCCTTTTCTCTACATTCAAACTCTTGGCTCTGTGACTCCCACCAGCCACCAGCCACCACTGGCCTGGGTCTTGGCTTTCCTTGTATTCAAAGCTCAGCTTTTTTCTAATAAACTTGTACTGATGAGGCTGTATCTTTTTTTTTTTTTTTTTTTTCGGTACGCGAGGCTCTCACTGTCGTGGCCTCTCCCGTTGTGGAGCACAGGCTCCAGACGCCCAGGCTCAGCGGCCATGGCTCACGGGCCCAGCCGCTCCGCGGCATGTGGGATCTTCCCGGACCGGGGCACGAGCCCGCGTCCCCTGCATCGGCAGGCGGACTCTCAACCACTGCGCCACCAGGGAAGCCCCGAGGCTGCATCTTTTGTGGTCCTCCTTGTTTCTTGAGGGTAGAAATCCCAGCCCTAGCTTTTACTCCAACAATACCCCTAACTATGTCCTGGGGAATGGTATACCTGGAGGGTAGGATCTTCAAAACAACTGGCCTTTGAGTGAAGTGGCAAAACAATATTTGGGCTGATTCAGACCAAAGAGTGCCATCTACTGAAAGATCACTTAGCTCTCTAGTAAGTTATTCAGCAGTGTGTGTTATCATGAAATAAACTCAAAATAGCATTCTGGAAAATTGAGATGGAAGAAAGAGACATGAAATGTTAAAACAATTTTATATGTGGTAGCCAGACGTGGAAGGCAAGGTCCACCCTGAACCACAGAGAAAAGGGACGCTGAGATTGTTTTCCTTCCTGTGAGATTGTGTGAGAAGCTTCCCACAGAGAGTCACCTAAAATGAGGAAGTAGCTTTTTATTATTAAAGACAAATAGTTAATAGTAATTGTTTGGAGGAGTAAAATGGTTTAAAGTGACAAAATGGACCAGAGTGCACTGGGGTTAAAATGGAAACGAGTTGTTAGATGGAGGCAAGCAATCCTATTCCTGGACAGCAAGGTGAAGGAACATGAATTCATAATGCACAGCAGTCCAAGCAGATTGCTTAGAGAGCAACAACTGCATGCATTTTGCAGGGCATGTCTCTCACCCTGTTGCCACTTTTTTTAGTGCTCCATATGTTAGATTGCAACTACAGATTTAGCCCTTTTGCCCAAAGGCATCTGAACCTGTGAAAAGCCTAGCTGGGGCACTGTCTATTGTTCATTGACAACTTGTCAATTTACTTCCAGGCAAAATAACTCATAAACATGATAAGTAAGGCAGATAAAACAAGAATTCTTTCACACTTTGCAACTTTACTGCAAAAATGGCTTATTTTCCATAAATGTGTGAAATCTCCCCTCTGAATTGTGACTGTGCATTGAACTTTAAAACTGTTTAGAGAAAGCACAAGCATTTCACAATTCCTGTCTGTAATAAGATGAATGTTAAATATTAAACATGCATTAAAAGTGATAAAATAAAAGATTTTCAAAGGTTCACTGGCATCACCATATTTTTCTTTGATTCCCTGAGTTAATAAAAGTTAAGTTTAACAATATTCTCCAAAAGACAAATGTTTAAACACTATCTTCTAAATTTGACATTTCATATATTTATATTTGCCATTATCTAAACCCTAATGTCAGTTAAGAAAAAAAGAAACAGATATAGTAAACCGTATCAGTATTAAATTCAAAAGCCAGTATGTGGTGTGTTAGCATATGTTTGTGCTGTAATGAAGTGGCTTTTATTTCTGATATTTATAAACATTCCATTTCTAATGTACTGTTTAAATATTGAAAGCTAATTGTAAATTCTTTTAGGTAAAATATTTTAAGTAGATAATAATTTTGAAATATATTAGTCTCCAAGGCAGAGCAGTCTGTTTATGTGTAGTTATTTATAAAGTCATACTTTTTAATGAAGTCATGTTCTTTGGATTCAATTCCCTGGTAATGAATTTGATTTTAAGCTTCTTGCTTACTGTAATATCATCACCGAGTTATACTCGGTGCCCTACTGATTTTCCCCAGGTGATCCTCCACAGCGTCAAACATCCTAATTTTGAATAGACTGAAAATGGAGGGGAAAACAGGTGGGATGGATTCCAATGATACAGGACCAGATTCTGCATCCCATTTGGGTCTTCCTCTTGCGACCTTTGCCCCTGAGACACAAAGCACACTCCCAACATTTCCACCTTGAGGGTTTGAGGGTCATAGTCACCTTTCCCCCCTCATTTTCCTGTATTTCCTTCACTTAATGTAGAATATTTATAAACAGGAACACATGTGCATCTGTTACATAACAAATGACTTTTGGGAAATAAGTGAGAGAACAAGAGAAAAGAAATTTAAAAGACTGTAAAAAAAGGGGAGTAAAACAAATCTGTGATAATCAAGAATGGCTCAGAATAGGACCTGTTTTTTAGGAATCACTGTAGTTCAGTGGAAAGAGCCCTGCACTGGTGGACCAGAGACTTGAGTTCAAATAGTGACATCAGCACTAACTAGATCTGACCCTCAGGAAGGTCGTCTTTATTCCCGACTTCAATTTGAGTCAGTTTTTCCCTCATGGGGGAAGAAGGCCTGTGCTGGCTGTGCTCCAGACCCCCTACCAGTTTTCCTCTTTTTGAATACAGAGAGTTCCTGTAAGGTTTTAAATAAAAAGAATCTTTCAGAAAAAACCAAAAAAAGGTACTCAAAGCCAGATCTAAAATTATATTCATTATGTGAATAATGTACTCAGGTGATATAATAATAATTTAATTCATAAAAATTTTCTCCAAAAGAAATCATGTAGATTACGGAGAAATGCTGTGCTTGCTTTAAAACAGGAAATGAATATGTTAAGGACTCCATCACCTGATTTTTGTGTGACCATGGAGAGTATACATACCTGTACTTCCAAAACTTCATTTTAAACTCTATTCTTTTTTAGAATAGAGTTTTTTTCCCCAGCAATCTTATCACATAAGCTGTGCATTTCTAAGTATTATATACTTTAAAAAGTCTTAACAGATCTCACAGAGATTGTATTTTTTCACGTGGCCATACGATGTTCCAATTTCTACCTCCTGGTATCTTGGGTTCTTCATAATGAATTTATCATTGTAGCAATTGGCTGCATAGAAGCTGGTCCCCTTCCACCCCACTCCACATGCATTGTAGCTAACCATTACTCTGTTTGTGCAGTGTTCTTCTTCACTCGGCGTCAATGAACATGTATTTTCTCCCATGAAGCTAAATCCTGTTTATGTGCCCAGTTCTCTAACCTGTCAAGGTCATTTTGAATTTTAACTTTTTTTTTTTTTTCAATGCTGGTCATTCCACCTAACCTGCCATCTTTGGCATGTTAATGAGCACATCGTCCATGATATTACTAAAATTGTTGAGTTAGGAAACCCTGGAAAGAGAAAGAACAGTAACCTAGGAGTAAATTGTTCAGGATTGTTTGGAGACCTAGAGTATTTGTTGCAGAAGTTTCCCCACAGCCAAATATTGTAAGAAGTGAGAAGAAAAGCAGTGAGTTAAAATTAAGGGAAGGCAAATAATAGAGGCACCTTAAGTGTCAGCCATGCGAGAGAGGGAACAAAAAGGAAACAGAAAAGGAGGAAAAATAACAGAAGACTACATTGCACACCTTTAATATATACAATTTTTATTTGCCAATTATATCTCAATTAAGCTGGGGGGAAAAAAGAGGGAAAGATAAAGATATAAACCAGCCGTATTTTGACGACATGAAGATACAGAATCTGATATTGAATATGCGAGTTTAGAATGTATTTATTTAATTGAAGCATGTTGTTTCATTCAAAAACACAGCAAAGGGGCTGCTTAGTGCTGGACGTCAATTAATATTCTTACAAAGGACTGGCAGGAAGCCACGGTGGACGTCTAGTCAGAGACAGTGTGTCATACTCCTGTTGACTGTAAAATTAATTACCATTTCTAAATAATAACTGTGATGCATATTCTTCCAGGCATACTATACTGCCCTCCTGGCGTTAAAGGTTATAAATAATTATGTTTTTTTTTAAATACGCCCTTTAGAGAAATCACAAGCAAAAATATCAACAAGCCTAATAATAATGATAAAAAGAACACCCGTGAGTGGTGGGACAAGTCGACATTGTGAAGACAGGACTGAATGTTAAGAAGTGTCACCTACCTAAAGTAAGTGTTAGACATTCGCATGATGGCATCAGCTGTTGATCTAATGCATCTGGAGCGGCCCTGTCACTAAAGCATAGCTAACCAAGGCAGAGACACAGACAAAGCTGCTTCATCATTAATGTCAGTAAAAGGATCTGGAGGGAAAATAGAGAGTCTCTGGAGACCTTGTCTGGACTTCTTGGAGCCTGGACAACAGTCCTTTCCAACAACAGTCTTTTCCACCCCAATAGCAGCTGCAGCAAAGGAAAAAAGGAAGGCATTGACTTGAGTTGTCATTAAGTTCAAAGAGGTGAGAACTGTAGCCCGTGATGAACCTTTATAGTCAGAGTTATTAATGGAGAGTTCTTTTTATGGCTTTTTCAAAATATCACATTTATTAACAGTGCTAAATTATCCTGGGTTATTGTTTGGCATATGTTGACCGGTCAGTTTTAAGCTCCTAAAATTAAAACATCTTTTCTATCTCTATGAGAGAGAATAGAAGAGTAGAAAAAAATTTCTTCCTCAGGGTTGTAGCATATAGATTTAAAACAGCACTATCAACCTAGGGATATACAGCTCTCACTCTTAGTTGGGTACAGACTAGTTCAAGGATCATATTCAATGAGAAGTTATTAATGTTTCAGAGGCAACCTAAAAGGACACATCAAATGATGTTCTGCAGGGTCTGTCTAGGGTGGTAATATTTAACGTTTTATAAGTGACCTGGATGATAAAATATGGAACAAGATCATAAAGTTTCATGGAAGACTCTAAGTTGGGAGAGGTAACAAGAACCTTGGAAGATCTACTTATAATTCAAGATGACCTTGAAAAGTCAGTGGAGGAGCCATTAATGATCAGGTTTACATGGATTAGATAGCCTAACAAATGAGGTTTGAACAATGGGCAAAAATGAGAGAAAAGGGGCATGGGAAGGCAAATGTGAAATGTACTAAATACATCTAATCTGGTAAATACAAGTTCTGCTGGAAAGAATCACACATGATACTAGCAAATGTAAATGACATCATACATAGGATTATGAAGTAGTTTGTTGCTCTATGGTTTAATTTAAGAACAATATAAACAGATAAGAGACTGTCCAATAAAGGCAAAAACTAAAGAGCTATGAGGGGAAAAGTGAATGCCTTATGGTTTCTGAGCATTGGAAATTGAGAGCAAAGGGTGACCTGTTTATAGTTCATTGCCAATAACTCTTGCTTTGTCAAAATGACTCAGGCTTATTGTTTACTTTGGGTGTAGTTCATGATTCTCCCTAATTGCTTTCCTTCTGATCATCCTTCTAGTTTCATTTTATTCAGAACTTATGCATAGAGTTTATGCCACTTAGAGTACACTTGTTTACATATGATTTTGTTATTGAATGACCTATAGTTGTTCAAATGATTCAACAAGTTAATACTGGCTGGCTGCTGTCAGGGAGATGTTTGATTGCTCAATGCAGAAAGTAACCTTTGGGCCATAACTGAGGCTCACCCTGAGATACTTTGGAGGAGTAATATTCAACTTACGCGTTCTGTTTTCACTGAAACACTGGTTTGCATATATTATTCTTTCTGATGCTGCAGAAAAGTGTGTAAGGGAAAAAAGAACAAGACCCTGTGCCTAGATAACAGAGACAGGCATGCATTGAATAGTGTGCTTTGGAGGGGAATAAACATCTCCAACTTTCAAGTAGCAGATTGAGAGCAGTAGCAAAAGAGTCATAAAAACCCAGATGTTGAAGACTGTTTAAAGTGTGAACTTAAAACAATCGCAGAAAGACTTGAGATTTTCTTTATTGCTTTTTAATTCCCAAATAAAGGAAAATAATCCACTTTGTATAGGCCTTTATAACAATGGTTCTCAATAATTGGCTACACATTGGACTTGCCTTAGCTACTTTTTAAAATGCTCCCTGCCTGTGTCCCAAATCCCAGAGATTATGACATAAGGAGTCTTGGGTGATACCTGGAAATGGGAATTTTAAAAGTTCCCCAGCTGATTCTAATGCATAGCCAGGCTTATAAACCACCGGGCTACACCATGTCTCACACCATGTGGCCAGGGGCCAGTGACAGAAGATTTTTGGTGGCAACACTTCAGTACTTCTTAAAATGCTCCTGTCCTCTCTGTGTGCTGCTAGCTGTCTTCCTCTTGACTGCAGACCATCTTAAATTTGTTTGCATGTTTGCTGCCCTACTCTCACCTGGGGGTAACGGTTAGCTTTGCTTTTCCTGGTTTTCAATGTAGGCATTTCCTCTCATTTTATTCAGCTCTAAAACATTGGCGTTGGCCTGCCTCACCTGCGCCCTAGCTTGGCTTATCCTTGGAGAGTGAGACCAAAGAGTATCAGTATTCCAACACAAGACAGCATGGAATAACGTGGATTGTAAAGCCACTCAGTCATATATGTGGGCATATTTACAACTGTCAGTGAGTGAAATGAACCAGGATTATGAAATGAGGAAAGTCTTTGGACAAAACCACCATGGAGATGCATCCCTTAATTATATGTGGCTAAGATTTTTACTTCCTTAATGCCAAAACAATAATCTATATTTGTGGTTTTCTTACTTACATAGCTCTGCTTAGCTAAGTACAGAATGTTTATTTCATCATATTTTATTGGTCATCCTTAACCAACCTATTTAAAAAATCATTTAAAAATAAAATCCCAGGATAAATAGCCTTTCACATTTCATTATTATTATGGTCATGTGGACTCAAATGATAATTTAGGTCAAAATTCCGGAGTCTGGAGTTGCAGGCCAGGATGAAGCATCCATTAAACAATAGTGTCTCATCAAGGTTTGTGCCTTCTTGGTTGTACCATGTGGCATAATTGCATTTTTGTTAATACATTTTAACAGAAAAAATTAATAACAGTCTCATGTCACACCAGTAAGATTGTGGCTTCTTTCGTTCAAATGTCAAGTCAGCTAATACTTTTTTGATATCATCAATAATGCTTCATTCAATGCAATCTACATAATAACTATCCAGTAAAGCCTTAACATTTAAAAGTACCTTAAAATTTGAGTTTCTCCTAAATTATTTCCATTCTACTCTCTCACCCTTTTTTCAATCTCTACTCCTTTTCTCCTTCCATGCTACTGTCACCTATTGGCTTGTATGTTTATACTCTTTCCGCTTCAAAGGGAGAAGTTTGACTGATATCCTTAACATTTCAAATAGTAACCTCTGGAGACAGAGGTTCAGCTTCTTATCTTCTTGAGTGAACTGTGGTAGTTCAGTAAAATTATCTCCTTTATCTCCTAATAGGATCAATGTTCTAGATTGTTGGCTGCCTGCTTATCTTGCCCCAATTCATAGTCAGGGAGGATTCATTATGTAGTAGATAAGGTCAGCCAGTTTATCTGGCACATAATCTGGGATCCAAGCCTTTTCAACTAGTAACATAGCTAAGTGGGAATTACTCTGTTTTAATCTTTATATGCTATATGAGTTCTTACAAGTTTTAGTCATTCATTAGAATACATCGTGACTGCAGTAGACTTTAACATCAGCATCAGAGCTGTTATCTGTGACCAATCCTGCAGAAAGAGTCCAGTTTCTTCAAAGGATTGACCTTGCCAAAAAGTCTTAAAGTTAAGTATGAATAACATTTTTTGTTATACCTTCCGCTAGTCCAGAACGAAGGCCGCAAATTTCCTTTATGAGTTTTCTCTTGTAATTTCTGTGGCTTTTCTTTTTTTATTTTGGTTTAGTTTTTCTTTTCTTTGTGCAATAAGCCACTGTCTTCTGTTGGCCCACACTTTCAACCTAGAAGATAGGAGTCTAAAAAATTATTTCTGTTAAGAAGCTCAGCTTAGGATGTTATCATTCCACAGAAATGTGCATCTTAAAGGATGTACTTACAGCAGGCGTTCTTAACACAAAATAAGGAAACTCTAAAAGAAAGAATGTGAGATACTGTGGTAAGTTCTTGTGCCCAGGGGCCACTGCTCAAGTAATACTGTCATTTTGTCCCTTCAGAAGGTGGAACCAGCCTAACAGAGTCTTGCTTGGGCTCCCTGTGGTTCGGAGGATTCCTAGGCTGAGCAAGAATACGTAGGTGTAGAATTATTATATTGCTCCTGGTTTCTGCTGCAGCTTTGGAACTCCCTGGGGGTGTTTTACACCTGTTAATAAAAAGATAGGACAAGATTGAATAATGGTTTCTGTTTCCATAAAAAGGAAATAAGGCTCAATGGACCCTGTTCCCAAAGTGCTTTCATAAATAACAAGAAATTAAGACTCACCACTAATTTTCTAGTCTTTTTTTTTTAAGACTAGAATCATATTTTCCAGTTTATAGTAACCTACTTTTGAGAAAGATTCTCACCGTATTCTAAACCTGTAGGGAGATAATTACCACACAATGGGATCTCTAGTTTTTGCAAACTGAGGAACCTGTCCATTGTGATCATGAGTTTGCTGCACCACATGCATTTTATGTTATCTCTCCCCACTATTTGCACCCCCCTCCTTGGTGGCTGATTAAGGTATCCCACAGTGGATGGCAATTTTTTCCTGGTTGTATCAATAGCTTTGGTTCGTGCCTGAGTTGCTGCCTGAAGGTTCATCTGTAAGCAGTGCTTTACAAATGTACACGTCCACTGGTCATGATGGACAGACATATGACACAGATAGGCTGCTGTTTCTTTGCTTTTCTTTTTTTTTGGCCATGCTGGGTGGCATGCGGGATCTTAGATCCCCGACTAGGGATTGAACCTGTGCCCTCTGCAGTGGAAGCACCGAACCCTAACCACTGAACCACCAGGGAATTCCCCAGCGGCTGCTGTTGAACTTGAAAAAATTATAGGAAAAGCACCCTAGAAGTAACATAGCCCAATTGTATAGATCTGCAGTGTAATTTTTGTATACAAAAAAACCTATTTTCCTTGATGATAAATAGGAAGTCTGCTTTATTACATTTAATTCAAATCTCTGAAAGCAAAATAATTTGTGCTGTTCCAGCTTATGAATGATGAGGTTGTTTCTTTTAGGAGTAAGCTCAGGTGAAAAATACATAGGGATGTTATTTTTATTGCACAAGTGGTTAGAAGACCTACTTTATATGGTGTACATTGAAATGTAGTGTAAATGCACAGGTGATGGTAAATTGGAATGGTAGCACTTGATAGTTATGTAATTAAGTCAGAATTCCCAAATTTCAAAGGGTATGGGGCTCAAAATAACAATGACTGTAAAGTAAAAGTACCATGTATTACTTGTCTGTTGCGGTTTAATAACATCACTACAAAGTTAGCAGTTAACACAACACACTTTTAGTCTCACAGTTTCTGTAGGTTAGGGAGTCTTTTCTCAAAATAGACATTGTAATCTATGTAATTTAGCCATACATACATGATCGTGTACATCTTCACCATAAAAAACAAAAGTCAGATAGAATGAACTCAGCAGCAAGGTGAATAGAGTTATATATGTAAATTACTGTGCACAAAAAGTTCTCAATAACTGTACTTAATCAGATAAAAGTCTTGTTGCAGATGCATTTTTAAGCGAAATTCTTAAAAAATCAGCTGAGGCATATGTGGCCTTATGGAACAAATGGATAAAGAATGGATTATTAAATCAGTGGGTCCGAAAACTTTTCCTGAGAAACTCCCACGGTGCTCGTTAAACTATATATTTCTAGGACCTATTCTTGGATATTATGATCAAGTAGTTATGACTGGAGTTGGTGATTATGCTCAAACAACTTTGGAAAAAAACTGGTTTAAGTAAAGTGTTAGAAACTTTCTGTGAAGTAAATGGGTAAAGTAAATTAGAGTATAACCGTGATTGTACATGAATTATTAAGTATCAGTAATGTTGACTTGTGGGTATCATTTGAAATCCAAAACAAGTCTATATGGCAGAATGTGAGGTGAGTGGCGTATAATCTCGTTCCTTATCAGTTGGTAGGAAAGTGACAGGAAGAATGGTGGGAATGGGTGATCTCCTAAAGGAGGATATAATTAAGTTATAAAAAAAAATATCAGTTTGGGGCAAAAGATTTAGCAGAGGAAATACAGAGAAGAAAAACTGAGGGTTTTATACATAGAAAAATGGATACAGATATCTTTATATATCTAATAGAGGAAATGAGGCATGGAGATGATGAGATTATATATCAGGGAAGACTGGTACATGTGACAGGAGAGGCAAACTGAGGGATAGAAATGAACCAGTGAGTCCCAAATGGGGAACTGCAGGTTGGTTTGTTTTGAATTTCAGGAATATTCTATCTGAAGAAGAAATCAATCACAGACTGAACATATATGATTGTAAAGGATACAGCTTGATGCTGGCCAAGAGTGGCTGTTTCATTCACTTAAAATGTTGAAAAATAAAGTCAAGCAAAAACAGTCCAGAAAAGTCCAGACATCTTTACATTCAAGACCACATTGGACACAATAATATTTTATTATAGTCCTATTGTCTTTAAAGATATACTTGATATACTTTCCCTGTTACATTTGAAAATAAGAAAAGTATATCCTCATTCTTCCAGACGTTTCTTTCTTTTTCTTTCTTTCCCTTTCTTCCTCCCTCCCTCCCTCTCTCTCTTTCTTTCCTTCTTTCTTTCTTTCTTTCTTTCTTTCTTTCTTTCTTTCTTTTATATACTGTATATGACAGGTTAAAAGGGCTGAGCTGTGTTGATTAACTATCCAAATGTTTAATCAATACAGCAATAGCAAGATGTATTCTGGCTGTGAAAGACCTTGGAAAGGTCCCACTTTCCTTATTTTCCACCCCCAAGTGGGACATCAATGAACTATTACATGGTCCCTGCATATCAATGCAGTAGGGCTTAGACAAATACAATGTTAATGGATAATTGTGAGTCACCTTGTCAAAATATGTTAAATGCCCCTTGAGTACGCTTTTTTCCCCCTATTAAAAATGACAGTAAACTGTGACCTTGTTGATATCATACATGCTTTCAGGAAGCAAATATTATTATTCAGTCTGTAACCGGTTCATTGATTTATGGGTCAAAAAATTCATTAGGACTAAATTATAAAGCACACTTTCTGTGTTGATACAACCCATGGTAATTGTGTGACAAAGTGCTAAACAGTCTTACTTTGGTTTAGGCAACATAGTTTTACGAACATTCATTCAGAAAACATATATAGAGGCAGCTTCTAAGAGAATGATTCATAAGTGAGGCCTGTGTCCCTGGATGTCTGGGATGTCGACATAGCACAGAGTCAGGGGAAGTTCACTAGGTGACCAAGGTCCTGGGACTCTGGCCAAGAATATGCCATCTGTCAGCATGGTGGTACGTGCCGGAAGCCTGAGCCTTGGACCTCTGCCCCCGACTAGGTCTATTCACAATGCCACGAACACCCACCCAGATCCTCTACTGTTTCTGGTGCCGTTGGAGGACAGAGGCTTGCTTGTCATCTGGTGCCATGAGTCACAAGGAGACGAATTGTGGCACTTGGTGCTTCTAGATTCCAAGTGAGCTTCGGCAGCATGACACACATAATGGAATGGGTTAGATTGGCAGTCATGTTTGAAGTTTTCTTTTTTCTTTTCTGAAAAACATTTCTTAAGAGGCTGGTAAAACGAAGATTCGATGGCCAAGAATGTAGATTATGCAGGGAATGTCAGAATTTATTTGTCATTTTATCATTTGTTACTACTAAGCCTAAGATAATGCTAAGTTGAAACTGAGATAAAAATGACATAATTGGCCACATTTTTTTCTTCACTACAAAACTCATTTTTTTCCCTCTGAGAGAGAATGCAAAAATATTTAAAACTATAGGTTATGTGCTACAAGATGCATGAATATAGAAAGCATTATGCTACTTTAATGGGTCATGGAAAGAAAATATGTTGTACAAATGTAACACACACATTCAGAATGTGTAATAAAGGATAGTGTCATCTTTAAAAATGAGAGAAAACAGCATAAATAACTAAAATGAGAACCCTCTTAACATGTCAGTGATTTTATTAGAGAAATAGCTTCACTTTGTATACACTTCTTCAACTTACCTCTGGTCACCCGAGTATAAAGAAACAATTTTACACATTTTAATGAAATAGAATAAATGTCTCAATTTAAAAATTCACTATGTGGTGGGCATTTATTCTATCAGAGCACCAAGGTAAGGTACACCACTCTTTGGTACATGTGATTTGTTGGTACAGATGCATAAGAACACACACATGCAGTTCTGAGAGTGTAAGAATTACATGGGGGCTTCCCTGGTGGCGCAGTGGTTGAGAGTCCGCCTGCCGATGCAGGGGACACGGGTTCGTGCCCCGGTCCGGGAGGATCCCACATGCCGCGGAGCGGCTGGGCCCGTGAGCCATGGCCGCTGGGCCTGCGCGTCTGGAGCCTGTGCTCCGCGGTGGGAGAGGCCACAGCGGTGAGAGGCCCGCGTACCGCAAAAAAAGAAAAAAAAAAAAAAAAAAGAATTACATGACATTCCCTTTGAGGACCTAATTCAATTTCATTGCAATATTCCACTCTCCAAATGTTTCTGGTTGCTTGTCTGAATCGTTTCAGAGATAGAAATGAACTCATAAAGAAGACCCATTCGGGGCTGCCCTGGTGGCGTAGTGGTTGAGAGTCCGCCTGCCGATGCAGCGGACACGGATTCGTGCCCCGGTCCGGGAAGATCCCACATGCCGTGGAGCGGCTGGGCCCGTGAGCCATGGCCGCTGAGCCTGCGCGTTTGGAGCCTGTGCTCCGCAACGGGAGAGGCCACAACAGTGAGAGGCCCGCGTACCGCAAAAAAAAAAAAAAAAAAGACCCATTCTTACCAGCATAAACTAAGCAATGACTGCCAGATTATTTTTCCCTAAGTAACATAGATAAGTGGATATTTAGAGTTGGAAGAGACCCTAGAAATCATCAAATTGAAATTCCTTCCCTTCTAGATAAGAACAATGAGGCACAGATGTTAAGAGACTTACCCAAGCCCACACAGCACAGTAATGGCACAACCAACAGATGAAAACTCACATTTTTTCTGAGTCCACTATATTATGCTACCGTCTTCAAAGATAACCTCCCCCCATCTAAATCATATCACGTTGTATGGAATGGAAGATTATGGTTGCTGCCACCATTGAGCATTGTGCTTCCTGCTTTAATTTTTGCTTTTGCTATGTTAGTTAACATCTGTTGATGAAATGCTATCTATCAGGCATTATTCGAAGGGTTCTATATGTATAATAATTTATGTAATCTTCAAACGAGGCTATTATTCATTTTTTATAGATGGGGAACTATCACCTTCCTCTTCTTCCACCCCCTCCTTCTTCCTCCTCCTCCTCTTTTCTTTCTTTTCTTCTTTTTTTTCCATAGACGGGGTAACCAAGGCTAGGATATTCCATAAATTGCCCAACGTCACAAGCTGGTAAGTGGTGGCCCTGGGATTCTAAACCCAAGGCACCTGGCTTTAGAGACTATTCTTTTCTTCACGAAGTAGATGGAGTTTCTTTTTCTCCAATAGATGGAGTTTTTCTTGTAGCTGGTACTGTTCCTCCCCAGCACAATTAGTCAAAAGCAGCAGAAGGGAAGAGAAAACATCAATAGCAGCAGTTAGTTCTTCATCACTGTGTCCCCTAGGTGTAGCTCTGTTGCATCCATTCCCTTTTTCAGAAGATCCCTGGCCCATACTTCCCTAACTGCTACTAAAATTTACCTTCTGATGCAAGATGTGTAGTATATTAATTGTTCCACCACCCCCTCCCAAACTCGCTTGCCTTTTCAACAGATAATAATGTAGCTAATGATACTTAAATCTGTTACTTTTATGGAGCCAGTGTTAAGCATTTCAAATTAGTGCTAATAATGTAGAAGCATCTTTTCAATTTCTCTAATTCTTGCAGAAAAATACCTTCCTTAAGTAAGTTGATATGCTTAAATATAAGAAAGTTTTCTGTCCAATTATATCATTTAAAGTTTTATTAGGAACAATATCTTACTGACAATTGTCATATTCTATAAGTTGGGTTGTGATTAAAATGATTAAATTGAGATACCTGAGAAACTAGGTCTCCTGTTGGCAAAACTGCTCAGAGTAATGGTATGAGAGTGGATTCCTGAATGGAAAAAATGAAGCAATTTTTTAGAGGTGATTTAGTGTTCTTTACACTATATTTTTAAATAAATGAGATGTGATAATGTTATCCCTGATAAAATTATCAGTCTTTGTGGCTTTTTATGATATTTCAACTATTTCATTTAATTTTTTCCTGGAATTTCTATGTGGAATTCCTGTTTTCTTTTTGGTGATTCCTTTTTCTTTTCTCACCTTCATGTGCTCAAGGAATCATAATGAAATCTCCCAGAAATTTAAATTTTCCATAATTTCCATGTTAAATAATTCAGCTACTCAATTATTTGAGACTTGTATGGTGCTTTTTATTGACAAAGTACTCAATAATTATAGCACTAAAATAAAGTAATTCTTACTAATTTCATTACTTTTAAATATCAGTCAAATAATAGGAGTGACCTTTATAATCTATTAAAATTTAAATTGTTTACATTCATCAGAATTAGACAAAAAAGCTACATGACTCAAGTTGTATAATATTCAGTATTGGTTTACTGAACAAGTTAATCACAAGCATAGTTATTGATATATCAATATATATATACTATATTGATATATGTGATTATCATTCTCTACTTTCTCTTGGTAGAGGGTTTATATTAAAGAAAACTGAGCATCTGTTTAGTATATATTTCCAGATTTGACTTCAGTTTAAAGACAATAGATTTGCAAACTCACTACTTTTGAAATATATATTAAAAAAAACCAAAACAACGACGACAACATGTCATGGATTCCTGCTTCAGCATAGATTTAGGCAGTCTTCTTGCAATCACCTAAGATATGGAAAACAAATGTACTGCTAGGCAGATAAGAGAATTTTTACTTATTAAACAACAACAACAAAAACCATAAAAACCTTTGCTGCTGTTCTGTTTAATTATTAATATATTTAACACACAGATGCATGTGACTTTCTAGATGAAAATGTTACCACTGATGTGGACCTACATTGAATTGGCTTTATAAATTTGCATGGGTGATTTCATGTATACTACTAACGTGCTTATGTATGTTTTGTATGAAAAGCGTCACAGAACTATTTGTAAAGTAGTCTCGCAATTCTTCATTTTTCTCTTTCCCAACTTTCTTTCTCAACAAAAAAATTATTTGTGATGTTCTGCTTTCACCTGAAAGAAAACTTTCAGTGGAAAAAGCACAAGGAAGTAAGGCTTTCAAATTACATTCCATTTATTTTCAAGAAAGCCAAATGCTTCTACATCCTTAGTTTTCCTTTGTCCTCTTAATAAACCTCAACATGAGTGGGAAATCACTTCTTAGTGTTTTACAACTGGGATAGTAGAGTAACAAGAACATAAGTGATCACCAGCAGATACTGCCCAGAATGCATGGCTCTCAGCTTTTGGTGTCTGTGTTCCATCAGGCAAACTTTGCCCTTCCCCAGGAAAGACCTGAGTGGTGGAGTACCTAATATTGTCGTTGTTACTATGGATTAGAGAAGAATATATGATCCACCTTTTTATCATGTACTGAACTTTCATCATAAGTAAAGCATGTGGATTGTTCTAGACTTAGCCAGCAAGGGATTAATGTTAGAAAATTATTCTTGCTTTCCCTATACCTCTATTAGAATTAGCAAGAGCTCTACGAGAAGATGGGTAAGTGTTGCACTTAGGAGAGGTGAGGCATCTTAGTTAAAATCTTTGTTTGATCCCCATCTAAGTTCCCAGATGCCATGGAAATTCCTCTTTTACTTTTCTTGGCTCTTTCCTTTTTCATCTTCAAAATGGTAGAGGGAGTAAAGCTCGCCAGCTTGCTTCTGTCCCACAGGCATTCAGTGTAATGTACATAACCTGCAGTAATATTTCTTAAAAGTTGTATTGGTTTTGCTAACCTGAATTCTTCTGCATTCTCCTTCATCCTACATGTGTAACTATATGTTATCAGTCCCCAGAATGAAAGATAATATCGAGTTGCTCTGTGAGGTGAGACATTGTTTTCCTCAGAAAAATAATCTGGGCTAGAGCTGTAGAGGATAAATGTTGTGCTTTTAACATGGAAAAAAGATCATGGCTTATGATTTCCTGTGCAAAGACCATTTTTTTCAGCGATATATCATGCCTCTTTTCTCCTGCACGTGCAAAAGGACCTTCCTTCGTTATATGTTAGAAGGTGCATAACTCCAAAAGAGATGGAGTTAGATGAAAAAGAGCTATTCTGAACTCCACTGATTAAAATAAATGTGCTCATAAAAAAGGCAGGAGAGTAAATTACTACATCCCCAGAACAGCAGTAACTTATACACCAACAAGTTATTTTCAAGTTTGCCAGAGGAAATAATCTGCTATCAACAAGGGGTAATTGCCTGAGCAAACTCATCTTTACATCTCACACACGCTGTCACCTTGTATAAAGAAGGAGGAATGCACTACATATCAATTCAGAAAAGATTTTCTGAAATATTTTTCTAAAGATTTCTTCCTTCTCCTAGGCAACTAAAAAGAGAGAACATGAATACAGTTCAGAACACATCTAATCTCTGCTCCTGCCTTATCATCGAATAGCATTGGAACACAGCACAGATTCCATACCTCAGAGCCTACGGGCAAGATGAGAAAGGATCCATTTAGATTGGAATAGAAATTCCAATTGGAGATTTACCTAAGACCGCCACAGGTGAAACAGATTAGCTGAGAAACCCTCCAGGAATAAATGTTGCTAACATTAGGAAGAAATATCAATGTGATGTAATGTTCAGTTTTACCCAGAACAACAAAAGCAGAAAAACAGAGGCAGGAGAAAGGAGGGAGAGGATGGTTAGTAGGAAAATGAGAAAGGAGGTGTCCTTTTGAGAATAATATTTAGGGTTTGCAAAGGACAAAGGAGGATCTTGATGTACAATTCATGTACTTCATGTACTTCACTGCTGCCTTCCGTACATTCTATTGAACTTGGTATTTGAACTTTTAATATCTGAGATATTTTAACATCTGTGCATGTGTGTTAAAATTGCTAAGGATTCAGCAAGTCATTGGGGTAACAGGATGTGTGAGCATGTGTGAATTGGTAAGAAACCAAAGACAACTGGCCCACAGCTTTTTTTTTTGCCCCAAAGTTCTCATTTTGTTGAAAAGATACTTTGAAAGTCATGGGCTGAAGGTCTCTTACCTAAGGTGATTTCTACTCACTTGAGAAAAATTATTTGAATGTGGGACTTGAATATATGTATATATCTGCATGTTCTCCATGGCTAGATTTTGGCTGACTAAAGGCCAGGTCACATGACACACTATTATAAAGATTTACATTGCATTTTTAAAGAAAACATCAGTGTTCTCTTTAAATGACCAGATGTATATTGGAGAAAACAAAGTATTACCATGCTTAGTATTCCTATAATATTTGCATAATATTTTTTGGTAAATACAAGGATGTTTTAATTTTCTTTCCTCACAAGAGAGAACTTCCAGTCCGTATACACTTCTTACTAATGTTTTATGGGGTTGTTTTCCAGGACAGGTGGTATGACCATTAGTAAATGACATTTAAAGAATCAATGTAGATAGAATTTTTTTTTTTTTTTTTACGGTACGCGGGCCTCTCACTGTTGTGGCCTCTCCCGTTGCGGAGCACAGGCTCCAGACGCACAGGCTCAGCGGCCATGGCTCACGGGCCCAGCCGCTCCGCGGCATGTGGGACCTTCCCAGACCGGGGCACGAACCCGTGTCCCCTGCATCGGCAGGCGGACTCTCAACCACTGCGCCACCAGGGAAGCCCTAGATAGACATTTTAATTTTTTGATATTTGTTTAAAAACACATGACTCTTTTTCTTTTTTTGTATATTAAAAAAGAGAGCACTTGACATTTTGGCCACCCAGTCCTTGCAATCTTCTCTTGCCTTCCTGGACATTGCTATCTTATTCTATTTTCTGGTTCTATGAATGTTTCTCCTCTATTTTAGTCATGGTTTTCTCTTCTTTGCCCCATCCTGCATGTTGACATGTCCCCTGGCCTCCCTCTAAAACCCTAGCTCTACTTTCCCTCCGTTAGTGATTTTTGTCTGTTCCCACAGCTTCATCGATCCCTTCCACAAGATGGCTTCTGGTCTTTTATTGTCCGTAGCAACAACTCTCCTGAGCCCCATACTCATAGCTCCTGTTGCTTAGATTTTTCTCTTGGAGATCATTAATGAAACCAAAACCAACATCTTATTTCCTAAATGACTCCTATATCCCAACAAAACTAGACAGTCCATGGCTTCCTCCTGCATATTTTTATCTGCTCTTGAATCTTTGTGCTGTATTCAACTTTTGCCTAAAATCTCACCGTATTTTGACTTATTGAAATACTACTACTCTTTAAGGTCCAGCTCAGTATTCACCTTGGAGACTCTTCTTTGCAACTTGGTTATTGTGGGACTTTGGAAAAATACTTAAACTATTTGAGCTTTTGTCTCTTGGCTTGTAAAGTGGAAATAATAATTCCTATGCTTAGTAAATGTAAATGTAGTGTTATGGTCTGAATGTTTCTGTCTCCCCCTCCCCCCAATTTCATACATTGAAAATCTAATTCCCAAGATGATGGTATTAGGAGTAGGGCCTTTGGCAGAGCCCTGATACATGGGATTAGTGCTCCTATCAAAGAGGTTCCAGAGAGCTAGCCATGTGAGGATACAAGGAGAAGTCTGCGATTAGGAAGAGGGCCAACGCCCAACCATGCTGGCAGCTTCATCTCAGACTTTCAACCTCCAGAACTGTGAGAAATAAAGTTGTCGTTTATGAGCTTTCCAGTCTATAGTATTTGGCTTAGAGTAGCCCAAATGGACTAAGACACATAGGATATAATTATTACAGTGACTGACTGAGATGATCAAAATATAATACCTTGACAAACAACTATAAGGAAAAGCAAATTTTGTGGGTCTCAGGCAAATTCCTGTTACAGTGGAACTTAACCAAGGTGAGATATGTCTATATGGGCCACTGATTATTAGTTTTCTTTCTTAATTCTCATTACGCTTTTAACTTTTATTTGATACTTGCAACATACAATTTTGTTTGACAGAGTAGAGAGCAATAGTAGTTCAGAGTATGGACTTGGGGACCAGAGTGCTTGGGTTCAATTTTGGCTCTATCATTAATAGTTCTATGGTTTTTGGACAAGACGCTTTGACCAATTTGTGGCTCCTTCATAAATTTTAATGTTGTGGTGAGGGTTAAATGCATTAATGAAGGTAAAGTGCATAACGTATAGTCCTTAGTAAGCACTAGATATTACTACTATAATAGTTATTTGTGGACTTGTAATATTTTCTTCACTAGATTGTATGTTCCTTAAAAGCATGATATAGGGAATGATTTATACATTGTTGCACCACCCAAAAGTCTAGTGCAATGTCTAGCAGAGTGACTTTCACATAGTTGCTGCTTAATAAGCACTTGTTGAATCAAAGTTAAGTTGTGCACTTTAAATTATTAGCTAAAATTTTAGTATTTCCACACAGTGACTTCAGACAGAATATAGTAAGAAAACTTTTGTAGATTGAGCTTCCCCTTAAGTAGTTTAACCTAGCCAGTTTTAGAAGTTTTTTCTATCAATTCCAAATTTGACAATTCAATCATGACAATTCAGTCTTCTAGAGCAAGGACTTTTTTTTGAAGTGTTTATAAAAAAATAATGTTTTAACACATTAAGGTAGAAGGATTCATTGCTTTGAAAGTTGCGTGTTTTTATTTTTACCCCCTTAGTGAGTAAAGAGAGTAGGAAGGTTTCTATCTGAAATACTCAGGATACTAGATGGATGGTCCCATTATAAAATTTTCAGGAATATGACTTTGGTGTGAGATCTCCCTAAATTTTGACTGTTCATTGTGTGTTCTTACATAGAACTTTGGTTTCATTTATTAATGCCTCAAGATCTCAGCTTTGTCATCTAAACTGCTTTTGCCATTAAATGAGGGATCCCTTGAGCAGCAGTTCCGCCTACTGAAACTCACTTCAAGAATATGAGGAACCCCCCCTAAGATAGCCCGATAAACAGAATAAATACAATTATGACAAAAATGCAGGAAGAAAAGACTATCTGGTATTTCTGGCAGCCAAGCACTTGCCCTTGTTCTGGCCTTGGGTCTTTAACTTTCATGAATTTTTTTTTTCTTGCTTTCTTGTTTCTCTAGGTAAAGCCACTAAGACATTTTTGATGCAAATTGTTTTATTTCTTCCTACTCATTCCCAAGAAGAAGATCCTTGAAATAATCCTAAAGTTAAACCAATCAGGATCCCAGTCCTCATTAAATGATGTAAAGTAAACAAAATGTAGGACAGAGAAGTAAAAACAGAGGCGTTTCTGAAGGCCCAGGGCTGCTGCCATATTTAACATGTTATAAATGTTCTGAAAATACAGTAAACAATGAAATCAGGTAGGTTTAGAGATGATATTTAGCTCCTCAGTGTTCTGATAGACCAAACGGATGAAAATAAGCTGCATTGTAGTGTGCCTGACGAGTGGCAGATGAGATAGACTGGGGGCAAGTGTGAGGGGGAAGAAGAACCACAAGGATCTTCCCATGTATAGCTGAGCCTCTGGACTTTTGGAAAGGTCCCTTTATGGAAAATGAAATCTCTGTGATGGATCATTTCCTGAATACTTCAACTCAACATTGGCATAAAAAATTAGAAACAAAATAGAAAATAATTACTTTGGCTTTAAAAACATGTTGCTTCTACACTGATAAAATTGCATCAACTCTACTTAAGCATTTATTTTTGCAATTGACAAATGCTTTATTTATTGCTTTCCCAAACTTTCTACATATCAATAAAAATATATTTTATTAAATATTATTAATTATATATATACTATTAAATATTATTAATTATATATTATACTTTATGTATAAATATAGTAATACTTACAAAAATTAAGTACTGCTATAATCACCATTTTACAGATGAGGAAAAAGCAGCATGGAGAGGTTGAATAAAACATGAGATGAAAGATCCAGAAGAATCATGACTAATTGAGATGGTGGAGGAGTTTCCAAATATTTACAGATTGAAATATACAGTACTCTGTGTTAAAAGGGAAAACTTAGAAAAAATATGATGAAAGAATGACTAAAGAATGTGGTGAAAATTAATGCTAGTGGTTTTCAAATTATCCTTAGTAGGGTGCTAAGATTTCTTAGAGGCACCTAGGTGGCTGGGAAAGCCTAGAGTGAGGGTCACTGTTGCTTGTCTATTTTACATATTGAGCTCTGCTCAGAAAGAAGGAACTCTGTTGTTAAAAGGTTAGAATGCCATTGGTACAGATTAGATTTCCCTGTGTGTATTCGACCATGCTCATTAACATTTTTCCAAAATGCTGCTGTTTGTGGGCATCCACTTTGTGACATAAGACTGGACAACTAGGCGTGTTTAAGCATATGATGATGTATATTTACCAAATCTCATTTTTTTTTTGGTAACTAACAAGCTACGACTGTACCCCAAGATATCTAGATATTCCAGATAGTCCAAGATAATAATGTACGCTAAGTATAGAAATAGGTGTAAGTGGAGCTTCTATTTCTTAGATAAACGCATAGTCACGTTAGCTGACTGCTAAAGGGCGCTACCGTTACCGATAAAGCTGTCATTTATCACGTAATATTAATGTAAATAATAGTAGTGGTTCACTATTCAGAAAACAAAGATAAAGCTGGGTGATAGGCAGTAGCCAGCGGGCAATCTTTCTCTCTATGTGAATATGCTCAAGACTTAAAGATGAGCTCAAACAGTCTATGTGTGGATCTGTTCAGCTCCACATGTTTAAAAAATAAAGCAAAAACCAAGGATAAATGATAGAAACCTAGTGGAAAAAAAGGAATGCCGCTTCCCCCCATGCTACCCATTTTCAAATGTTTTCTCGGCTTCAGAATTAAAAAAACAAATCATAATATGATAAGAAATCATAGTTCACAGTTGCTCCATTTGGTAATTAAGTCATTTAAAAATAAACACTTGAAATGAAGCTGAAGTAGGGGTTTTTCTCTCACAGGCAATAAGGCAGACTCACCAATACAGACAAGCATTTAATTGAAAATACTTTTAATTACTGTGGATTATCTACTTCTTTCTTTACAGACATACCTCCAGGAAAGGCAGTTGAACTAAATTTTCATTTTATTTTGTTTTATTTTATTTTTATTTTTGCTGTACGCGGGCCTCTCACTGTTGTGGCCTCTCCCGTTGCGGAGCACAGGCTCCGGACGCGCAGGCTCAGCGGCCATGGCTCACGGGCCCAGCCGCTCCGCGGCATGTGGGATCTTCCCGGACCGGGGCACGAACCCGTGTCCCCTGCATCGGCAGGCGGACTCTCAACCACTGCGCCACCAGGCAAGCCCTTCGTTTTATTTTTTGCTGAGGCAATCTATTCCTGACCTGCTCCCCAGTTAAGGAAAGATCCTCTGGATGTGCTAAAATGTTTTCCTAAATGTACTTTTACAATATAAACAAAATAGCGTTCCCCGCCCAAAACCAAATGCCTGTATTTACTTGAGAAAAAGCTGTGAAGAAATTGATCATTTCTCTGAATATCCAGTTGTTAAAATCCTATCTCACATAAATAGAATTGGATGAATTTATAATTTTTTATAATTTGTAGATTTCAGGTCATGTTTCATCGTAATCTTTGTTTCTCCTTAGAAAAAATAATGTCTCTCTTTGACTCAGAGAGAATGCTGCTAATTTGTATATGAGATGTATTTTGTTAAGATGTTTTTATATTTGAAAACTATATCATCTTGGTATTATGCTGAGAAATGCAGGTCAAGATTTATTGACTTTTGTCTCTTGTTATATGTATTAATCATTCTTAAGATGGTAGAAACATGCTGTCTTGCTACCTATACACTGGGGAACAGTACTGCCCACAATCCTCAAAAAGTTTAACCTAAATCCAGATCTAGATCTCAGAAAAATATAGCATGAGATTCTGTGTCTCATGCCTGCTGTGGTTACAGGAAAAAAACAAAACAAAACTTGATCAATTAATTCTGCACTAATTCCCTCAAGACTCTATTCCCTTGGGGGGGATAATATGAATACAGTTTTACTTATTTGAAATAGGTTGTACTAATATTCCTGAAAATTGTCCCATTTCTTGGATCCATTTAAAAATTTCCTGTTGGCATAGCAACAGATGAAAAGATCTACCACAGTTTTTACTACTTGCTTCATTCTTAAGAAAACAAAGTATGTATTTATTTTACATTTAATTACATCCTTTCTGTCCTCTTCTATCAGCCTATGCATGTGAGACTAACTTCCTTTCTCATTCCGCTAAGACATTCAACCCTATAGTATATGTTTATAATTCAAAACTATCATGCTAAAACAGTTCTTTAAAAAAAATAGTTTCACTGAGGTAGTTACTAGGTCATGTTCCTATTGTGAAATATTTATATGTAAATCACCAGACACGTTTAGTATCTGACCTGGAAAAAAATATCTCATCAATTTTATTTACAATACTGGATTTGAAAGCTTTTATCAAAATATTACCCAAGTATTCTTTTTTCCCTTCTCTGGTAAATGATGTTTATAAATTTGGGGAGCATAAGTTAATGTTTGGGGAAGGTACCCAGACTAAAACACCTAAATAGCTTACTATATTTTTCTACTTTAATAAATTAGTATTTGAAAATATATGAACTCAGAAAGCATACCTTTCAGATCCCACCAGCACTGTCAGGGAAATACTAATCCCTGCCCATGAAGCCCATAGGATCTTTTTTAAATTGGGATCCTCAACCCTGACTGCATATTGGAAACATCTGTAGAACCTTAAAAATTGACCAGATCTCCTCCCACCCCTCACCCCAGCCCTGTTTTAATTATACCAGAGTGGGTTTCAAACATGAATATATTTTAATGCCTCCCCAGATTACACTCATGGGCAGCCAGGGTTGAGAACTGGTAGTTTAGGACAAGAGAATCTGCATGAACTCTTACAGATCCCTCCTCACTCTGCAAGCCACCACACATAGGATGGAGGGAGACTAAGGAAAGTTGGAAGATAAGATCATTGAAGATAAGAAGGTCAAGAAAATAAGAGGTCAGAATGTTGAGCCTTTTATACTTCATATCGATATCATTTTAAAGACAGGATGCCTAGAATTAAATAGAATCTAGACTTGGTCTTCAGTTTACAGTAAGGGAGTTAATACTTCCCTTGTTCTGATTAGTATTTCTCTTCTTAAAGTCTATGACTGTATTCATCTCTCTGCACCTACATCATAATATGTTGGTTCATTCACAATTGTGGGCAAGTCTCCAAAAATTAATAAAGTAAAATAAAACCAAATAATATTAATGTTGCTGAACCAGGTTCATTTGTCCGATGCTCAGCAAGCCAAATGCTGAGCCGTTGCAGAGGTTTGCAGCAAGGAGGGGTTTATTCACAAGCGAGGAGACAGGGGAACAAATTTCAAATCCGGACCCGCTACCAAGGCAAGGGGCTGGGGTATTTGTGGGATGAAGAATAAAGCAGCAGGACCAGCTGAAGAGTGTGAAGCATGAGGCGTGTGGAGAAGGGTGATTGGAAATAAGAAAAAGGCAAGGTAATTGTCATTCTGCAGAGGCCTAAGTGAGCTACAGGCTTCTTCATGGGACTGGTGTTCAGAAAATGGCCACGATAGCACAGTCTGAGGGTGTAGTGTTCAGCCCTCTGACATCAAAAGGTCGCTGAGTGGACACTTGCCCATGCCCAGTTGGAGGGTTGGTGGTCCTATCCAGTCTTAACTGGATTGAGCTGGAAGTTCCAAGCTCCAAGTTCCTGGAAAACAACTCAGGGAAACGTCTTCTTGTTTAGGCTACATGCCTTGATTAATGAAGGCAGGTTACAGGTGTAATGAATTTAACTGATGAACCCGTGTTAATAAAACACGGTTTTATTAACAGCAGTTAAACCTGGTTTCTCCCAGCTTGAATTTGTACAGTTAAATTTAAAAAAATGATATACAATCTTACTTTTTCTTTTCCTGAGGTATAATCTCATCATTCTTACTCTGTCATTCAAGCTCTATCATTCAAACTACTCACTTCCTCTGCCTGTCTTTTGTGATATGTACGGTCTCCAAAATAAGAAGATGACTCTCCAGAAACCCAAAGGTTTGGATTGTTTTTCTGGACGTCATATCCAAATATGTATGTATAACTTGCTTAATTCTTAACATTCATTTTATTTAGGAAAACAGGAGTTGTTATTCTGGGTCAGACTAATTTCAGGTAGCGAGGAAATGGCATCATGGACTGTCCTTCAGAACAGATATTGCAACACATTTGTTAAGCTTCCCAAATTTCATTAGTATATAGCATGAACACATTTTAGGCCTGAGCTAAGGTTTTAAGCTTCTCGAACCTTCTCAAAACTTGAGTATTTGTTGACTTAAAAATTTTAAACTGCATACAATTGCTAAGTTGTTGACTCAAGTTAAAAAAGAAAGGGGACTAGATTTATCTTCTTCCTACTTACACTACGGATTTTGGTACACCACCAGTACTCCTATGCCCTCTCACCCCATTGTTTTGTAATGCACCTTATGAATTTGCCATTCATGAGGAAATAGCAAATTTTAAACCTGACACCCATTGAGCACACCTTATTAAACACTGCAGAATTTAGTTCTTATAACTCCCCAAATAATGGCATCATAACTACTACTAAAAATAAAACTGTTGAGTGAGGTTTAAGTTTTTTTGTTGTTCTTTTTGTCCTTAGAGTATACCCCAGAAAGGATGTATACTTTATCCAAAAGACAATTAAAATGAGTCTTTCCTTTAGATGATTATATTGCCAATTTGCTGCATGGTTAGGTTCACTTATTTCATTTTTTTCAGCTTTAGAGTTTGTTTTTTTCTCTTTGAATTATGTTTTCAATCAGTAAAATATTTACATGGTTTTAAAGTCAAAATTATATTTAAAGACATACTCAGAAATTCTCACTTATATCTCTATTCCCTCCACTCTTTTTGTCCCCCTTAATACATAGGTGTTTCTTTAAAAAAAAAAAAAGCATGTGTATATATGTATATACTTTTTTCTTACACACACATGTATATGTGTATGTATATTTTTTCTTTCTTTGTATACAAAAGATAGCATACTCTATTGTACCTTGTCATGCCTTACTTTTTCATAAAATAATATATAATATATATATTAATAATAATAATAATATATCCTGAAGATCACTCAGTAGCAGTATACACAGATCCTTCTCACTTTTTTATGACCGCATTTTGTGGATGTACCATAGTTTATTCAAACAGTCTCCTGCTGATGAACATTTGGGTTGTTTGCAGTCTTATGTTATTACACAATACTACAATAATCAATAATGGTGTACAAATGTGGCTTTATACATGTTGGGAAATATCTTCAGTGTAGATTCCTAGAGGTGAGACTGCCTAAGTCAAAAGGAAAATACCTCTGACATTTTTGACTGGTAATTTTATTCTTGCATTCCTGTGATATACTCTATTTAGTAATGAATGAAATATAATTATATATTTCTGCATTACCAAATTGTTTCCTAACATTTTATCTAGGAGTATTGAGAAAGGTTTGTTAAAGGCTGAATTGTGTTTCCCCTCAAATTCATGGTTGAAGCCCTAACTCTCGATGTGACTATAGTTGGAGATAGGGATTTAAAGAGCTAATTAAGATTAAATGAGGTCTTAAGGGTCCTAATCCGATCTGACTCAGTGTCCTAATAAGAAGAGGAAGAGTCACCTGGGCTGTCTGTGTGCCCAGAGAGCAAAGGTCATGTGAGGACATAGTGAAAAATTGGCCATCTGCAAGCAAAGGAGAGAGGGCTCAGGAGAAACCAAACCTGTCAACTCCTTGATCTTGGACTTCCAGCCTTAAGGGCTGTGAGTAAATAAATTTTTGTTGTTTAAGTCACCTGCTCTGTGGTATTTTGTTGTGGCAGCCTTAGCAAAGTAATATAGTGTTTATAAATGAAGTTTGATTTTAGTTGCTTTTTTCTTGTGTAGTTTCTATCAGATTAGGTATAAATATTATACTCTTTTTATTTAAAAAAAGTACGGATTATGTTTTTCTTGTTTCTGTGCTCTGGAACAGTTTATGTGGGATTGGGATTATCTTATCTTTGAAGTCTGATGGATTTCCCCTGAGAAACCATCTGGGGCTGGTATGTTTTTATAGAATAGCTTTTTAAAACCTTTATTTCTTCTTTCAAATTGACCTCTCTCACTCGCTCTCTTTTTTAACATTAGTTTCCTTTGTTTTAAAATTTACTTGCATAAAGTTGTGCAAAATGATCTCTTACAATTTAAAAATATCCCCCTGTTTAAATGGTTATTTCTCCTTGTCATTTCTTCTTTAAGTTTATGTACTTTCTCATTTTTTTTCCTGTTTAGATTAGCTACTGGTTGATGTATCTTATTAAAATTTTCAAATAACCAATTTTATTTATTGTCTTATTTTTCTAATTCTAGCTCATTAATTTTTACTTTTCTTCTTTCTTTCAATTAATTTTTCTTTTTCTACCTTTGAGCGAGAAGTTCGTTTTATTTTTTTGTATTATTTCACTTCTATCAACATAAATATTGAAAGCAAAGAATTTTCCTATGAGCATTGCTCTAATTTTATCCCACAGATTGGATATTTGTGTAGTTTATGTTAACATTATTTTAGAGATTCTGTGATATATGTTTACATTTTCTCTTTCCTCTCCAAGAGTTAATAGAGTTTTCTAAGTGGAAGGGTGTTTTGCTTCTGTTTTTATGATTTTGTTATTAATTTGGATTTTATTTCATTGTCAGAAAATTCTATTTATTTTATTTCTACTTAATATAATTTAAGCTTTCTTTAATGAAATTAAACTTTCTTTGTGGTCTAAAGATATCCATGTTCCATACACACCAAAAAAGAGGGTATTGGACGAAGGAGGCATATGGAGGCTTACTAGGTTTCTCAGTTTTAATTGTTCCCTCTTTTGTTGCTCTAGTGGAGTGTGAAGGGCTTCTGTTTTTTAAGGAATACTCTTCTTACCTTTTACCTTAATTATTTTTTATTTCTGGTGTGTCTCCTGATTCTTTAGGCTGTTTTGCTTCAAAGGGACCTTCATCTGCATCTATTTCCTTCTTTCATTTACCTCTAGGGGACACTCTAATTGCTACATAAATCCCTTCCCAGAGAGTTGCCTTCCCCCAAACTGCCACATCTAGCGTGCATACTTTTCAAGGGCCTTTCTTTTGACTTTCTAGGAACATTTGCTTGGGTCATCCAGGTCTCAGATCTCTCAGTATTTCCCACTCAGGATAGGACTATCTCTTTCTGTAGTGGAATCTGGTTGATGTTATCTCTATTTTGCCACCATTGGGACCCCTAGCACTCTTTTCTTCTCTCCTTCATAGTCCCCACCTGACTGTCAAGAATGAAGAGTTTGAGATTTTACCCTACTTGTAAGCTAATCTGACAGTTTTCTGGATGCTGGTAGAAGACACAAGACTCCTGGATCAGAGCTGAAGAACTGTTTATTACTCACAGCAATAGCAATAATTAGAGTATCAGTATTATTTTTGCTAGTTCTCTAAACCTCAGTTTCCATAGAGCAATGAAAAGAGGGCCATAGGATATCTGCACATAAATTTGAACGTGTTATAGGAGGGGAACTCGAAGCTTTGCACATCCCTATACTGGGCAGTAAGCATGCCATCCTGTGTTCCAGATGGTGATACTGTATTTATCTTTCAAGGCAAGCCTGACTTTTTTTTTTTTTCCAGAAAGAAACACTATCTCTATCTTCTATGGCTGTTTACTATAAAAACAACCTTGCAAAGACAGTCTGAAACAAAGTGCAATCAATGAGTTGCTCACAGAACACGTAGAATCTTGAGACCTAATGTAGAATTGTCTCCCAACATTTTCTACCTTGGAGGATTCACAGAGACGGCCTGTGCTAGGGTCAGGTTTTCCCACTTACATGTAAATTGAAGTTTTAGTCTTTTCTATTTGTTCTGCTGTTGGCATGGGATACAGATGATACTATGTGCTCTTTTCATCCCAAATGGTTTTTGGAAGATGCTGGTGATTCAAACTTAGGTGGCAGCCATTATCCTACAGAACTCTGGAAACCCTCTAATTACTTTATTTAATTTCACAATAAAAATAATCTACTTAATAACAATAATTATATAAATGTTATATATTGTTTTCAAATTTTTGAATCCATCTATAGACAAAATGTGGAAAGCAAAAATAAATATAGAATAGAATATAAATATTATAGACTTCAACAATATGAATAAATGTTTAGCCAATAGAAGTTGGTAGAAAACAGGTGGCAGAAATGGATATGTAGATGTACTAATTTCCTCATCTTATACAGTGCATAGTGAATGGATATTGTCTAAGAATAGGGAAGAAGACTAAGCAGAGGATTGAGGTTAACATTTCATGATAAAATGTTGCTACTAGAAAAATTTATAAAACATGACGGACAAAAACAAGAAGTGGGAGGAGGAGAGGGGTGAGAGGTAGGTATATAATTGGTTTAAATTCTTTATTTTTCATAGTGGGAAGTTAGTAGATACTATCTGAAAGTGATAAAGACATAGAATTATAAATATTAACGTATGGTACTAATCACCATAAAATAAGTAAAACAGAAATCATTAAAATAAGTTGCCTCTGGTAATGGAATAGGAGATGGTTTGGGAATGGAACATTTAACTTTTTATTTTATACTCTTCTGTACTACTCTGAATTTTTGTTTTACCAAATATATGCAGGGTTTATAATTTAAAACAGTTTTATAAACTAAGAAATTAAGGGCTGAGGATTTACCTCTAACAAATGTAACAACCAATGAAAAAAGTCACTAGAAGGTAAGAGCCTTCTCTATGGAGACCTCTAGATTATGATTTGCCATAATATAGAATCCACAGATTGTTCGCTCAGGACACATAGTCAAAGGCCTAAATGAGACATTATATTTATGGCCTTGGGCTAGAGAATGAGAGACTGGATCAAAACCAAAACACACTGTATAAGCAAAGGATGCCATTTCCTAGACTGTTGTAAATGCAGCTGTGATTCAAAAGAAACTCTGAGACTCTCACCTACTTTGAGACCATGTAAGGCTAGAGGCTCCCAATACTGAAATTGTGCAGCTTAGAAGTGGAGAGGGAAGATAAAATACTATACACAGTGGATCGTACTTATTAATTCCTGGAGTCTTATCTTCAGCCCCACATGCATTATCAAATGAGGCCTTGTCTCTCTAGTAGAGCTTTTTTAGAAAAGTGTAATAAGCAGAAAAGAATATGTCCTACTTATGTTTCAATTTCAGTCTCTTCTCACTAGAATTCTTGTGCTACCTAAATACTCTTAGGCTTACCTTTTTCACTGGCAAAATGCAAATGATAATCTTCATTTTATAGGGTTGTTCTTAAAAGTTAAATGAGATAGTGGACCCATGCAGCCGCTTTCTTAGCCTCATTAAGCTGACTTTGGTCTTCATTACGTAAGATTTAAAGTAGGAGATTCTATATTGTTAAAATCAGAATACTGTGTGTACATTCATTCTTCTAACTAATATTTATTGAAGGATTACTATGCACTTCACTGTGCACTACATTAAGAGCTGGGATACAATTATGAGAAAAACAGAAAAGATGCCTGTCCTCTAGTATCATACAACAAATTGCAAACCAACATAAGTGCCATGAAGGAACTCAGTTTTATGACAGCAGACAGCAAAGAAACAAGGTTTAAACTAAGCAATCAGGAAAAACTTTCCAGAGAAAGGGATAGTTGACCTAAATACGAGGAGTTAATAAGAATTGTATAGAAAAAGAAAGGAGAGTTTTCTGGGCAGAAGGAGCAGTATGAGGGACAGTCACAGACATAGGAGCAAACTGTGACAACGTCAAGGAAGCCAAAAGGACCATCTGACTGGCTTGGAGAGTGCGGGGAGAACAGTGCGGCTGGGGAGAAGGGTGTACTCTTTTTGGTTCCCAAAAATACCTAGTACTTTGCCCTGTAAACGTGTGATGCAAATGTGATGAAAATAATAATCTCTGAATTGTTAAGCACTTTTTCTGTGCCAGGCACTTTACAAGTATCAAATCATGTAAATTCATCAACCCTCAAGACGCTCTTGCGAAGTAGCTACATCCCTGTTTAACTAATGAGGGAGCAGCCAGTTATGTTGTGGAGCTTAGATTGGAAGCCAAACATTTGTTAGTTTCCACACTCTTAGTCACTATGCTGTAATTAATGCCTTTCAGGTATGAAGGAGTGAATGAATGAATGAAACCACTTTGATCTGAGATCCTGCAGACTGAAATGTGAGTATGTTTTCTCTGGATTTTTGTGCATCAGCTTGATGACTTCTTGTATTTGGTGAGCACTTTATTAACAGCTGAAATAAAGACCACTACTGAGGACTTATGCGCCAGGCACTATGCAAAAACTATGCATGCATTATTTCAATTATTTGTTTATATGCCCATAAACCAAGTTAGTCTGTGAACTTATTGAGATAGGGGCCTTGGTGTATTCATCTTGGTACCAGCTGTACTTGGCTTACTGTTTGTCTTCAGTAAACCTACTTTTCTGTCTTTTCACTCCATATTTAAGTGCAATTTTAATTGCTTAAGTGCAGGGAGAAGGAGTAGTTGACCTTTTAAGAACTTCCAGGAGCTGTAATTCTGAATGTCCAATCAAACTGCTATTGACTCAGACTACTTTTAGTAGTAGCAGCAGGCCCAGTTAATTGAAAGATTGTCCTTAAATTCAAAAAAAGCTGATGCAGAAAGATGCTTATAATTCTAAGCCAAATGTACTTTCTCTAAAATGTGCTTTCACATGCCTAATGAAGTTGTTTCCTTTGATACTCCATCCGCATTGAAAAGAATTGGAAATATATATTTTTAAAAAGGAGATTCTGTTGCAAGACTTTTATGATTATTAATCTGGGTTCTAATCCACCTGAAATGATTCCATCCTCAGGCATGCCTTGGGCCAAAACAATGTGAGGAGAGCTAGGGCTGATCACAACCCCCAGTCTTCCATAGCCTTCTATTTATAAAACTAACATCATAAAGAGATGTTGTAAAATATTGAGGTTAAAATTAGCTCCAACAAAATAAATTCTAAACATATAACGGAGTATTAAAAAAAGAGATGGCTACAAGTCAAATCACCTACAGTTAAATATATACGTATTATATATTACTTATAAAGCTATTAATCCAATTTAACAACATCCAGGGCATTTATGTTAAGAAATTGCCAAATAGCACTAAGTAGAATTTACAGAGATGAATAAAAAGCATAATTATGAAGTAGACTTGGGATATTCCAGTTGGTAAATGAGGCTGTGAAATTGCCTTTTGTTAAAAGAAGAGTATTAATGACTATGTTAGTACTTGACTAATATTTTATGACACTTAATCTGCTATTATGTGAAATGCTTCATACATTATCCTATATGATAGTTTAGAAGTAGTTTTAATGCCTATTTTATACCTTGCTAGAGAATTACAATCTGTTGATACTGAATATCTGTTAGAACAACTTAAAAATGCAATATGTGTGATTAATGATAATCAAGAGAAATTATTGAAGCTTGCACAATTTCCTTTTAATAAGTGCATTCTGCACAAGTTTTGGTGAATATGTAATATCTGATCAGATGGAAAACTTTATAACCTAATAGTCACCAACACACACATATGCCAAAATACTCACGATTTGATAATAACATGACGGAGAGGGCAAGAGAAACTTGATGTCTACCAATATTTGCTTTCAGAGAAGCTGAATTTTGAAAATAAAAGAGGTACACACAATATTACTTGCAAAGAGAAGCTTTGTAAAATAAATTTGCATAAAATTAGATGAGAAGGTTATGTTGTATTATTCCTTCTGTGGTTCTCCACAGGGTAGCTGTGTCTCTCTTTGGTTCCTCTCTGTGGGTTTATTCCACGATTTAGCTCTTAGTTCTTTGGTCTCTTGTTGTTTCAGCTGCTGTGAATTTAGGGATTACATCTACACTCACATCTTCAACTTTCATCTTTATGTGAATAACACTTACATCCTACATCTTCAATCTTGGCCTTCAGAACTTCAGTATCCTACCCCTTGATTCTGGTGGAACATTTCAACGTGACTCCTGACTAACGCTTCAGCTTATTTAGTGTCTAAAAATGTATGTGCCATTCTCCCTGGCTCCTCTTCTTGGCATCTCTATTTGTCAATAACCCCCCAGCTATCATTCCAGCACAGTCCCGGAGTGCCTATTTCTGTCAGAATGGCCACCTTTCTCCCACACCCAGGTCTGAGAATCTCAGGGTATCTGCTTTGCCCATGCAACGAATGTTAGTGCCATAAGTACCCGATACTGTGGTAGATGCTGGAGATAAACAGATGGATAAAACCTACTCTCTGCTCTCAAGGAACTCACAGAAGACCTACACCTTTGTTTTTTCCCTATGTCATTAACCGTATTAGACTCTAGTGTGACACTATGTGAGCATGTGCAAAGGCCTCGGGCCTGGAATTGCTGGAAGAATTCCATAAGAAGGCATCCTAGGAGAGTCTAGATTTATACAAGTCTGGAAGGCTAAGCTTCCCATAGAGGAGAAATGGATGGAAGACTTTGCAGGCAGAGAGATTTACATAACAAGAATTATTTTTTTCTGTTAATTCCTCATATATTTTCTCTCCTCCCTATACAGTGCTAAAAGCTATATGCTCATGACTGGCCTCAGCAATTAAAGTTCTGGTTTTAGACTTAGTCTTCCTCATTCCAACCTATACAAGACAGATACATTAATTTTCCCCAAATCTGTTTACATTCTATAATGTCTTATCATAATAAAATTCAGAAATCTTAAACTGAAAATCAATGTCTATATAGTCTGACACTAAATTCCATTATAATTTTTTTCCTACTGTTAGGATGCGGTGAACAACAAATAAATAAAACAAGAACTTCAGGAAAATTTATATGTTCTCCAAAAGGGACCTACTTATTTTTTTCCAATGATTCTTTGGGGGTAGTGTAGCATATCGTTCTGGAGTAAACAGACCTGAGTTCAAATCCTGACTGTGGGGCCCTGGGCTAGTTTGTAACCTCTCACTGCATTAGGGTCCTAATTTGGAAAAGGAGATGATACCGTTCATAAATATATTGTGTGTGACTCTGGACCAGAAATTGGTTCGGCACTAGGGATATTGTGGTTCAACACGTCCCAGCCTTCTTGGAGCTTTCATTAAAGAAATAAATAAGTTAATAAATGATGTATATTTTGACAGTCAAAGTGTCATGAAGAAAATGAATCAGAGTAATATGAGAGAGAGAGAGAGAGAGAGAGGATGGCAGTGGTGGGAAGGCTGTTTTAGCTGGAGTGGTCATGAATGGGCTCATAGTGGCACTAATCTCATAGAGTTTTTGTGAAGACTATAGGAGTCAGCAGTGCCAGGCACACAGTAAACCCTCAGGAAATCTTAGCAATTATATTATCTTTGTTTTTAACTCCTCTGAATCTCGACTCATACTATTCTTCCCACCTGGAATGTGCATCTTCCTCTCTGCTCATATCTTGTAACTTCTTCAGGGCACGTTTGAAGCTCTGCCTCCTTCTCAGCCTTGCCTCCTTCATAGTCTTGCATTATGAATGTCCAAATCCCAGGAATCAGCAATACTCTGAGTTAAAAGTACTCGCAGATATTTGGCATTCAATCACGTGCATCTCTGTAACCTCTCTTCACATATTATTTTGAATTTTTGTATTGTGATTTAACTCCCCATATATGAATATTTGTTCTTCCCAAGTAGTATATAAGCTCTCCAAGGACGGGGCCAGACCTATGTTTGGGACTTAAAAAATAAGGCAAAGATTATGTATGTTAAAGAGATTTAATAGATATTTGCTGATACATTAACAGAATACTTTATGACCTTGACTGTAAGCTCCATTGTAGAAGGAATTATGCTGCATATGGAGTTATGTGGCCTGGGGACCTAGAGATTGGTATGGGCGGTTTAGATCAATATTTAGATTGGCCTTCAAAGTTCAAGGATATAAATTCACAAAAAGTCTAGATTGATGGCTTGTTCTCCCTGTGAAAATGTTTCGTGTTTTGCAGCACTTCAATAAAATAATATTGTATAAGTTTATTAAAATATTGCATTATAACACAAAGATGATGCCACATATCATGTCTTGAGGAAGAGTAATATTTACGATCCTAATTTAAAATACAGTTTATTTAAAGAACATACAATTTGAAGAGAATGGGAGTTTAGGACTGTACATTATTGCTTTGCTGTGTGCAATAGAAGCTGGGAAAAAAATGGCAGCCACGGCACTTTATGTCTACAGGTATCATTTAGATGAAGCTGTGGTGTCTGGTTCATTTCCCAAATTGTATAATTGCAGCCATGAAGAAATACTGAAGTTTCCTAGTGTCAAGGAGTCAATAACATCATCTTTGTATACAAAGCACAGCCCATAAATGCTAAAATTTCTTTGTGTTTTTCTGTGTAATTCTCTTTTTCATGAAATGAAATCTAACCCACCAGAGCAAACAAACACTGCACCAGCTTTTCATATACACAGCCAGGGAAGGGCAAACAATTATTCAGCATCTGAGGCTCAGTTATATTTTTTTAAGCTTTTGTTTTGTTTGATAAGAAAGGCTAAGGGAAGATGAAAGAAAAAATCTGGACAAATACTTGAAAAAAAAAAAGAGCAATAAAATTGTATGGTAGAAAAAGAAACTAAGGAAAAGCCAAAGCGTTGAAAATAAAAACCATTGAAAAACCCATCATCCAGAAATAACCATTAATCTGTTATTGTATATTTGCTCACATTAATTTCTATACATGTATGTATATTGTTTTATAAAAGTTGCATTTTATTTAAAGTGTTTGTGACCTGCTTTTCCATTAATAATGCACTGTGAACATTTTCCATGTCACCAAATACTCTGGAATACACATTTTTATGGCTACTTGGATCCCTTATACAGATGTACCCGAATACATTTAGCTAAAACCCTGTTTTTGTTTATATTTATTATTCTTTCAATTTTATTCTACACAATACAATATAGCTTGAAGTTTAACATATTCTTAATTTTTCTTCTTATTCTTGCCTTTTTATTTCAATTGTGTGTGTTCATGAATACACACACATACACAAACACACATTAGGCATAGCTCCCAAGTAAGTACTAGCATTCAGCTATAAAGTTATCAATCCATGACCCTTTATATGAAAACTTTGGGCTAGATGTGCTATCATAATTTATAATTTTTGGCATTTAGAGAGTGCATATGCCATGTATAATGCTCATGGCCGGGGGTACTGGGGCAACATCAGGAAATCACACTTATAAATATTTCTGAAGTAAAATGTATGAGCATTCACACTAAGTGGATAAGTAACTTCATGTAATTTGAATCAGATTTTGCCACCAGATGAGTGTTTGAATCACCTTATGAAAATGTTTTTCAGATCTGGTTGGACTTTAGATTGTGGATAAAGGATTGTGAACCTGTAATTACTGATAAAATGCATTTCCAATGCAGACTGATATTTCGAGTCAAATGATGAAATTATACTACATTTCACATGTTATACTGTTCTAATTCAATAAAATAGTATTAAAAATTCCTAGAGAGGAAAAGCTACTTGATACCTCTTTTCTTTTTCTCTAAATTTGCTCTTAGGAAGGAGCACAAAATCCTTCTTGGTCTAAATCTAACTGAAGTCACAAGAGCTTCTGAGTTTCTTAAGAAGCACACTTTTTTCTTTTTTGGTGGCAATTAGCCCTAATCTAGTATAATCGAATTCTGTATAGTATTATTTATATACTATAGTATATAAAAGTTTATTATATATAAACTTTTCAGAGTAGGAATTATGGTATTTAAGAATACCAAGCAAAACATACAAAGATGAATAGCAGGTAGGAGAACAGAACACCCGATTGAATGTTATACTAGCTGCCTGACATGCCCTGAACAGGACTTAGAGGAAAAGCCCCACCTACCAACACAGTGGATAGAGCCGTCGTCATTAACAGGATGCTCACACCAGTGGTTGTACAAAATTGTGTCTACTGGGGGACCCTACAGGATATGCAGACAGGGATCCTCTAACTGCTGCGGTAATGATCCCAAATAAATGCCTATAACCACAACGTGGGACACCCAAGGTGCAGCTTTTCTGAGCATGTGCAGCAGCAGCAATAACGTGAGAGGAGAAATAGGCTCTGAGTTGCTGCTTCATTGAGCGTGTCCCCGGTCTAGCCTGCAGCAGCAGAATTAAGTTTTTCAATCCCAACAGAGACAAATGGAAATCCAAATGCTCCTAGGGATAAAGTGAAGGAAGATCAAATGGGCAAACGAGGCATGTTTTTTTCTTTTAAATATATGGATTAGGAGGATGCAGTTACTACTTCGTACTTAGAAGTGTATGGTAGAAATTCCGTGGATTTGGAAGTTGCTTCATTGTTTCGAAATAACCAGTTTGGGGGAGACTTCCCTGGAGGTCCAGTGGTTAAGACTCCATGCTTCCAATGCAGGGGGTGCCCGTTCCATCCCTGGTCAGGGAACTAAGATCCCACATGCTGTGTGAGCCAAAAAATAAATAAATAAATAATAACCAATTTGGAACATCAGTATTTCTGTTTAAAAGCTTAAAATGTCTCATGAAAAAATAAAGAATATTGCAGTCTAAATATCTTAATCTCCTCAAGGGGAGAATTGCTTGTCCCCAAACCAAGAATTATGAATTATGGTTAATAAACATAAAAATCTTAATCCAAATGTAAATGAATAGATTGCATTTCTCAAAGGAAAAAATAATGATACAAATGCCATATTATTAAAATGTTAAAATATTATGCTATATTATTATATATTATTATTATATAATCCTGTTATCTTTAGACAGGACTTTGCATAATAACTGTGATCGGTGCTTAAAGCAGAAGGGTCTGCAGCCTGATGACAAGTCAGAGATCCACAGAACCTCAGGGGACATGCTCAATGAGGTGTCTGAGCAATAGATGTGAAATTTTTTTAAAAAATGAAAATTCATTTTTTTTTTGCCTTTGTTCACTGTCATGTACATTAAAGTCTGTAAGCTTTCCAGGGTGCACATGTAACCTTCCTAGGTAAAATTTAATGACAATTCAATAGATGTTTAGCATCTTTTGTCATAGGAAGTATATGATCATTTTTGCAGAGGAAAAAATGAACATGTGAAAATAAGCTCAATCAATAAAACATGGGATAAGTAACATATGATTAGCATGTAAGTTATAGCATGAGTAATGCTGATCCTAACTAATTACCTTTGAAATTGTAACGGCAACTCTAGTTCATAATTGTCTCCAGGGACTGGGAGTTGGAGGAGAATCTCAAGTGGAGAGGACTGGACGTTGTATGTGTGTGGGGAGGAGCAGAGAGAAGTCGGGCCAGGCAGAAGGATGATAGGAAAGGGGAATGTTGGTTAACTAAGACTGGTTTCATTCGATGTGAGCTGCACACAGCTAACAAGACATCAATGCTCTTACGCCTCCTACTGTAGCTGTCTCTATGTTGTACATGACGATTAATATATCTTTGGGTCTCCAAAGTGACTGATTTGATTCCATCATTTTTGGAGGCAAAGTCTTTGTCAAAAGGCACACCAATAACTTCAAATAAGGTATTAAATTAACTATGTATTATTTACTGCAAGTGTATTTCTCTGGTATAAATCTGCCTAATTTATGCGGCAGGATGAGAAAAACGTTCATTGCTGTTATATATTGTTTAGGGATGAGAATTACAATCTGTCACAATACCTCTGTGAGTCCAGATTCTAGGTAATTAATTCTTTTTGTGATGATAAATTTTATTTTATGCTTTACTTGTATTTTATTTTATCTCATATAATATAAATGTAAGAGTAAATGAATATAATAAATATATATGAACAAATTATTTTACGATTTAATTTCATATTATGATTCAAATTTCAGTCACAGTTTTTCTAACATGCTAGCTCTCCTAATATTTACTTACTTATTTATTTATTTATTTTTAAAATCACATGACCCAACTTTATTTTTTTTATTTATTTTATTTTATATTTTTACATCTTTTTTTTTTTTTTTTGCGGTACGCGGGCCTCTCACTGTTGTGGCCTCTCCCGTTGCGGAGCAACAGGCTCCGGACGTGCAGGCTCAGCGGCCATGGCTCACGGGCACAGCCGCTCCGTGGCATGTGGGATCTTCCCGGACCGGGGCACGAACCCGTGTCCCCTGCATCGGCAGGCGGACTCTCAACCACTGCGCCACCAGGGAAACTCTATATTTTTACATCTTTATTGGAGTTCAATTCCTTTACAATGGTGTGTTACTTTCTGCTTTATAACAAAGTAAATCACTTATACATATACATATGTTCCCATATCTCTTCTCTCTTGCGTCTCCCTCCCTCCCACACTCCCTATCCCACCCCTCTAGGTGGTCACAGAGCACCGAGCTGATTTCCCTGTGCCATGTGGCTGCTTCCCACTAGCTATCTATTTTGCGTTTGGTAGTGTATATATGTCCATGCCACTCTCTCGCTTTGTCACAGCTTACCCTTCCCCCTCCCCATATCTTCAAGTCCATTCTCTAGTAGGTCTGTGTCTTTATTCCTGTTATACCCCTAGGTTCTTCGTGACATTTTTTTTTCTTAAATTCCATATATATGTGTTAGCATACGGTATTTGTCTTTCTCTTTCTGACTTACTTCACTCTGTATGACAGACTCTAGGTCCATCCACCTCATTACAAATAGCTCAATTTTGTTTCTTTTCATGGCTGAGTAATATTCCATTGTATATATGTGCCACATCTTCTTTATCCATTCATCCAGTGATGGACACTTAGGTTGTTTCCATCTCCTGGCTATTTGTAAATAGAGCTGCAGTGAACATTGTGGTACATGACTCTTTTTGAATTATGGTTTTCTCAGGGTATATGCCAGTAGTGCGATTGCTGGGTCATATGGTAGTTCTATTTGTAGTTTTATAAGGAACCTCCATACTGTTCTCCATAGTGGCTGTACCAATTCACATTCCCACCAGCAGTGCAAGAGTGTTCCCTTTTCTCTACACCCTCTCAAGCATTTATTGTTTCTAGATTTTTTGATGATGGCCATTCTGACTGGTGTGAGATGATATCTCATTGTAGTTTTGATTTGCATTTCTCTAATGATTAATGATGAGCATTCTTTCATGTGTTTGTTGGCACTCTGTATATCTTCTTTGGAGTAATGTCTATTTAGGTCTTCTGCCCATTTTTGGATTAGGTTGTTAGTTCTTTTGTTATTGAGCTTCATGAGCTGCTTGTAAAGTTTAGAGATTAATCCTTTGTCAGTTGCTTCATTTGCAAATATTTTCTCCCATTCTGAGGGTTGTCTTTTGGTCTTATTTATGGTTTCCTTTGCTGTGCAAAAACTTTGAAGTTTCATTAGGTCCCATTTCTTTATTTTTGTTTTTATTTCCATTTCTCTAGGAGGTGAGTCAAAAAGGATCTTGCTGTGATTCATGTCATAGAGTGTTCTGCCTATGTTTTCCTCTAAGAGTTTGATAGTTTCTGGCCTTACATTTAGGTCTTTAATCCATTTTGAGCTTATTGTTGTGTATGGTGTTAGGGAGTGATCTAATCTCATACTTTTACATGTACCTGTCCAGTTTTCCCAGCACCACTTATTGAAGAGGCTGTCCTTTCTCCACTGTACATTCCTGCCTCCTTTATCAAAGATTAAGTGACCATGTGTGCATGGGTTTCTCTCTGTGCTTTCTATCCTGTTCCATTGATTTATATTTCTGTTTTTGTTACAGTACCATACTGTCTTGATTACTGTAGCTTTATAGTATCATCTGAAGTCAGGGAGCCTGATTCCTCCAGCTCTGTTTTTCGTTGTCAAGAACGAATAGTTTTGGCTATTTGGGGTCTTTTGTGTTTCCATACAAATTGTGAAATTTTTTGTTGTAGTTCTGTGAAAAATGCCAGTGGTAGTTTGATAGGGATTGCATTGAATCTGTAGATTGCTTTGGGTAGTAGAGTCATTTTCACAATGTTGATTCTTCCAATCAAGAACATGGTATATCTCTCCATCTATTTGTATCATCTTTAATTTCTTTCATCAGTGTCTTATAATTTTCTGCATACAGGTCGTTTGTCTCCTTAGTTAGGTTTATTCCTAGATATTTTATTCTTTTTGTTGCAATGGTAAATGGGAATGTTTTCTTGATTTCACTTTCAGATTTTTCATCATTAGTGTATAGGAATGCCAGAGATTTCTTTGCATTAATTTTGTATCCTGCTACTTTACCAAATTCATTGATTAGCTCTAGCAGTTTTCTGGTGGCATCTTTAGGATTCTCTGTGTATAGTATCATGTCATCTGCAAACAGTGACAGCTTTACTTCTTCTTTTCTGATTTGGATTCCTTTTATTTCCTTTTCTTCTCTGATTGCTGTGGCTAAAACTTCCAAAACTATGTTGCATAAGAGTGGTGAGAGTGGGCAACCTTGTCTTGTTCCTGATCTTAGTGGAAATACTTACAGTTTTGCACCACTGAGGACGATGTTGGCTGTGTCATATATGGCCTTTATTATGTTGAGGAAAGTTCCCTCTATGCCTACTTTCTGCAGGGTTTTTATCATAAATGGGTGTTGAATTTTGTCGAAAGCTTTCTCTGCATCTATTGAGATGATCATATGGTTTTTCTCCTTCAATTTTTTAATATGGTTTATCACATTGATTGATTTGCATATATTGACGAATCTTTGCATTCTGGAATAACCCCCACCTGATTATGGTGTATGATCCTTTTAATGTGCTCTTGGATTCTGTTTGCTAGTATTTTGTTGAGGATTTTTGCATCTATGTTCATCAGTGATATTGGCCTGTAGTTTTCTTTCTTTGTGAAAGAAACCTTGTCTGGTTTTGATATCAATGTGATGGTGACCTTGTAGAATGAGTTTGGTGATGGCCTCTGCTATATTTTGAAAGAGCTTGAGAAGGATAGGTGTTAGCTCTTCTCTAAATGTTTGATAGAATTCGCCTGTGAAGCCATCTGGTCCTGGGCTTTTGTTTGTTGGAAGATTTTTAATCACAGTTTCAATTTCAGTGCTTGTGATTGGTCTGTTCATATTTTCTATTTCTTCCTGATTCAGTCTTGGCAGGTTGTGCATTTCTAAGAATATGTCCATTTCTTCCAGGTTGTCCATTTTATTGGCATAGAGTTGCTTGTAGTAATCTCTCATGATCTTTTGTATTTCTGCAGTTTCAGTTGTTACTTCTCCTTTTTCATTTCTAATTCTATTGATTTGAGTCTTCTCCCTTTTATTCATGATGAGTCTGGCTAATGGTTTATTAATTTGTTTATCTTCTCAAAGAACCAGCTTTTAGTTTTATTGATCTTTGCTATCGTTTCCTTTATTTCTTTTTCATTTATTTCTGATCTGATTTTTATGATTTCTTTCCTTCTGCTAACTTTGGGTTTTTTGGTTCTTCTTTCTCTAATTGCTTAGGTGCAAGGTTAGGTTGTTTATTTGAGGTGTTTCCTGTTTCTTAAGGTAGGATTGTATTGCTATAAAATTCCCTCTTAGAACTGCTTTTGCTGCATCCCATAGGTTTGGCTCATCATGTCTCCATTGTCATTTTTTCTAGGTATTTTTTTATTTCCTCTTTGATTTCTTCAGTGATCACTTTGTTATTAAGTAGTGTATTGTTTAGCCTCCATGTGTTTGTATTTTTTACAGGTCTTTTCCTGTAATGATATCTAGTCTCATAGCATTGTGGTCGGAAAAGATACTTCATACAATTTCAATTTTCTTAAATTTACCAAGGCTTGATTTGTGACCCAAGATATGATCTATCCTGGAGAGTGTTCCATGAGCACTTGAGAAAAATGTGTATTCTGTTGCTTTTGGATGGAATGTCCAATAAATATCAGTTAAGTCCATCTTGTTTAATGTATCACTTTATGCTTGTGTTTCCTTATTTATTTTCATTTTGGATGATCTGTCCAATGGTGAAAGTGGGGTGATAAATTCCCCTACTATGAATGTGTTACTGTCGATTTCCCCTTTTATGGATGTTAGTCTTTGCCTTATGTATTGAGGTGCTCCTATGTTGGGTGCATAAATATTTACAATTGTTATATCTTCTTCTTGGATCGATCCCTTGATCATCATGTAGTGTCCTTCTTCGTCTCTTCTAATAGTCTTTATTTTAAAGTCTATTTTGTCTGCTATGAGAATTGCTACTCCTGCTTTCTTTTGGTTTCCATTTGCATGGAATATCTTTTTCCATCCCCTTACTTTCAGTCTGTATGTGTCTCTAGGTCTGAAGTGGGTCTCTTGTAGACTGCATATATATATATAGGTCTTGTTTTTGTATCCATTCAGCCAGTCTGTGTGTTTTGGTGGGAGCATTTAGTCCATTTACATTTAAGGTAATTATCGATATATATGTTCCTATTCCCATTTTCTTAATTGTTTTTGGGTTGTTATTGTAGGTCTTTTCCTTCTCTTGTGTTTCTTGCCTAGAGAAGTTCCTTTAGCATTTGTTTTAAAGCTGGTTTGGTGGTGCTGAACTCTCTCAGCTTTTGCTTGTCTGTAAAGGTTTTAAATTCTCCATCAAATCTGAATGAGATCCTTGCTGGGTAGAGTAATCTTGGTTGTAGGTTTTTCTCCTTCATCACTGTAAATATGTCCTGCCAGTCCCTTCTAGCTTGCAGAGTTTCTGCTGAAAGATCAGCTGTTAACCTTATGGGGATTCCCTTGTGTGTTATTTGTTGTTTTTCCCTTGCTGCTTTTAATATGTTTTCTTTGTATTTAATTTTTGACAGTTTGATTAATATGTGTGTCGGCGTATTTCTCCTTGGATTTATCCTGTATGGGACTCTCTGTGCTTCCTGGACTTGATTAACTGTTTCCTTTCCCATATTAGGGAAGTTTTCAACTATAATTTCTTCAAATATTTTCTCAGTCCCTCTCTTTTTCTCTTCTTCTGGAACCCCTATAATTCGAATGTTGGTGCGTTTAATGTTGTCCCAGAGGTTTCTGAGACTGTCCTCAGTTCTTTTCATTCTTTTTTCTTTATTCTTCTCTGAAGTAGTTATTTGCAGTATTTTATCTTCCAGATCACTTATCCATTCTTCTGCCTTAGTTATTCTGCTATTGATCCCATCTAGAGTATTTTTAATTTCATTTATTGTGTTGTTCATCATTGCTTGTTTCCTCTTTAGTTCTTCTAGGTCCTTGTTAAATGTTTCTTGCACTTTGTCTATTCTATTTCCAAGATTTTGGCTCGTCTTTACTATCATTGTTCTGAATTCTTTTTCAGGTAGACTGCCTATTTCCTCTTCATTTGTTAGGTCTGGTGAGTTTTTATCTTGCTCCTTCAACTGCTGTGTGTTTTTCTGTCTTCTCATTTTGCTTATCTTACTGTATTTGTGGTCTCCTTTTTGCAGGCTGCAGGTTCATAGTTCCCGTTGTTTTTCATGTCTGTCCCCATTGGCTAAAGTTGGTTCAGTGGGTTGTGTAGGCTTCCTGGTGGAGGGCAGTAGTGCCCGTGTTCATGTGGATAAGGCTGGATTTGTCTTTCTGGTGGGCAGGTCCACGTCTGGTGGTGTGTTTTGGGGTGTCTATGGACTTATGATTTTAGGCAGCCTCTCTGCTAATGGGTGGGATTGTGTTCCTGTCTTGCTAGTTGTTTTGCATAGGGTGTCCAGCACTGTAGCTTGCTGATCTTGAGTGAAGCTGGGTGCTGGTGTTGAGATGGAGATCTCTGGGAGATTTTCACCGTTTGATATTATGTGGAGCTGGGAGGTCTCTTGTTGACCAGTGTCCTGAAGTTGGCCCTCCTACCTCAGAGGTGCAGCCCTGAATCCTGGCTGCAGCAACAAGAGCCTTTCATCCACACGCCTCTGAATAAAAGGGAGAAAAAAATGAAAGAAAGATAGAAAGAAGGAAGGAAGGAAGGAAGGGGGGAGGGAGGGAGGGAAGGAAGGAAATAAAAAAGAAGGAGAAAGGGAGGGAGGGAAGGAAAGAAAGAAAGTGAGAAAGAAAGAAAGAGAGAAAGAAAGAAAGGAGGAGAAAGGGAGGTAGGGAAGGAACGAAAGAAAGAGAGAAAGAAAGAAAGAAAGAAGATAAAATAAAGATAAAATAAAATAAAATAATTAAAATAAAAAATAATTATTAAGAAAAATAAATTTTTTTAAGATAAAAACAGAAAAAATGGATGGATAGAACCCTAGGACAAATGGTGGAAGCAAAGCTATACAGACAAAATCTCACACAGAAGCGCACGGACTCCCTCCCGTCTAGCTGTGGTGCACTATCCCCCTGCAGGCTGTGTTCACGCTGCCAACCCCAGTCCTCTCCCTGCGCTCCAACCAAAGCCTGAGCCTCAGCTCCCAGCCCTGCCCACCCCGACGGGTGAGCAGACAAGCCTCTTGGGCTGGTGAGTGCAGGTTGGCACCGATCCTCTGTGTGGGAATCTCTCCGCTTTGCCCTCTGCACCCCTGTTGCTGTGCTCTCCTCCGCGGCTCTGAAGCTTCCCCCCTCCGCCACCCGCAGTCTCCACCCGCGAAGGGGCTTCCTAGTGTGTGGAAACCTTTCCTCCTTTACAGCTCCCTCCCACTGGTGTAGGTCCCGTCCCTATTCTTTTGTCTCTGTTTATTCTTTTTTCTTTTGCCCTACCCAGGTACATGGGGACTTTCTTGCCTTTTGGGAGGTCTGAGGTCTTCTGCCAGCATTGAGTAGGTGTTCTGTAGGAGTTGTTCCACGTGTAGATGTATTTCTGGTGTATCTGGCACAAGGTGGCCATCCCTGGTTTCACATCAATATGATCTCAGGCACAAACCTCCTTGTTTTTCCATTTTGTCTTTAAGTTACTTGTTGAAACAACCAGCCCGCCATCTGCACGACTGTTGTGGCTTCAGCCACCGGGGCCCCTCCAGAGCCGGCAGCCTCAGTGAGGCTGCCCTCCCCTTGGGCTCCGGGGCAGTTCCATGATGGCGGAGGGAAGAGACCCCGAGCTGGGAGTTCCAGCTCTGCGGAAAAACCCTAATATTTATTTTTAATAAAAAAGATGAGATTGCTGAATCAATTGTGATTAAGGCTTAGAATGGTATTTAAGAACACATCAAAAAGGCTTGGGTTTAAATCCCAGATCCACCACTTTGAGCTCTATGATTTGGGCAAGTTATTTAACTTTCCGAAGCTTCAGTTTTCTTATTTATACAACAGAAATAACAATAGTGCCTATACTACATAGGGTTGCTATGAGGATTAAATGAGATAAGACATATATAGTGCACTGCCTGCCCATAATATATTTCCAATAAGTACTGATTATTTCTATTGTTATTATTTTGAAGGTGTTGATAATGATGACTTTAGTTTTAACCGCTGTAGAATCTAGTGACTTTATAAACTATTGGACATCTTTGAGTCATGTGTTTTTCCAGTTGTGCGATTTTATGAGCATGTCTCTTAGTTTCCTTAGCTGTAAAGTTCTATGAATCCATTCTGAATTTCCACACACCTTCAACAAAATCATAAGTGAAAAGGAGAAGTTAAAACATATGTTCTGGGGAGGAGTCAAGATGGCGGTGTGGGAAGACACAGAGTTAGCATCTCCCCACAGCTAGGGCACCTGCTGGCCACTCATGGGGGACTCTAACCCCCAAGGAGATGGGAGGAACCCCAGAGTGAACTGGTAGGATGTAGGGGGACCAAGCAGGGAGGAGAAGTGGAGGCCAGACAAGACTGGTGCCCCTGAGGCTGGGGAGATCAGAAGAGGCAGGTGGGAGGCACTCTCCGGGAAGACCAGGAGAGGAGTGGAGGGAGATCACCTGGTCCACTGTGGCTGGGGAGTCCCGTGAGCTCCCAAGCTGGTTCTCCCCCATCCAAAGCCCCATCCAGGCCGTGTGGGTTCTGGGGGCATAGGAGGGAGGCTGGGGAGATCAAGAGAGGCAGGCAGCTGTGGGAGAAGCAGGAGAGGAGTGGCGGACGTTTGCTCCACCCACTTGGGCCCAGGGAGCCTGCTGAGTGCCCAGGCCGATACCCTGCACTCCAGTCCCCATTCAGGCTGCTTGGGTCCTTGGGGGCATAGGAAGGGGGCCTGAGGGATCAGGAGAAGCAGGTGTGAGGGACCCTCTGGGAGGAGAGAGTAGAGGGCGATTGCCCCACCCACTTGGGCCTGGGGAGCATGCTGAGCTCCCAGGCCAGATCCCCTGCCCTCCAAACCCCTGTGCAGGCCACATGGATCCTTGGGGGCATAGGAGGGAGGCCAGGGAGATCAGGACAGGCAGGTGGGAGGGGCCCTTGGGGAGGCCCGGAGAGGAGCAGAGGGCGGTTGACCTGCCCACTTGGACATGGGGAGCATGCTGGGCTCCCAGGTGAGGTTCCCTCCCCTCTGAGACATGGGGTGGGGGGCACACCTGGGCCCCTTCTGTTCCTTGAGCCTAAGCCCCACCCCCACAAACCCCAGGGCCTTTTCCAGCCCTGTGGGTCCTGAGCGTTGGCCCCTCCCACCACCCAAACCTCACCCTTGCTTAGGCTCTGCTCTCCACAGCCAAGACCTTTCCCTGCCTCCTTTTTTTTTTTCTTTTCCCTTCTCCTCTTTTTTACTATTGTGGTACTGATGTACCTTCTGGTTGTTGATTCATCTTTGTTTTTATTTTTACATTCTTTCTAACATATCTGTTTGTTTCCTAATCTAATTTTATTTCTTACTTCGTTATTATTCTCTCTCTCTATCTCTTTTTTTTTTTTGTCACCCCACGCAGCTTGTGGGACCTTGATTTGAGAGCATGGGGTTGGGCATAAGCTCCTGTGGTGGGAGCTCTGAGTCTGAACCACTGGACTAACAGAGAACCTCAGACCCCAGGGAATATTCACTGGAGTGAGGTCTCAGAGACTGTCTCATCTCAGCACCAAGACCCAGCTCTACCCAATAACCTACAAACTCCAGTGTTGGAAGCCTCAGGCTAAACAACCAGTAAAACAGGAACACAATCCGACTCATAAAAAAAAACGAGACAGCAGAAAAATATGTCACAGATGAAGGAGGAAGGTAAAAACCTGCAAGACTAAATAAATGAAGAGGAAATAGGCAATCTACCTGAAAAAGAATTCAGACTAATGATAGTACAGATGATCCAGAATCTCGGAAATAGAATGGAAGCACGGATTGAGAAAATACAAGAAATGTTTAACAAAGATCTAGAAGAACTAAAGAACAAACAAACAGAGATAAACACAATAACTGAAATGAAAAATACACTAGAAGGAATCAATAACAGAATAACGGAGGCAGAAGAATGAATAAGTGAGCTGGAAGACAAAATGGTGGAAATAACTGCTGAGGAGCAGAATAAAGAAAAAAGAATGAAAAGAATTGAATACAATCTCAGAGACCTCTAGAACAACACTAAACACACCAACATTCAAATTATAGGGGTCCTGAAGAAGAGAGAAAGAAAGGGTTTGAGAAAATATTTGAAGAGATTGTAGTCTAAAACTTCCCTAATATAGGAAAGGAAATAGTCACCCAAGTCCAGGAAGAACAGAGAGTCCCATACAGGATAAACCCTAGGAAAAACACACCAAGACACATATTAATCAAACTAACAAAAATTCAATTCAAAGAAAAAATATTCAAAGCAGCAAGGGAAAAACAAAAAATAGCATACAAAAGAATCCCCATAAGGTTTTCAGCTGAGTTTTCAGTGGAAACTCTGCAGACCAAAAGGGAGTGGCAGGATATACTTAAAGTGATGAAAGAGAAAAACCTACAACCAAGATTACTCTGCCCAGCAAGGATCTCATTCAGATTCGATGGAGAAGTCAAAAGCTTTTCAGACAGACAAAAGCTAAGAGAATTCAGCACCACCAAACCAGCTTTACAACAGATGCTAAAGGACCTTCTCTAAGCGGGTAAACACAAGAAAAAGACCCACAAAAACAAACCCAAAATAATTAAGAAAATGGTAATAGGAACATACATATCGATAATAACCGTGAATGTAAATGGATTAAATGCCCCAACCAAAAGACACCGACTGGCTGAATGGATACAAAAACAAGACCCATATATGTGCTGTCTACAAGAGATCCACTTCAGACCTAGGGACACATACAGACTGAAAGTGAGGGGGTGGAAAAAGATATTCCATGCAAATGGAAGTCAAAAGAAAGCTGGAGTAGCAACACTTGTATCAGGTAAAATAGACTTTAAAATAAAGACTGTTACAAGAGATAAGGAGGGACACTACATGATGATCAAAGGATCAATCCAAGAAGAAGATATACAATTATAAATGTTTATGCACCCAATATAGGAGCACCTCAATACATAAGGCAAATGCTGACAACCATGAAAGGAGAGATCAACAGTAACACAAAAATAGCAGGGGACTTTAACACCCCACTTACACCAATGGACAGATCATCCAAACAGAAAATAAATAAGGAAACACAAGCTTTAAATGACACAATAGACCAGATAGATCTAATTGATATTTATAGAACATTCCATCCAAAAGTGGCAGAATACACTTTCTTCTCAAGTGCACATGGAACATTCTCCAGGATAGATCACATCTTGAGTCACAAATCAAGTCTCGGAAAATTTAAGAAAATTGAAAATGTATCAAGCATCTTTTCTGACCACAATGCTATGAGATTGGAAATCAATTACAGGAAAAAACCTGTAAAAAACACAAATACATGGAGGCTAAACAGTGCGCTACTAAATAACCAAGAGATCACTGAAGAAATCAAAGAAGAAATAAAAGAATACCTAGAAACAAATGACACCGAAAACATGACAACCCTAAACCTATGGGATGCAGCAAAAGCAGTTCTAAGAGGGAAGTTTATAGCAATTAAATCTCACCTCAAGAAACAAGAAAAATCTCAAATGAACAATCTAACCATACACTTAAAACAACTAGAGAAAGAAGAACAAAGAAAATCCAAAGTTAGTAGAAGGAAAGCAATCATAAAGATCAGAGCAGAAATAAATGAAATAGAAACAAAGAAAACAATAGCAAAGATCAATAAAACTAAAAGCTGGTTCTTTGAGAAGATAAACAAAATGGATAAACCCTTAGCCAGACTCATCAAGAAGAAAAGGGAGAGGACACAAATCAATAAAATTAGAAATGGAAAGGAGAAATCACAACTGACACTGCAGAAATACAAAGGATTATAAGAGACTACTACAAACAGCTATATGCCAATGAAACAGACAACCACGAAGAAATGGACAAATCTTGGAAAGATACAATTTTCCAAGACTGAACCAGGAAGAATTAGAAAATATAAACAGACCTGTCAAAAGAATGAAATTGAAGCCATAATTAAAAATCTTCCAACAAACAAAAGTCCAGGACCAGATGGCTTCACAGGTGAATTCTACCAAACATTTAGAGAAGAGCTAACACCGATCCTTCTCAAACTCTTCCAAAAAATTGCAGAAGGAGAAACACTCCCAAATTCATTCTAAGAAGCTACCACCACCCTGATACCCAAACCAGAAAAAGATAAAACAAAAACAGATAATTATAGAACAATATCACTGATGAATATACATGCAAAAATCCTGAACAAAAGACTAGGAAACAGAACCCAACAGCACATTAAAAGGATCATACACCATGATCAAGTGCGATTTATCCCAAGGATGCAAGATTCTTCAATATATGCAAATCAATCAATGTAATACACCATATTAACAAATTAAGGAATAAAAACCATATAATCATCTCAACAGAAACAGAAAAAGATTTTGACAAAATTCAATACCAATTTATGAGAAAAACTCTTCAGAAAATGGGCATAGAGGGAACCTACCTCAACATAATAAAGGCCATATATGACAACCCCACAGCAAACATCATACTCAATGGTGAAAAACTGAAAGCATATCCATTAGGATCAGGAACAAGATAAGGATGTCCACTCTCAACACTCTTATTCAACATAGTTTTGGAAGTCCTAGCCACAGCAATCAGGGAAGACAAAGAAATAAAAGGAATACAAACTGGAAAAGAAGAAGTAAAACTGTCACTATTTGCCAATGACATGGTACTATACATAGAAAATCCTAAAGATGCCACCAGAAAACTACTAGAACTAATCAATGAATTTGGTAAGGTTGCAGAATACAAAATTAATGCACAGAAATCTCTGGTATTTCTATACAGTAATGACAAAATATCAGAAAGAGAAATTAAGGAAACACTCCCATTTACCACTGCAACAAAAAGAATAAAATATCTAGGAATAAAGCTACCTAAGGAGGCTAAAGGCTTGTACTCAGAAAACTGTAAAACACTGGTGAAAGAAATCAGAGATGACATAAACAGATGGAGAAATATACCATGTTTTTGGATTGGAAGAATCAATATTGTGAAAATGGCTATACTGACCAAAGCAATCTACAGATCCAATGCAATCCCTATCAAACTACCAATGGCATTCTTCACAGAATTAGAACAAAAAAAATCTTACAATTCGTATGGAAACACAAAAGACCCCGAATAGCAAAAGCAATCTTGAGAAAGAAAAACAGAGCTGGAGGAATCAGGCTGCCTGGCTCCAGACTATATTACGAAGCTACAGTAATCAAGACAGTATGGTACTGGCACAAAAAAAGAAATATAGATCAATGGTACAGGATAGAATGCCCAGAGATAAACCCATGCACATATGGGCACCTAATTTATGACAAAGGAGGCAAGAAGATACAATGGAGAAAAGACAGCCTCTTCAATAAGTGGTGCTGGGAAAACTGGACAGCTACATGTAAAAGAATGAAATTAGAACACTGCTTAACACCATACAAAAAAGTAAGCTCAACATGGATTAAACACTTAAATGTAAGACCAGACACTATGAAACTTTTAGAGAAAACATAGGAAAAACACTCTGACATAAACCACAGCAAGATCTTTTTTGACCCACCTCCTAGAGAAATGGAAATAAAAACAAAAATAAACAAATGGGGCCTAATGAAACTTAAAAGCTTTTGCACAGCAAAGGAAACCATAAACAAGACAAAAAGACAACCCTCAGAATGGGAGAAAATATTTGCAAATGAAGCAACTGACAAAGGATTAATCTCCAAAATATACAAATAGCTTATGGAACTCAATATCAAAAAAACAAACAATCCAGTTAAAATATGGGCAGAAGACCTAAATAGACATTTCACCAAGGAAGACATACAGATGACCAAGAGACACGTGAAAAGCTTCTCAACATCACTAATTATTAGAGAAATGCAAATCAAAACTGCAATAAGGTGTCACCTCATGCTGGTCAGAATGCCCATTATCAAAAATGCTTGAAACAATAAATGCTGGAAGGGGTGTGGTGAAAAGGGAACTCTCCTGTACTGTTGGTGGGAATGTAAATTGATACAACCACTATGGAAAACAGTATGGAGGTTCCTTAAAAACTAAAAATAGAGCTACCATACAACCCAGCAATCCCACTACTGGGCATATACCCTGAGAAAACCATATTTCAAAAAGAGACATGTACCACAATGTTCATTGCAGCTCTATTTACAATAGCCAGGACATAGAAGCAACCTAAATGTCCATCGACAGAGGAATGGATAAAGAAGATGTGGTATATACATACAATGGGATATTACTCAGCCATAAAAAGAAATGAAATTGAGTTATTTGTAATGAGGTGGATGGACATAGAGTCTGTCACGCAGAGTGAAGTAAGTCAGAAAGAGAAAAACAAATACCATATGCTAACACATATATATGGAATCCAAAAAAGAAAAAAAAATGGTACTGATGAACCTAGTTGCAGGTCAGGAATAAAGAGGTAGACATAGAGAATGGACTTGATGACATGGGGTGGGAGGTTGAAGTTGGGATGAAGTGAGAGTAGCATCGACATATACACACTACCAGATGTAAAATAGTTGGCTGGTGGGAAGCAGCAGCATAGCACAGGGAGATCTGCTCTGTGCTTTTTGCTGACCTAGAGGGGTGGGATAGGGAGGATGGGAGGGAGGCTCGTGAGGGAGGGGATATTGGGACATGTGTATGTACATGGCTGATTTGCTTTGTTATGCAACAGAAACTAACACGGTATTGTGAAGCAATTATACTCCGATAAAGATCTATTCAAACAAACAAACAAACAAAAAGCACAAATATGTTTTGACATGTGACTTTTTTTTCTAGACTAAGAAACATGATTGGATAATAACTAAAATTCTTTGGGGTTAAAGTAATAAAAACTCTAAGTATCTGTGGAGAATTTGTTTTTTGTTGTTAACAACAGTCTTTGCAGGTTGTCCTAATTTATTAAGAATCTAGACATTCAGAATTAACTATATAATTCCTTGAAATGACTTAGTCAACCTTGTTATTCACCATATGTCATTTTTTATTATAGAAAGAACTACCATCTATGTTAACACAAAACACTTTCATTTGGAGCTTGGTTGCGGAGTGGCTTTTTTTTTTTTTTTTGCGGTATGCAGGCCTCTCACTGCTGTGGCCTCTCCCGTTGCGGAGCACAGGCTCCGGACGCGCAGGTTCAGCGGCCACGGCTCACGGGCCCAGCCGCTCCGCGGCATGTGGGATCTTCCCGGACCGGGGCACGAACCCGTGTCCCCTGCATCGGCAGGTGGACTCCCAACCACTGCGCCACCAGGGAAGCCCGGGAGTGGCTTTTTAAACAAAAAATTTGATTCAATGAAATAAGTCTTCACATTGAAGAGCAAAACTTCCATCAGCAGAGTCAGTAAGCTCAGTGGGTGTATGTATGAACTTTGGAGCCAGATTTCATGGTTTAAGTTCAGGATCACCTCTCACTGTCACTTTGGTTAAGTTGTTAAACTCCTCTATACCTTTCTTGCTGTCTTTTGTAGGGGGAAGGGGGAAGAGAAGAAAAAATAAACACAAAAAACAGCTTTATTGAGATATTATTCACATACCATATAACTTGCCCATTTAAAGTGTACAAGTCAGGGGCTTCCCTGGTGGTCTAGTGGTTAAGACATCACGCTCCCAGCACAGGGGGTGTGGGTTCGATCCCTGGTTGGGGAACTAAGATCCTGCATGCCGTGAACAGAAAAAAAAGTGTAGAAGTCAATAGTCTTTAAATATCTTCATAGAGTTGTGCAACCAATACCACAATCAATTTTAGAACATTTTCATCACCTCAGAAAGAAATCCCATACCCATTAGCAGTCTCTGTCCATTCCCCAAAACTTGTCAACCTTAGGCAACCACAACTCTACTGTTTTAATAGATTTGCCTGTTCTGCGTATTTCACGTAAATGAAATCATGCAATATGTCATTTTTTGTGTCTAGCTTCTTTCACTTAGCATAATGTATACAAGTTTCATCCATGCTGTAGCATGTAACATCAGATAATTCCTTTTTATTGTCAAATAATATTCCATTGAATGTATATACTATGTTTTATTTACTCATTCATCAGTTGATAGAAATTTGGGTTGTTTCCATTTCTCGGCTATTTGTGAACATCTGTATAAGTTTTTGTGTAAACATGGGTCCTTACTTCTCTTGGGTATATGACTAGGAGTTTAATTGTTGGACCTTACGGTAACTCTGTGTTTTATCTTTTAAGGAAATGCCAAACAGTTTTCCAAAGGAGTTGCACCATTTTGCATTCCTAATAGCAGTGTATGTGGGTTTCAATTCCTAAACATTCTTGCCAACACTTTCTGTTACCTGTCTTTTTGATTATAGTGGTAATAATGATGTGAAGTGGTATCTTGCTATGGTTTTAATCTGCATTTCCCTGATAGTTAATAATCTTGAACTTATTTTGTGTGCCTATTGGCCACTTGTATATCCTTGAAGAAATCTTTATTCAGATCCTTTGCCCATTTTTAAGTTGGTTTATTTCTTTATATTATACCACAAGTTTGGGAGAATTATGCAAGCACATTAAGTACTAAGAACACTGTCTGATATACAGTAGATGTGCAATAATATTAAGAAGTAGTATTATAACCTCATTTAAAATTATGCTGTTTCACTGAAAAATCTGTGAGACTTAAAGGGTTTATTTTGAGAAAAAGAGATGACTAAGGGAACTCAACTGCAAAGAGGAAATGATCTTAATTTTTTATTGTTTCTTATTCAATGTTTAATTGTTTTCTCCCCAGGTATTATTGTAATGGGCTTAATTAAAATAAATTAATAGGAGTTTCTGTACTCCTCGTTCTCTAAAATAAATCCAACTTAGTAGTTGAAAGCCATCCTAAAAATAAACTAATGCTACATAGAATAGAGAAAAGCAATTCAACGGATAGATTTGTTTATCATGGTAAAAAGATTTTTAATAATGAACAGGAAATGCTCACTTTATGTATATATGTTGAAAAATATAAACTATTTTGAGAGTAAAATGTTTCACTTTAGTAATTTCAACAAGCGTTTTTCTTACTAACTATTCTAAGTTATAAAATGTTTCACTTCCATTTTATAAACTCTGAACAAGATTCCTTTTGAGAATGCTGACACATCATGGAAGTCATAGATTAAAGTAATGTTTACAGATGCAAGTTCTATCATTTTTTAAATAAAGCAGGATATTTTCATTTTTAGCAAAATCATTTCCTGTACAACCATGATGATCACAGAAAAGAAGATGGAATGAGCATTTGGAGTCATAGAAGGTAAACAGGATAGCCATTAGCTACTAATGGAAAGAAGTTCAGCAGGGGCATTAAATCTGAATTACATAGCCACCAATTTGTATTTTATCATATTGATAATGAATGCCAACATTACCATTGAAACGAAACTAAGCATTCTTCCTTTAATCCCAATAGGGAATTTAAATCAATAATGCCACATTATCCATCTACGTGCATATCTATATATGCACATGTACTTTTAAATTACAAAATCATATAATGTGTTTTACTTTCATTTCAAATCTTTAACACAGTGATGTACTTCTCTATTCTTCCAATCAATTTGTTCTGTTAGTGTTTTTCAGCATTTTAAATCCCTAAGCTAAGTCAATAATGTTGATTACTTACCATAAGCACTGTAAACCCTATTCTAATACAGGTTATTTGCAATTTGACATCCTCATCTATATGCATTATTCTGCTAGGAAAATTAAATGAAACCCTTGATTTAGAATCTGAAACACTTAGAAGTAATGATCCTGTTTACTGATTGACTGAAGTTGTGGTTTTTAAGCACTACTGAATAGAGGAAACAAAAAGCAATATTCAAATAAAATGGAAGTACCTGATTTACTTTAGGAAGAATACATAGTCAAGAAATAATAGACTTTTATTTTATTTTTCCCTGTTTATGCCTCAGTGCTACTTAGCTAACATTGTTATTTAGCTCAATATTACACATTTTTTGAGATACATGATCTTTCCAAATTTAAATTTAATGAATCCTATCAGCAGTTCCAAGATTAGACCGTTATTTACATAAATCAAGTTTTCTGTTACATATTTGTTTAAAATACATTATTAAAATATACTTTAAAATATCATTAATATACATCTTTTATAAAGGGTTAGGTTTATTTATAATCTATTTAATTTATCTCTTAAAATTTTATATACATGTCAGTACAGGGGCATTTATCACAGATAACCTGAGTTGAGTGAAATACCATAAAGGAATGTTTATAGAAATTCTCAAAAAATAAAATTGCTGAAAGTCCTTCTATGAAAATTGAGGCAACATTTATAATGCTTTTGCCTACTTTATCTTTTATCTGTATAGTTGTTCTCAAGCCTCTCTTTTAGATGGGAATATCCCGCTAAAGTCAATCGCATTTAGTTGTATCATGGATGGTTGAATATTTAGCGTTTGACTTAATGTTATGGCTATATTTAAAACTAGGAATGGGTAAACTTATTTCAGAGAAGACAAAGTAAAAATAAAGCTCCAAAGTATAGTATTTTGAGTTGAGCAAAATGTAAATAATGAATAATTGAAGAAATAATAAAGTGAGAAAAATTTTCTATTTGCTTCTAAATAATTTCTTTTATGAAGGATTAACTTGAACTGAGTTGAACATTTGAGTTTACTGATCTTTCTTAATAGTAAAATATCTTTCATCTCTGAGATAAATATCTTCCAGTTAAAGTACATTAGACAAAATAGAGGGTATATGGTAGCATATATCCACTGTTTTGGATATATGCTACCATAAAATTAAGTAGACTATTGAACATTTGGAATAATTAAAATACTAAGAGTATATTAAATACCAAATGTAGAAGTCCTCATTTCTAGATAAATAGTATCTGGTTTATGAAGTTTTAATTATTTTGGTTATCAATTTTGTTAATTTTACTTCAATTTTTTTAAAAGTAATTTCAATCTGTTGTGGAGACGTGAAAACAATTCATGTGACAAATATTTACATTTTGGCAAAAAAACGATTAACGATTAATGTATCCTTAGGAGGATATGCTATAGTGAAATAAACAGTTTTACTGCAAATAGAGAGTAAACATACCTGCTCTTTCTCATTGGGCTGCAGTAAGGATTAAAGGACAAACTTTAATGTGAAAAAGTGGAATACTAAGTCCAGGGAGTGATCTACAAAAGTTGTCATTGAACTTTACCTGTAATGCATAACATTGAAAAGATTTGAAGGGTGATTTTGCTTTGTGTTTTAATGTACTACTTGTTCAACTGGACATTCAAGTGATATACTGTATTAAAGGGAGAAGCTAGAATTTAAAGCACATACTGTACAAACATATATATGTATGTGTAGATAGATATTTAATGTATATATATATATGTGTGTGGATATATATTTAATATTTAATATTTTTTCTTAGGTCAAGAAAATAAAGGTTTAGAATAAGTTAGTCAAACTTTTCTAAAATAAATAATTCAAAAGTTAAACAGTGTAAATTAGGACATGCTTTTCACACATGTATGTGTACAGTATTTTTCAATTTCTAACGTGGTGGGTCAAGAAAATGAAGGATTAGAATGAATAAGTCAAACCTTTCTAAAACAATTCAGAAGTTAAACAGACTAAATTAGGATATACTTAGTTGATAAGTATTTCTTTTCAACACTATTAATTGGAAAAAAATAAGATTAGGGAGACACCTAACCACTTCACTTCAGGCTTTGAAGTGGAAATGCCTGTAGGGGTTCTGTATTATGTTAAGTACTTAAAGTTGGTCAACACCCTAGACAAGATAAGGAGATTAAGTCCTGATTAAACTCCTATCAGTAGAATTCAAATACTGATCTGGCAGGACAAGAGCTCTAATCAAGTGCTCTTGTTTTTCTGTCATTGGCTCAATATGAGACACAATCAGTCACCATTTCTTCTGTTCCAAGCACAGCTTCTTCACCTTTGGTTGTTTATAAATTAATTTCAAAAGTCCTTGGCTACAGCTAGGTGTATGGATTCCATTTATCTGTGCTTTGGTGCAATTATGGCACTGAATTATAAGGACTAACATTAGGCTACGAGATGCCTATAAAGATTAAGTTATTTCCCCCTTTCTCAACAATTAGCAGCACGAGACTGTTTAGCAGAGATCAATTGTAATTGAGGAACTGAGAAAGGGCAATAAACAAATTACTGGTGCTTTCACGAAGTCTGAAGCCTGTTGGTTTACAGAACCTCTGTTATTTAATCCAGAAGCCCTGTAGGTTGTAAATTATCCATTACAGTTGTCACTAGGCCCTTAAACAGAAGTTATGTACTAGTTTAAAGATACAGGAAAAGAAAGTCTCCTGGTCTTTGTCTCAGACGAAACAGGCTGCAGAGAGTTAGATCAATTTAAAATATAACACTAAACTTTTCAAGTGATGTAAAAAAGTTTAGAGGTTCAGTCGGATAAGAAAATACAATGGCAGCTCTTTAGTTCTTGTAACTAAAAATCTGATACAGAAGCTTCTTAAAATGTTTGATTTTGACTGATTCTATGATCTTATGATTTCTGTGAAGTCTAGGAAGAATAAAATAATTGTACATTTTAAATTGTTTTAAGATTGTAAAATCTTAAATTCTACATTAAGTACAAGAAGGATAAAGAGATAATACATATCAGAGAAGATATTTATTTTTTGGCTTATTTGAGGAAGAAAAATTGTATGTAACAGCACGTGAAGAAGTGAAAGCTGAGGGTTCTTATCTTAAAATTTGGCCACCTTGTTATTTAAGCTGTACAGTGTACAATTAAATACATAGGACATAAAAAGAAAAGCAGAATATGAGTTGTGTTTTCAAATACAATAATATTTTTAATAAACAACTTATCTAAAATATATTCAAACAAATAGGGTAACAATTTTTTTTCTTACATTGGAATAGTGCCATCTAATTTAAAAATAAATAAAATATTTACCAAGCATGCGATTTTCATGACAATGAAGCTTCTTATAGAAGCATTCCATTAAAAGCACATGGACCCTAAACAGAAAGTTTTAAAATTTTAGAATAATGAATATGTGGATACTTTTGTGACATTTCATGTGGACCAGAAACCATAAAAGAATATCTGATTGCTTAACAATCAAAAGTATCTAATGACCAAAACTCACCATAAATAAGATTAAAGAGATAAATGACAAGCTGGGAAAAAATTATCACCAGAATTTTGACTGTGGTTAATATTGGACTTTTTGGTGATTTTTTTTTTTTTTTTTTGCAATAAATGTGTATCATTTTAAAAAAAAGTGATGGGGCTTCCCTGGTGGCGCAGTGGTTGCGAGTCCACCTGCCGATGCAGGGGACGCAGGCTCGTGCCCCGGCCCAGGAAGATCCCACATGCCGCGGAGCGGCTGGGCCCGTGAGCCATGGCCGCTGGGCCTGCGCGTCCGAAGCCTGTGCTCCGCAACGGGAGAGGCCACAACAGTGAGAGGCCCGCGTACCGCAAAAAAAAAAAAAGTGATGTTATCTGCAGAGGGGATGAACAGGTTTTTTGTTTTGATTTGTTTTGTTTTAACCTGTAACTTCACTGAGGTTTAATTTAACCACTGTTTAGTTTTTGTAAGGAATGTTTCATGCAATACCTGCCATAGAGTAGCAAACTTAAGGTTCTTTATTTTTAATGGAAAATTGCTTTAGCTGAAGAAAACTCCCCTGCATGCTACAACTAGTCCACTTAGTTGCAAATTTTCTCTTATACTGACCAGAAGCTTCATTTTAAGGATATTAATTCTTAATAATTTAGAAAGTAGAAAAGAACTTAGATTTGCATTTGCCTAATATTTTCAAGATAAATAGACATGCTCCTTAGAAATGTGTCAATAATCATAATTGTCAAATGAGAATATTTCCACAAATAAGCAAAATGGGCATGTTAGATAAAAATCTATAGCATTGCTTAGCATTTTCCTTCTGAGTTCCATAAAATAAAACTTGGGATGCCACTTTTACAAGTCATTAAAAAGGAGCATCTGTCATCTCCAGCAAGTTCTGCTCAACCCTTTGCTTCTATTTCCCCAGCAGATCTTAATAGAAAAAGCAATTCATGTAAATGAGAGAAAACTTGGTGACAGAAGCAATCCTCTGGAATAGGGGGCAAAATCCCATTCTCCAATTTGCACTGCAGGCTTCTCTTTTCTTTTTTTCTTGTTTTTTAGAAACTGTGATTTTTACTGCATATCCTTTTCTCATCTAAAATGCAGATTTGCTGTTTATTGAGGTGTAAGTTTTGTTTGTTGAATGAGTATAGGCACAATCGTGAGCCACAGCATAGTTTAAAAAGTTACCCTGGGAATAAAGATGCAGAGGTAGAGAATGGACTTGAGGACACGGGGAGGGGGAAGGGTAAACTGGGACAAAGTGAGAAAGTGGAATTGACATATATGCACTACCAAATGTAAAATAGCTAGCTAGTGGGAAGCAGCTGCATAGCACAGGGAGATCAGCTCAGTGCTTTGTGACCACCTAGAGGGGTGGGATAGGGAGGGTGGGAGGGAGATGCAAGAGGGAGGGGATATGGGGATATATGTATACGTATAGCTGATTCACTTTGTTATACAACAGCAACTAACACAACAATGTAGAGCAATTATACTCCATTAAAGATGTTAAAAAAAAAAAGTGAAGTGAGCATTAGAATTAGAATTTTTATTTCTTAATTTTAAATAAATCAATTTTTTATTATAACAACAAAAATGTTATCCTGGGAATAGACAATGCAAAGTATTACCCACAGTTTGCAATGTAGATTTTTTGTTTTATTGTAGCAGAATAGAATAAGTAGTACAAAGTAATATTTAAAAAAAGAGAAATTTCTGTGCTGTGGAATGTTGGCTATGTCTGGGAGAAAGATACAAATTAGATGCCAGCATGGCAAAGAAGGCTGTTTAACCACCAGAGGCCTTAATGCTTATAAGGGGCTGAACATTAAATTTAGGTGGGGTGGTTGCTTGGATTATGTGAACAGAGTGGGGCACTCTTTTGTTCTAGTTATGTATGCATCTCTTTACTGGATCAATGCAGGTAGCCATTTAATTAAATTAACCACATATCTGCCATTTTTCACTTTGGTTGTACTATTTGTCCAAAATTATTAATAGATGTTTTCAGTGAACTACTTAAAGAGTCCTAGGAAGAGATAAGATGCATATTTCAATGGAACTGTTGATGAAAATCCTTTATAATTCTGGGCAGAAATGAAAGACACCTTTCTCTCTTCTATCTTCCCCCTCACCCTCATCCTTCTCCTTTTCCTTTTCCTTCCTATGAAAGTAATAATAAAATAATTATAATAATAATAAACAGTACTAGTTTATCTTTTAAAATAACTGAGATTCTATTTCCATTTAAGAAGGAGACAGGCTATCCTCAATTGCATCTACTTTGGAAAATATTTTTCTTCTAAAATAGTAATTTTGCCAAATAAATATTTTACTTGGTAGAGTTCAAATAGCTTAAGAAGGAATTTTGAAAGCAAACGCTTGTTTTATTGAGACATGTTTTGAGTGGAAATAACATTTCTGATCATTGTGGCAAAAGACTGTCTTGCTGTGGGAGCACAATAAACAGTCCCTTGCTATTAAGAACTAGATCCACGGTCCCTGTGAAGTGCTCTTACGTGACAGGAATGCCTCATCTCTAGAAACTGAGCAGATGTTTAGTATAAGTTTGCCTGGTAGGAATAAAAAAAATATTTAAACACAGATGTCTTCAAGAGCATTCTCTGCTGTCCATCCTGACAATGCTCTATTTGTCAATGGTTAAAGACTGACAACACCGTATTTTCTGAATAAAACAGCTTGACAGTGGATTTTTTTCCTTTTTTAATTCTGAGAGAACTTCTGGGTGTTATAGTGTATATACTAAATCATTAAGTTGTCTGGAGTACTTTGATCTTATGGGGAGACACCTGGATAGAATATCTGATACTGTGTTGGTATTGGTATCTGGTAATTTTATAATCTGTCTTCAGAAAGGAAAATATGAATTATGTGGCTATTAACTTACATATAAAATAGAGATTTAAGTGGAGATATTAACTTCATAACTCAATCTTTCAAGTGAAACATCTACATTAATTAATGAATTCAAGAGTATTGAATTCACTTGGTTGTGATTCCACTAAACTACCAACATTGGCTGGTTCTCTAATTTAATTCTTAGTACCTTTTTTTTAGACTTTATGCATAATTGTCATTATATGTGATTTTTTAAAACTGAAAAATAACATTAAATATCAGAAAGGAGAAAGGGGTATAATTTGATTCATTTTACCATGATTCTCTCTCTCAGAAGGAGAGAACTACTAGTAGAAACAATCTGAGAGTTGGCAAACTTTTGTGTTTATCTGTGAAGTTATTTTTATCCTTTGTTATATATCCCAGGTGCCTTCATTCGTTGGTAAAATCCATGATTTTTAGATTAACAATATGATTTTAAATTCCAGGAAAGCTTTATATTGCATAAAAGGACACCAAGGAGATTTTGTTAAGCTCTTTCTTCCAGATCAAGTGAGATAGAATCAATTATTTCCCTTAAGTTGGAGAAACTCTGGAATGTCACTTCCCAGAACTCATGAGCCTGGAAGAAGGAACTTTCCCTTGACTGTGGTCCCTTGAGTCCCAGTGGTCTGAGAATCTTCTCATATACTCTAGACCCTGAATTAAGAATTTAAGAATTCTTTCATTCTACTCTGATAAATATGAAAGATGTCTCCTTGGGACTTCTTCAGTGAAGGCGTCCCAGAGAAGATGTGTAACTGACTACCTAGAAAAGAGCACACGAGACTTCAATCCTGAGCAGCTTGAGGGAATTTTCAACTATTGTTGCCTGATTCTAATGAGAAATCCATGTTATTAGTTTACTAGAAAGAGAAGATCAGAAGTTTTCTGGCAGATAGGGGATCTGGAGTTTGTTCTTGAAGAACCAGACTTACATTTAACCCTCTAGGAACTCAAATCCTCTCTCAAACAGATGACACTGAACACCTTGGAAGTGTCATTCTTGAATCCCCAGTCAACCCTTTAGAAGACCTTATGGATTGTGATAGGCCCAGAGAATGTAACCACAATCTCTTAATCATCTATTGACAAAGTCTCCAATGATACTTGTGCATCTAAATGAAAATGAACAGGCATTGGGATCTAAGATAGATATTCCAGAGACTTTCTTAGATATTGCAGAGAAAGTGAGGGTTGTTACCTGGGACATTTTTGTTACCTTCTCAAACTGCAGTCAAATCTTGAGCTATGTGTTTTGACTAAGGTCCCCTGAAAGTCCATACCCCAGACAGATGATGGTCCAGCTGCAAAGAAGACCAGAGGGAGCTGGGTAAATCAATTAAAATGTATTAAATACCTACTTGGTGCCAAGCACTATGCTAGGTAAATCTCACAACTCTGTCAAGTCTTCGTTATAAAGAGGGAAAAATAAACCCAAAGCAGTTTATTACTATAATAATAATAACAAACAAACAAAACCACATTTGTTATTAAGGGAAATAAAAATAAGTAGCTCACACTCAAATTCTTAAAAATGCTTCTTAACATACATTGGTCAGGGATTTTATAAACTCATATCATTTTCCTGCTTGTAGTTACTTTAGCTCATAAGTTGAGCTTGAGACTGCCTATGCCAGTCCTTCCTCCTGATCACATTGAAGTACTCGTGGGGACTTTGCTCTCTTTACAGAAATAAGGGATAGCTTGTTGAGCCTGGAGAAAAGTCAGTGGTATGTCAGGAGTCTGTGAGAATCCCAAGGGCAATGATGCAACGTCTTACTTGGGGAAACTGGAGAGATTGGTTCGGTGCCACTTCTAAAATTAAGATGATATCAGACAAAGTAGCAGAGTTGGGAGAAGCCTCCTCTGACAGATTATTTGATGGTGTACCATATGCTATTTTAGTATGGAAATGGTGACTAAACAAACTTGGCTGATATTCTCTCTCCTTAAGAGCAAACCTTTGCGCTCATGAGTTGCTTTGTGCATACTGGATAAAGCAGTGCATGGGAAGGTAGGTTGGATCAGGAACTGGGCAGAAGAGAGGATGGATTTCATAGACAACCTCACTTAAGGTTTTTGATTCCAGATGGGATGCTATTCTGAGCTAGGAAACAAAGTCACCAGAGATAAGGACTTCCTCCCTCCACCTTGTCACAAGTTCTGTTGTGATATTAGTGCAAAGCCTATTCTGCCATCGGCAGGAGTATAAGAGACATTTGACTGTGGACTGTGAAAGTGACCCATCTTAACATTGCTGAAATGGTAAGAACTTCAAACTTCAGTTCCAGATGTTGTCAAGTTCAGTCTCTGTACACAGAAGGGACAGTGTGACAGCTTTAATTCTTACTGTGTTAATTTTGAACCTAGTAAGGGTTTGTCTCAACATAATAGACACTATTATAATCGGGAGTACCTGAAATTATTAAAAATAAATTCCATATTTTTGCAGTGTTCTTCTGCTATAAGATTGTAGACTAGACCATCAGACCATGTTTACTGAAAAAAACATCAAAATCAAGGCAGAGTTAGAATGGAACAATCGCTTATAAACGTTGTGGTCTAGGGAGTCTGCCATTTCTTCTGATATGGCTGAGTACATAATCACTCCTAACCTCTCTGATCACATTTTAGATTTGGATATCATTTACATAATTTATAAGCATGCAGAAAACATCCCCGAGGGCAAATAAACACATCAAGAATGAAAGAGAAGAAACACTGAAAATTATTCTTTGATTCATTTTACTTCTCTTTTTTGGATCTATTTTGGGATGCTAGCTAAGCTACCAAATAACTTTTCTCACAAGCACTTTAGTATACTGAGTGTGTTTTCTATTTTAATGTCTAATCCAGTTATTTTTATTCATCTCCCATTGGTAAATTATTCCATGGATTCCAACTTCCAGAATATAATTCCCAGTGTTTCAGGGCAGTTCCTTGGGAGATGTTTCACAATGAGCACGTTATTTCAGAGCATTTACATCTACCAGTTTATAGAAAATGTAATCTGCTCAGCTTTTGATCATCCTTATTAATTAAGAAGCACAATGGTAATGCTTAATCAATCCTGGCTCCTTTTGAAAATGCTACCCTACATTTTTCTTGCATATATTTCAAGTTTTCAGTCCATAGCATGGTATCACTCTTTTGTGACCAAAAATGATTAATAAAAATTTCTTAACTTAAACCAACAAATAAAATAAATAGTAATAACCAGAGGTCCCCAGACTTTTTGCCAACTGGGGAAGGATAGAAGTCAGAGGAAAGAATATTTTAAGAGCAAATCCTTAGGCAAGTAGTGACAAAATCCTTGTCCTTGAAGCTTATATAAATAACTTTCCACTGTTTTTTTAACCTTTTCTCTCCCCTCCCCAGTCCCCTCAGCAATGAGGCATGTCACTCCACTCGTTCACATCCATCTTTTTTTATTGATGTCCACTTTGGTGTCTGTACAGGTCATCAATTTTGCTGCCTCTTAGGCAGCCAGTGGGAATGTACAAGTTAAGTCACTGGACTTTGTGTGTTGAGCTTGAGGCGGAGAGAAAGGGAGGAAGTGTCAGCTTTCTTTAGCACTAACAGTCCCAATCAGATACTGGCTCTGGGCCTCATAAATCTTGTGGCTGACCCAGGTGAACCCTGAGGCTCCGCGCTCACTGAAAACTGATCAGGCCTCTGCTTAGTTTAACAAGCCGTTCTCAGTGACAAGTGAAGGGTTCAACAAATGCACAAAACAGATATATATTAGTTGAAAAACTAATGGCTTTTAAAAGAATGTTTGACAATTGTTTAAGGCTGTCTGTAGATCCATTATACTGATAAACGACTGCCTTGGTGTATACTAAAGCAGAGCTGGTTCGGAGGACACCCACTTAAAGTTTGTGGGTTTTTTTCTCCTTTTCCCCCCTCCTTTGGTAATCTAGGTGTGCGCTTCATGAGCAGCACATCTAGAACACCTAGGAAAGTACCTGTGCTGCGTAAATTTAACCTTGCAGCCCAAGTGGAATTAAAAAGACTCTGAGACTGCCCTCAGTGACCTGCAATTGACCGCCTGAACTTCTAAGTTAGGGTCAGGTGGAGCCCAGAATAAGAGGTCAGAAGCTGGTCAGCTTTCCCTAGCCCTAACATGCTGAATAGGAAGACTTTATTGCTGTGATTTATGCAATTGGCCGAGACAGGTTAAGGAGACCTTAAAACATACCATAGGGCTCACTTGCACAGGGACACTGTCCTCTCAGAAAATAAATTCTGATTGTCCAGCTGGAGATCTCTTAGGGATACGCCTTGAAGTATTTTACCCTCTCTGTCTACAGATTCATTCCCACACTCGACCCCTGAATGTGACAGGGTTAGTGGTTCCAGATTTATTTAAACAATACCAATGCGCCAAATGAAGCACTTTCAAACCTGATTAATTGCAAAGGCAGAATAACCATCAGTAATGAATTATTTGGGGGAGCAGTAAACTTCTACAAAAGTTAACTCTTAAATCAGTTGCTTCAGAGGTCCAACCACAAAGAAACTATAATATTTAGACCTTTCTGAAAAAAGAGAATTGGGGATTTGTGTTTGTCTTTGGAGCTTGGTTCTTGTGAACTGTATCAAGTCTTTTTGGATAATATACATGAAAATTATTCTGCTTTTATTGAAGAGTAAATTTTACAGCTCTTACAAATAAGTTTCTGTTCCTAGTTTGTGCATAGTGGACTCAGAAACCGATCGACACTCATGATTTCCACTTTTACAGAAATGTGCAATATGTAGCTGCCATTCTTTGTTCAGCTTCCATGTTTGTAGCGAACCAACAATGTGGCTTTTGCGACACAAGTCGTGATATAGTCATGAATGTCAGTTTTACTCAGGCTGAAAGCAAAGAATTGAACCCAGGTCTTTCACAGATAAAAAGCTACTTGATGCTATAAACCTTTAAGCTACCTTTCTGCTTTTTCACAGGGCATTTAGTGCTTCTGGGTGCATTTGCCTCTATAACTCAGACTGGCTCTGATCTAATAAATGCAATTCACAAGGTATTAGTCTGTAATGTGGTCTAATTTCATTTGGTAAATGAGAGAAAAAGGTAAAACTGTGAAAGATATTCACTTTGAAAAATGGCTAGTGTGTAATATTTAGCAGCTAATTTCCATAAGTTTTTTAAAGACACACTTTAAACAAAGGGTGTGCATGCCCCAAATAGATGTGTATGTATGGGATTGGGACCACTCAATCAATGAGTGCTCTATCACTTTGTAAGGTAAATAACAGTCAACCAAATTATGTGTATAGTAAACTTATGCAGGACAAGCTCAAAGGTTATAAAATAATAACTGTTGTGGAAAAATATTTTTGGGGTACTTACTTGGTGCGCAGCGGTTCAGACTCCTCCCTCCCAACACAGGGGGCCTGGGTTCGATCCCTGGTCAGGAAACTAGATCCCACAAGCATGCCACAACTAAGAGTTCACGTGCCACAACTAAGGAGCCCATCTGCCGCAACTAAGGAGCCCATCTGCCACAACTAAAAGACGTAGTGCAACAAAATAAATAAATATTAAAAAAATATTTTTGAACAAGTATTTAGCTGATTGATCCCAAGACCTCTGTGTTTTGTCAAGGTTACACTGATTTTTCTTCCCCCTCTTTAGTGTGGCCCAATGACATATTTCTTGAAAATAGGGCCTAGCTGTAAAAGGCACATTTCTAATGAGCCTAGAAAAACTTCTTATATATTTTTGGAAAAATATGCAAGATTCTGGGGCTTCCCTAGTGGCGCAGTGGTTGAGAGTCCGCCTGCCGATGCAGGGGACACGGCTTCGTGCCCCGGAAGATCCCACATGCCGCGGAGCGACTGGGCCCGTGAGCCATGGCGGCTGAGCCTGCGCGTCCAGAGCCTGTGCTCCGCAACGCGAGAGGCCACAATAGTGAGAGGCCCGTGTTCTGCAAAAAAAAAAAAAAGATTCTATTGTACGGGATGGAGGAAAGGAAAGGACCCTCCTTCTTGCATATCTTACTTACTATAATGCTTTTCTTCTGGTTGTGGAAAGTGGACCCTCACCCAGGTTAGAGCTTCTATAGATATGAATAAGGCCTGATGAGAGTCACCCAAGGAAAGTTAAGGAAAGGATTAGAAGTTTCAAGAAAGGCCTTTCTCCTCAGATCAGACCGTCATAGCCTTTGTCTTTTCAGCAGCTCAATTGTCTTTTGCCGGTGGGTTCCCATGCTTTAGTGTGGTTAAAATGTTGTTTTCCTGCTGCATTTAATCTGTTGTAAAAAGGGTATCTTCATTCTTGAACAATAAAAATTAAAGCTAATGTTCCCAGTTCACTGTAAATAGCTTTTTGGAAACTCAGTTAATTAAATCGTCCATTATGAAGTATTTTCTATTACTAGAAGAAATTAAAAGTAGACAGGGAACACAGGGCAGCCATTAATGAGGTTACTGAAGATGCAAAGGGATACTGCATTATGAGACTGGTTCCAGAGAAAGTCTGTGGTATAGCAAATCCCTAAAGAAATGAAAGTTTGCTGTACCAATGATCACTATTGATCAGTAGGTGTTTTTGAAAGCTCTTGCAGCAGTCAATGGGCAATTTAGTCTTTTGCCCTTGGAACTAACTGTTGATTGATTTCATGAATGACCTTGTTAAAAGAATAAACAGATTAATATTGAAAACTTGTTAGTAAGTAATACATTAGGAATTTAGCGTTCTGTATAGTTCAGCCCTTTTAGAGCCGTTCAGTCCTTCCCATTCTGCATGGACTAAACCTCCTCAACTTTTTGTGTTATTCCTTTAATCCATGCCAACTCAGTTTGTGGGATTTCCTCATCACTTGTGTTCAAAACCATTTCTGTATCAATGAATATTTGGGAGAGTTGAATCCTTTCCAATTGTTTTTTTCCTGCCAACTCTGTTGGGATTTTCTCTCTTTGGATTAAAATTAAAATATAAAAATGCGGTCTTGTTTTCTTATCATCACCAATAATTTTTACAATCTTAAGAACACTAACTTTAGGTATTATGGCCAAATTTCAGCTCAAACAACATGCCATTTTTTTCCCCAGAATGCAATCAATATAACTTTACTGACAGAGAATGGTTGTCTTTTCAGTCTGCCGTGAGGCACTACTGACAATAAGTAATTGTTAGTCGTGTTCCAGACCTGAGATGCAGCAAGTTTCTTACTCCTGTGCGTGGCAGTTGGCTTTATTCAACAAGCTGCAGGTCACCAGCAGGGGCTGTGAGGATTGCCTCTCTTGATACATTAAGAATAATTTCTCTCCTTGTGTATTTCTCAACTCTGCAGTTCTAGGATCTTAACGTTTAACTTGTCTTGGGAAGCCTTTTTCTGTCAAAGGAAAAAGTGCTTAAACTGATGGGAGGCTAATTTTGAGGGCCTATAATCACGAAGAAGATAGCCCCATTCTTTCTTTATGGACAATAGGTTGATACACCTTTCATAATTTAGTTTTACTGAATAATAAGAGCCAACACATTAAGCCTTCAGTATGCTTACTGAACTAAGTGTTTTTATTTACATTAACTCAGTACTCATAACAACACTATTAGATAGGTTCCACTAATCTTCACTGAGAGGATGAAGAAACTGAGGCACAGAGATGGTAAAGCTTAAGGACAGATAGTCAGTACTTGCTGACAGGAATTCAACCCAAGAAATTTGCCCTTGGAACCTGGCTTATGAACATGCTATATACCACATCAAACAATTAATGATGAGTAGATAAAGTTAAACTGGACCACCTCTAGGCAAAACCATGTGAACTACTTGCATCCTCTTGAGAAAACTACTTGACATCTTTCATGTCCTTTTCCAGGACCCTTCCCTTACATTTAGGAGCAGTCTTTACTCCATCTGCTTATTCTCTGCCACCATTCACACCTTATGTAGAAGAAAGAAAGAATGTAGTATTCATCACTTATGCATTGACTAAATCCATTCACACTGTGATATCTTCTTTTAAGTAATTTATATTCATTCATTCATTCACTCCACATATATGTATTGAGGTTTTATTGTGTTCCAGAAACCTCTTTCCTTTCCCTTTCCTCCCTTCCTTCCTTCCTTCCTTTCTTCCTTTCTTCCTTCCTCCCTTTCTCTTTCTTTTCATTCCATTGTCCTTAATTCCCTTCCTTCTCTCTTAAAGAAGTATGGCAATGAAGTGGAGCAGATGTATGGTCTTCTTCTTGCTTTTGAAATTCTGCTAAACCACAGACTGGCCTCAGGGTAGACCTTTTTAACCATTTTAAAGAGAAGAAGACCAACAGAGTCAGAAAGTCACTCACTTCTGCAAAACCAGATAGTCCTAATCCCCTGGAGAAGCTTAAAAAAATACACATAGACCCCTCTGAAGCCTTTACAAATTCCTCTCGATTTTAGGGCTTAGATTCATAGACTTAGCAGGCAAGCATTTCATGCGAAGTGCTCCAAGCACAGTGATCTCCTGTTACAAGCTGGCAGAGCATTTGCCCTAACTTCTTCAGGGAAAAGCGACGGGGCATTTTTGTTTGTGAGATATAGTACTTGAGTTTTGCTTTTAGCTGTGCATTTTACATACACAATTTCAAATGAAGAGTTAATTGAAACCATCATATTTTACCAAAACCTTTATGGCAGCTATCTAGAGCATGAATCACATCATTTGAAATAATCTTGGGTTTGCAACAAGATTTGTGCTTTTAATGAGCCTGGTCTAAATCATGGGTTTAATGCAGAACCAATTCAGTTAAACTTCAAGCTTTTACCGATTTTGCTGTAAATTTTTTTTTATAGTTCTAATGCTTAAGGGACTTTTGTCAAACTTTTTGGTGACAACTAGATCAAAAAAAACCTCACAGTTATTTGGCTCTACATCTCTCCAGAGCTGGCAGAGAACAGGAATTGCAGAATGCAACTGGCAGGGCCAAATACACACAAAGACAATGTAATAACATTTCAAAAGAACAGTTCCATGGGGTTCTTTGTTGGAAGTATTATTTTGTCTGCTTTCAGTGATTTACTGCTTTTTTTTTCTCCTTCTAGATTTCATTCCAGAGCTTAGAAAACAACAGAATTAGAAATGAGAAGAGAAAAAATACAATTCTTTATACCTTTCATAGACCACAAAACACATGCAGTATAAGACTAAAATAATAAAAAAAACTAACATCGGAATTTGTTGAAATGCTACATTTATGTGACTTTATTTTGTATTTAATTTAACTTATGCATTTATACTCACACTTAGTCCAGAAATGTTTTAGGTTTCTTCAATAATAGAAGAAAAGCAAAGTGATATAAATTTAAAAGCCACAAAAGAAGGAAAAGCGAAAGTGGACATGTAATAGAATTAAAATGACCAAAGAAAATACGTTCATGAAAAGATGTACGATATTCTTAGCCTTTAGGGAAATTCAGATTAAAACCTCAGTGAGATATTATCACACATCTATTAAAATGGCTTAGTCATATGGTAGTTCTATTTTTAGTTTTTTAAGGAACCTCCGTACTGTTCTCCATAGTGCCTGTATCAATTTACATTCCCTCCAACAGTGCACGAGGGTTCTCTTTTCTCCACACCCTCTCCAGGATTTATTGTTTCTAGATATTTTGACAATGGCCATTCTGACCAGTATGAGGTGATACCTCATTGTAGTTTTGATTTGAGGACACGGGGAGCGGGGAGGGGAAGCTGGGGCGAAGTGAGAGTAGCATTGACATATATATGCTACCAAATGTAAAATAGATAGCTAGCGGGAAGCAGCAGCATAGCACAAGGAGATCAGCTCGGTGCTTTTCGATGACCTAGAGGGGTGAGATAGGGAGGGTGGGAGGGAGGCTCAAGAAGGAGGGGATATGGGAATGTATGTATGCATATGGCTGATTCACTTTGTTGTACAACAGAAACTAACACAGCGTTGTGAAGCAATTATACTCCAATAAAGATGTATAAAAAAAATAAATAAACAAAATGGCTTAAATAAAAATACTGGCAATACCAAGTGCTGGTGAGACTGTAGAGAAAATAGACCTCTCACACATTGCTGGTGGGAACGCAAAATGGCACATCCACTCTGGAAAACAGTATGGCAGCTTCTTATGAAGTTCAACATATACCTACCATATGAATCAGCAATATCACTCCTGATGTTTATCTGTAGAAATTAAACCTTATATTGACACAAACGCCTGTAGATGAAAGTTGATAGCAGTTCTGTATGTTAGTGTCCCACACTGAAAACCATCTAAAGCCTTCTAATGGGTGAGTGTACAAACTGGTACAGAGCAATAAAAAGGAACAAGATGCTAATACATGCAATACCTTAGATAAACCTTACAAACGATGCTATGCTGAGTGAAAGAAGCCAGTCTCAAAAGATTACATACTGTAGAAGTCCATTTATATGACAGGCTAGAAAAGACAAATACGGTGGTGGAAAACAGCAGAGGTTGCCAGTGTTTAGGTACAGGAAAGGTGTAATTGTTCTGAACCCTGATTGCGATGGTGATCACACAAATCCAAACATGTGTTAAAATACATAGAATTGTACAACAAGTAGAAAAAATGTAAGACTAAAGTATTTAGGTTTCAAAGCTGGCTCCAGGTTTTATAATGGGAAAAAGAAAAGTTGTTCGGTTACATAATTTACAAGATACATAATGGAGAAAAAAATACTGGGAACTCTGAGGAAGTTCAACTACTATTTATGTTGATACCAGATGTGCCTTCACAAAGCGAACAATGTGTTAATCACACAATAAGGTCCTACATGAACAATGATGAGTTTCACTGAAATGTTTCATTTTGGGTGCCTCAATATAGGCAGATGGCATCATAGCAAAGCACAGCTGAGTAAAATTAATTCGAGGTGTGTCAACTCCATGTAATCTAAGGAAAAAAAAATCCTTATTTTGCTCAATCTAGAGGTAAATTTTAACATAGCCTTTGAAGATGTAATCCAAGAAAAAAAATCTTTAGTTTGCTCAATCTAGAGATAAATTTTAACATAGCATTTGAAGAATCTTCTATATAGCTTAAGCTTTCAAATAATATTGGTTTCTAAAGACTACTTTTAATGATTACAAGCACAAAAAAATATAAAGGAAGGGTGGAGAAGGCAAGGGTGGAAGGGTGAGGTGTGGTCATTAAGATAGAAAGACATAAAATTAATTTTGTGGCACCTGTATCATCTCACTGTAGTCATAAAATGTGTGCAGGTATAAAACACCAATTTTCAACAGCATTTTTATGTCACAAATTTTAAATAAGAGAATAATGTTCTGTGTAAGTGGCAAATGTTCAATCCAATTTAATAATTTAAATTCCCTATTCATTCATGTCACTTCAAAAAAGCTTAATTTACAAACTTAATCTGGGGAAAACACAATACAATATAATATACTTTAACATTAAGTGCTTCCTCTTGTGTTTTGGTTACACTGGACAGAAGAGAAATCTCCGGTTATCGTTTGACATTAAGCCTTGAATGTCATCGAAAGACATAAATATGTGTATATTTGTTGTCATGTCTTGGGAAATTCAGTACTTTACTCACTTTGGTAGAGGCAGTGTTGCTTTAGACTAAAACTAAATTGAAGAAAATTACATAAACCATACCAAATCTCTTGGAATTATCAAAGAGATAATGAGAATTTCAGAGGAGATATATTACTATAGCAAAACCCTAATGCACATGCACACACATTTGAAAATCATATGACAATAATTGAAAAATTTATGAATATCTTATAATCAAGAAATATTCCATAACTATTCTTTCACTTAAAAACTATCTTAAAGTATTTATTTAAAATGCCATTCCCTGAATGCTTCAGTATATACCATTGCCATTTTGCCTAATGCATTTGAAATTATTTGCAGATCCTTATTTCTCAAAGATGAGCTCTGACTGTGTCAACCCTTTCCTAGGCAGCAATTTTTTGACCCATAGATCATTCTGATTCTAATGAGTTGGGAGTTCTATCTATTCAATGCTATTGGGTTGGCTACAAAGTTTGTTCGGGTTTTTCCAAAACATTTAACAGAAAAACCCAAACGAACTTTTTGGCCAGCCCAATATTTTGTTTAAGGCTTCCTATTGCTAATCATGGCATTCCTTTAAAAAAAAAAAAAAAAAAAGACCAGAAAAACCCTAAACTTAAATGTTATCTTTTTTTTTTTGGAGAGCCTAACCATATGCGCTCTTTGCCAACATGCCCTGAACAGACACACTGTGATATTTTGTCTAACTGACATCTTTTTCATGGTCAGCAAATTCTTCCCTGGGAAGGGAATTGGACACAACTCTTTCAGCTTACATGAGTACCATTTGATACTCTGAAGAAATAATGTAACCTTGAGGACGAATATCAAGTTATTGTACGGAGAATATTTTCTGTGATCTAGTGTGGGCCAGTATAAATTTTTTAAAAAATGGATGTTTTGCTAATTCAGGACAATGACAATTCAGAATGAATGCCAATCTAGTTGTCAAACTCAATGAACATATTGCCAGAAATATGTAAACCATTTAATAACTATGCTAGGAATGTAATATTTACTAATTGTATCAAAGAGGCAAATCTTATCAGTTTCTCTGTATCTTACCTTACATCTTATATCTGTTAAAACACTTTCAAGGTTTCTCTGTTGCTCTAAGGAGAAAATTCCAAATTCTTATAAGGGTATAAGATTTCCTCTAGGATCTATGTCCTGGTTACTTCTGTAGTCTAATCATGCCTTACTTCCCTATACCTACCCCATGCTGTAGCTGTCTACAGCGTCTGAAGTAGCTGTTTTTTCGTGCAGTTCTGCTTGCCGGAAGTACCCCTTCTCCCCTGTCTGCGTGGCAAACTCTTCCAAGTCCATCAGAACTAGCCGCTTTGGTCATTTCTGTGCAGCCTCTTCTATGGCAGGTTTAGGTGTGATATTTGTCTTGCTCCACAACATTCTGTGTCCAACTCTAAAGAGAAACCACGACATTGTTTTTATCCAATCATTTACATGCCAGTTGCTCTCACTACACTGAGTTTTTGGAGAATAGGAATTTAATTTTTAAAAAATCTTTGTATCTTATCAGACTGTCTGGTGTATAGTTGACGCTCAATAATGTTGACTGAATTAAATGTGTGTGGCGGTGGTAATGGCAGGAGGGCATAGTGCTGAAGATGAGGGAGAGGAAAGGTACGCACCAAACAGCTTTCCCTCTGAGGACTAATTTGAGAAGACTCAATACACAGCTGTGAGAAAGATATAGCAGGTGAGAATTTTGACTGGGATTTATGAACTGTGCCCAGAGAACAGCAGGATTTTAAAGGCCGTATGGACATAAGTGTTCCATAATGTTTTAGAAGTGAAAACAAAAATGAGGAGTCATTGACATATCCACACCTTCCAGTTTGACTCTTGAATTAATTTGCCCATTTTGCTTTTTTAAAAGCAATTTACGCTGTGTAAACTGCTATGAAATTTCTCTGTGACCTTGGGAAAGTCATTTAATATCGCTAGGCCTCAAAATGCTTATCAAAGAAATGAAAGGGATTTAGTATTCACACTAAACCAATATTTTGTTCTTCATTGACACCTTAATAGTTTAATGAAAGCCATATTTTATAGGCTTAGTACATAGAATCTGACTTCGTTCTGTGACTTAATTGATGGGCTGCTCAATAATATCCCAAACCAACTAGTTTTTTTCCACATTGGCTTGTTACAATATTTAACATTCCCACCCAGATTTGTTTGGGTTCAAGGTTATCCCTATAAGGATCTCTTTAAAATGCCAACAAACTGTCTAGAGGATAGACATATAAACTCATTAATACATATTCAATATGGATTAATGATCTTTAAAACTTAAATCTGATTGGATCACTGCCTTACTTAAAATCTTCCCAATGCACTTAGGATAAAGAGAAACTTCTTATTGTGGCCTTTGAACCCTAGAAATTCAACTTTCACCTCCCTATCCCCCTCTCCAGACTCATCCCCATCACTCTCCACCAGCTCTTTTTTTTTTTTTTTTTTTTTGCGGTACTTGGGCCTCTCACTGTTGTGGCCTCTCCCGTTGCGGAGCATGGGCTCCGGACGCACAGGCTCAGTGGCCATGGCTCACAGGCCCAGCCACTCCGCAGCATGTGGGATCTTCCCAGACCGGGGCACGAACCTGTGTACCCTGCATCGGCAGGCAGACCCTCAACCACTGCGCCACCAGGGAAGCCTTCCACCAGCTCTTTTAGTCTCCGGCAATCACCCTGCTACTGCTTGCTGTTCCCCTCACCAGTTTTTCCTAGACGGCCATAGTGAGCACCTAGTTATCTTTGGCTTGCCACTGAATTGCTGCTTTCCTGGGGCGGTGTTCGCTGACCTTCAGGACTAAGTCACGTCCTCCTGTTCCAGACTCCCAGAACACCATGTGCCTCTGTGCCACTGGCTTCACAGCACTTCTACGATTATCAGATTACTGTCTGTCTTCCTCACTTGATCATAAACTCCCTGAGGACAGGGATTATGTCTGCTTTTGCTTACTGTTACATCCTTACTGCCTATCATGATCCCTAGTACAGTACCATGCCCTCCATAGATATTTGTTGAATGAATGAAGGAATAAAGGATTAAATGAATAAATAAATATATCATCAAACCAATCAACTCTGAGCCTTAAGAAGGCACAGAACTTTGTGGAATGAGATTAAACATAGATTAAAAAGCAAAGCTTCCCAGTGGCCTACTAGGATCCCTACTTCTCCCTCAGCCTGTATCCTTTCTCCCTCTTCTAGCCCTCCCCTTTTTGTTCATCCCATTTCAGCACAGTGGCCTTCCTGTGGCTCGCCAAACACATCAAGCAGACACTGACCTGGGGGCCTTTGTGCATTGGCCTGTCCTCCTATGAGCGTTTTTTTTTTTTTTTTTTTTTTTTTGCGGTACGCGGGCCTCTCACTGTCGTGGCCTCTCCCGTTGCAGAGCACAGGCTCCGGACGCGCAGGCCCAGCGGCCATGGCCCACGGGCCCAGTCGCTCCGTGGCATGTGGGATCTTCCCGGACCGGGGCACGAACCCGTGTCCCCTGCATCGGCAGGCAGACTCTCAACCACTGCGCCACCAGGGAAGCCCTCTCCTATGAGCTTTCCTCCAGACTTCCTCATGGCCAACTTCTAGTTCATGGGGAGCATAATTTTCTTCCCACATTGAGCACCCCTACAGTCCTCATCTTCCCTACCATGCTTTACTTTTCTCTTTTGCATACCATATTATCTGCTGATATCCTATATAATTTATTCATTTATTATATTTATTATTCTCTTTCTGTTTCCCTTCTTATAATGTAAGCTTCTTGGGGCCAGGCATCTCTGTTTTGTTCACTGATATAACCCAAATACCTGTTTGGAACACTGCCTGATGACATATGGTAGCTCGACAAGTATCTGTTGAACGAATGAAGGGAAGGACGTGGGCAGGAACATTGTCTACCTGAAGTGTAGAATGGAAACTACCAAGCAATCACCAGTCACTAGATTTCTGATGGAGGGCAACAGGAGAAAGGTAGCATTTAAAAGACCAAATTATCCACTCCTCCATTTTACGTTAGGCCTAACACTGCTTTTAAGTTAATGAACATTTATGGAGAAAGATTGTAATGTACTCCATATTAATTTATCTAATAGATAAGCAAATGGGAATGGCTGTGCTTTTGACAAAAGAGAGATTTCTGCCTTTGAGTTCTCCTGTGTAAACATGGCAGATGGTTATATAAACATAGTACTTAAGAACTGTATTTGGCAAAGAAACAAGAAATATTCTTACAGGGACATTCTGCACTTTTCTTTATAAGAACTAGAGAATTGTATAAAGACATGAAGTTCCTTCCCCTCCAATTTGTGAAAAGTGAGTATCTACTACCATGTTCACCTGACTCAACCAGATTACCAAACTGATCAAGCTTTCTTGCTTTTACTCCAGTTGGATAACATTGACAACTTTGATGTTTATTACCTTTATACTTAGGAGAAATGTATTTGAGCTTTATTCTTTAATGTGGACACTATGTTTGATATTTAACACTTGAAAATGTGGATTCTCATGAAGCACAAAAAGGAAAGAAAAAATAATGAGAGTAACCCGAAAGCATTTTAAGTAATACAACACCTTTAAGAGGGAAATTGCGGAAATTTTCCATTCAGTGGAAAATCTTAACTAAGTTGGGTTTAAAAACCAATTGTATCAGACTTAGAGGAGGTTAGATAATTTTTAAGGTCAAACTTGAAGTCACAAGGAAGATAATACAGACTTTATTCTCAAGTACAGCTGCCAGGAATGTATTTAGCCTATTAATAAACAGATAAAGAAGGATCTTTTGTTTCTTCTACTGTTGCTCTTGCTCTTTGAATCCTTACATGATTTCTCTGCCCACACTTCCTCTAAGCTGTTTTCTCCCAAAGGATGGTTTTACGTGGTGGTTTTCCTCCTACATCCCTCCCCCACCCCCGCAGTCTTCAATCGTTTTAAAAGAATAGGAAGAGAAAGAGAACTAATCATATATGGTTAACAATGCTATCTTCTTAATGAAATTATTTAGGCCACTGAAGTCCTCTCTATCCATGCTGTAGTTGTAAAAATTATTTGCATTACATTTTCTTATGACTCTTGTTATGTTGGCATTTGTATCTCTTATTTTATAGGAAGATTTCTAATTGAAGTCCAATGGTCTAGATTTCAAGTATCTAGGCAACGACTCTTGTTATATAATGGATATTTAAAGCATTACATCAGAAAAAGACCAAACCAAAAAAAAATAAAGCTGCAGGTAGGTGGGGTCATGAGATATGTGCCTTGAATCCAAGAGCTGCAAACCTTGTTATTCAAAATACTGGAGAAGTGGGAAAGCTTCATTCTCTCCACCAATTTTAAAGAGTGAACAAGCTTAACCCACTGAACAAAACTCTGAAATGTTTCTAATTCCCTTACTATCAATGAAGGTAGACCAGAGAATGCGGAGAGAATTTTACCTTAGGGAAATGTACTGCTGTGCACTTTCAGTAACTGTATAGTCCATTTCTGCCTCTATGCTTGGAAATTAACAGCATGTTAACAGGACTGTTGCCTACACTGTGGCACTGTCTGCTTAGGATTAGGCCGTTGAATATTGATGGAGATAATTGTTCCTGCACTTGAACATCAGAAAGATGAAACTAAGAGTAGTTTAGCTGGCATTTGTCTTTCTGCTTGGTAAATAGAGGGCTGTATTTTAAAGTACAGAATAGGTATTACCATGTACTCAGTTCCATAGCCAAAGCATCATTGACCAGAAACTGTGGCTTGTAAAAATGTTATAGTAAAATTTAAATGAAACAATTCAGCTGAGCTTTGTTGGAATTTACTGAAATAGAATGTGATAGAACTGAGCCTTAAGAACATGCAAGCAGGATTTCTTGCCATTTATCTAGTTATTTTTAAATTTTAAAATGATAGTCACAAGTATTATGGTAAGAACTGCTGTAGTATTTTGTGTGTTTTATAATCTAGAGGATTTCTTATACTTTTACCAAATAATGCCTTAGACAGCCTGCTGACTAATAAGTCTCTAGGACTTACTCTATTGCATTGCAGTTTGTCATGTTAAGTGTCTGTCTTCCTGACCAGTTTGTGATTTTCTTGAAGGCTTAGGTCCTGTTCATCATCCTAAACTCAGTGTCCAGCACAGTACTTAATACAACCTATGTAAATCAATAAATATGGGTCGAATTTAGTTTGCAGCATCATCCTTCCCCTTGATATTCTTTTTTTTAATAGAATTTTTAAAAATTAATTAATTAATTTTTGGCTGTGTTGGATCTTCGTTGCTGCATACAGGCTTTCTCTAGTTATGGTGAGCGGGGGCTACTCCATTGTGGTGCACGGGCTTCTCATCGTGGTGGCTTCCCTTGTTGCAGAGCACGGGCTCTAGGTGCGCGGGTTTCAGTAGTTGCGGCACGTGGGCTCTAGAGCACAGGCTCAGTAGTTGTGGCTCATGGGCTTAGTTGCTCTGCGGCATGTGGGATCCTCCCGGACCAGGGCTTGAACCCGTGTCCCCTGCATTGGCAGGTGGATTCTTAACCACTGCACCACCAGGGAAGTCCCCCCACTTGATATTCTTACCTGGTTATAGAAATATCTCATCTGACAGAACTGAATAAAACTAGCTTTGAACACTCTGCTGAGGCTTTAGGAGACAGTTTAGATTATTGGTAAAAACATGGTCCTTCGTGACAAGCAGGCTTGTGTTGGGATCGAGGCTCTATCACTTACTAGCATGTGATTTTGGCAGAGTATTTAAAATTTTTTACCGTTAACTTTTCCATTAGTAAGACAGGGATAACAATGTCTACTTCTTAAGCTGTTCTGACGATAACTGAAATAATGTATTTAAAAGATCTATCCACAGTGCCTAGAACACCATAGACTTTCAATGGCAGTAATTACTTTTTTTTAATTACATATAAAAATAATTGGGGCTATTTTAAGAATCTGTCCAATGAGTCTGTCTTTTAATTAAAGCATATCACAGAGCAACAGTGTCCGGAATATGGCAACAATGCTGGGGGAGTATTTGTTTAATTAAAATGACTTTCAATATTGTTTCTTTTATGCTTACATTTTATCTATGTATCCATCTATGTATCTACCTATCTACCTTTAATATTCTTAGCCTGTGTGCCACTAATGACTTGATGGATAAATTGAGCCAACCCCAAATTAAATCAGAGCACATCTCATGATTTGGTGAACACTGTTGTTATGGACTGAACTGCATCCCCTCATGTTGAAACCGTAACCCCCAGTACTTCAGAATGCCACTGTATTTGGCTTAGGGCCTTTGAAGAGATAATTAAGTTTAAATGTTAGGGTGGGCACAAATCCAATTCGACTGGTGTCCTTGTGTGAAGAGGAGCTTAGGACACACAGAAGAGACTCAAGGAATGCACATGCATGGAACCAAGTCCACGTGAAGACACAGGGAGGAGAGGGCCATCTGCAAGTCAACAGCGAGACCTCAGAAGAAATCAACCCTGCTGACCCCTTGATCTTGGACTTCTGGCCTCCAGCACTATGAGAAAATAAATTTCTGTTGAGTCACCCAGTTTGTGGTATCTCGTTATGACAGCCTGAGCAAACGAATACAACTGTGAACAGTAAGCCAAATCCAATTCAATTTTAATTTGACAGAAACTGAATCAAACAAATAATTTTAAAAATTTACCCAAAGGAGCAAATTCATTAAGGCTGATTCTAAGTGCATTCTGGCATATGTGAGGTGGAGAATTACAAATGCATTTCTTTTGGACCGTTTTTTAAAATTCTTATCTACCTGTTCTCAGGAAAGAGCCTCCGTCGCTTGACATACGAGCGCACAAATACTCTGAATGAAACCTACAGAAATGTTCAACATGTCCATCTTAACAGACCCTCATGGTGGAATGAGTCATATTCTCACTCATTTTATTGTTACATTCATTGACTAAGCCAAGAGTGTTACTTAAGATACATTAAAGTCACATATTAAAAACTAGAAACCATTTTCTTTCAAAATTTTTTTGAGAAATGCATAATGCATATTCAATTTTATAATTGCTTTTTTCCCCAACTACACCAAATTTCTACTGTCAAAGCTAGAAAACCTCTGTAGAACTAAGAGAGCTAAAATTTTACTTCGAACTTTCTTCTAAGTAGACAGAGTTTCATTCACAACCAGATAAAGATATCTTAGTATCCTACTTATTGCAATAATAGACCGGATGGATTCTTGGTAAAACCTGAGTATTTTTAAATGCTCTATATGTTCTAGTTCTAAATTGCATGTTTTAAGCATATTGCTTTGAAATCCTGAAAAAAATGCATACTGAATTTTGATGTGTTCTAAAACAGTCATGAAAATTAACATCTTCCTTCAGCCCAGGGCCAAACAGATTTTTTTGCAGGGCCAAATTAGAATCTGCCTACAGGCTTCAGATAAAAAAAGGTAGCAAGCAGGCAACTTTTTAAAGTCAGAAAAGGCAAAGTAATCTTACATGGCTATCTTTTTTGGTAATCTAAGTAGCTGGGGAAGGGAATAATCTTTTAACTTAGCCTTAACCTTCCAGAGTATGTGGATGGTAATAGATTTTTTCCAGGACATAGGCAGGCATAATGGTACTTTACATCGTATTGGCAACAAATTGTTTTAATATAGAAATATAAATTACTGGGAGTGAAACGTGTAGGGCATGTTAACTAGGTATTCTCCTTACATATTTTTTGTTAGAGTTTACATCTGAGCAGGTCTAACTTGTCATATGGAGTTGGGAGGTCAGAAACCAGAATCATGGATTACTAATTGCAGATTGCTATTTCTACCAGCTCTGAGATTCCAAAGGTGATACTCCATAGGTGATAGACATTTACTCTTCTCGCTGCTGCAGATGGAAACCCTTCTTGTAGAACTGATTTCCAGCATTGTGTTCCGCTGGGTTCTTTAGTGGGTCACTTCTTGGTTCACTCTGATCAGCTCTTTCACAGTTTTATATTCCTTTCTAGTCTGCTGAAGAGTTTCTTACAAGGAGAGCCTGGAAGGGAATCAGCTGGCCAGCCAGCCAGGATGTTTCCCGTACAACAGTATTTTATGGCCCTTTACAAAGCCGCTAAAATGGGAATCATTCTTTTGCAGTTCGGCCATCAGATTACAGTTCTAACGCTTGGGGTGTTGGCCATATCCAAATTAAGACACCCTTAGAGTTAATGAGATCTCTGTCTTCTCTGGAGTCCCCAGTGATACTGGCCTGCAGGATGGTCATTTTAACTGGCCGAATAAGAAGTACTGAAACCTCATTGCAGTCTTTTCATCTTCCTTTAAATCCTTTTCCAGGGCAGTTACCCCTGGCAGGCTAAGCTCTAAGGGGTTGATAAAATACCCCACTTGTTCTCCATTGCACTCATTTTATTTGATGTGCTGACACAGTCAAATGACTCCTCAAAGACATCATGTTGGCTGCAGTTTCTCCCTCCCCTCCTGCCTCCAATCTTTGTATTTTCTAAGCTGCTTCAAATCTTTGAGGAGTGAGTCCTAGGGGAAAACCAGAGTACTTAAATCTAGTGGACTGGGGTTACACAAAAAAATATGAAATTGTAATTATGTTATTCTTGGGTTGGAACTGGGGAAACATGAAATTCTTTGTCTAGGAGTACCCAGATTATGAATATAATGAACTGTAATAGAATCTCATGATCTGTCAGTCAACACCAATACTCTTGGTGTGCTAGCTGTGGAGGAATTTTATGATGAGAATGATCAGATCTAGTTTATCAAGAAAGCTGCAGTACAAATCTCTGATTCTCAGTCCATCTATTAGAAGTTTGAGAAACTATTTGTTAACCTCTGTGTTAATATGTCTGATGAACACATTCACTGGATTAAATGCTGGGGGGGGTGGTTTATACATTGCTAGTTCTACAAAATACAAGAATCTCTACAGATTATCCTAACCCCTCCCCCCTCCAGTGAATGAATTATGCTTGCTAGTTATGGAGATGAAAAAAATTTCTCTAAACCTTTTGAAAATCTCTCTTTGGAAGACTCTATTTGAACTAACTTATAGTTCTATGTCTGACAGTGCTCAATTAATGCTAAAAAAAAAAAAAAAACGAAAACCCTAGATAAATGTTTAGGGCTGAAAAAGAGAGGAACACACATTCTCTCTTGCTCCCTCCGTTACCTTCTCTGTCTCCTTTTCCGATACCAGATTATGAAGAAAAAGGTATGTAAATGACTGAACATTTAGCATTAATGTATATTAAACCTATTCACTATGTGCCATGTACTGTGTAAGGAGCCAGAGAAAGAAAGAAAAGTAAGGTACTGTTTTTGCCCAAAGTCTAATGGAATAAATAGAAAGAAAAAGAGAATGTATCAGAAAGGACATAGTGTGAAGAGTAGGAAAATGAATAAATCAGAAATCATAATGGAAATGTAACCATGTGGAAGGAAAGGAAGTTTTCACAAAATACTCTGAAAATGTAGAAAAAATTGATTTTTTAAAAGCCTAGAACAATTCATAATGAGGGAAATTATATTTTTTGCCCTATAAAAAAGCTTGCAATTCTAATCTATTATAGTAGGACTTGTGTTGTTTACTAGCTTTTGTTTTTATTTTTATAAGATAATGAATTGTACTCATCTCCCTTGTGATTTGGAGCATAAGTTTTCATATATGAGGGATGTAACAGTAGAGTAGAAACATTAGCTGTTCTAAACAGAGATCATCTTAGCAACGTTGGTCTTATTAGCTCAAAATAATAATTCCAAACTATAGAAATAGTGAAAAAAAATTGAACAAGGAAATGAAGCTAAGCAGAATTCTGTTATGATATGTTCTTTTTGACCATTGATGTTAACTTGGAGGCTGTAATCAACACTATTTTGTTACTATCCAATGTCCCATTTTGAGCCCTAGTCATGTTAAATATCTAGAGACAGGTAGTCAGAGGCAGAAATCGGATGAAGTTGGACAATTTCAAAATTTGGAAAAGAAAGCTATGGTAAAGAAGTATTTTCTAAAGTATTCACAGCAAAGATCTTTTAATTACAACTCAGCAGGTAAAAAATAGTTTCTAATAAATCCCTTACAAATACATTGCCATATTTAAATTTGGGTGGCAAATGTTATTAGTTAGTTTACCAAGCACTGCCCAAACCCACTTCTTTGGAACTCAAAACGATTAATGAAACACACACATGTTTGAGATTCTGGGATTATGATAGTATTCACAGTATAGTATTGATGATGCTCAACTCTTACCAATAACACATTCATTCACGCCTGTATTCATTCATGCATTTTGTATGGTACTATACTTGAGGGTACAGAGAGGAACATGGCACAGTTCCAGACCTCAAGAAACCCCACCCTTTTAAAGGAGATGACATCACCATGGTTTGGAAGTGCTCATTCTCTTTCATTATATATACAAAATGTGGAATGATGGGTAAGAAGGTTTGGAAGTTAGAAGCCCTGTCTTTGAGTCCTTCTTTTACTGGTTAATAGGTGTGTTCCAAGCAGGGCAGATTCCCATCAGTAAAATCAGGTAGTAATTTGCTCATTGAGGTAAGGGGATTGTATGTAATAATCCTTGTGATTCACTTAGTACCGGAACTGGAACATTCAAATTGATCAAAAAATATTAGCTATTGTTATCATCATATTATTTGAATCTGGACAGCAATGATTTTTCCTTTTTGCTCAGAAAAACGCTAAGCAACTTATTTATGAATACACAGGTCATAGTTGAAAATACTGGGATTCAAACTCAGGTTTCAGTGCCGAGTGATTTACATGCTCAGTAATTTTTCTTTCTACTATATTAGCTCTCTTCTGAAAAGGCTTCATTTCTAAGACTTCCTTGAAAGGATAACACTTATAATTAATATGGAAAAATCATCGTGTAGTTCTTTCTAAATCTTCTTTTCGCTTATTTTGCTAAATCTTCTGTAAGAGTTATTCTTTTTACTCTTTCACAGAAATATTTATAATATTGCAGCATACTTGTTATTAAATAATGAATAATCATTATTAAAAAACGTTATTCATTTTTGCCCAACAAAATATCACATTTTGGACCCAGCAACTTTAGACCCTTGATTAACTCTTCTTTTGTAGCTACTAAAAGTATTTTTTTAAAAAGTCTTAAGAAAAGATGTCAAGCATGTACTAAAGCTTTGTCAGTTCTGTTTTCAGGCTAGAGTATTTTTTTTTAACTGCTAAGTTATACACCCCATTGGAATCCATTACCGTGGCAGGTTTTTCTAGGCAAATAGCACACCAGAGGGATGTTTGGCTTTGAGTTTTCTTCTTTCTGATTTAGTTTATTCTTTGGTTGCTAATTTGCATTTTTTCTATGAAAAAGATTAGAATTATAATACATATGCAAACGCATAAAGAAAAGGAAGACCTGTGACCCCCCCCAACAGTATGAACTTGGGCAAATTAATGTCACCAATTTCTGCCTCAGTTTAAACATCTGTAAAAGGGGGTAATAATTTCTACTATAAAGGTCTGTTTTGAGGATGAAATGTGATGATGTTCTGGAGGTGGCCGATTGTTAATTATTCAGGAATTTTGTGAGCTGGGTCTTAAAATCTACGTAGTTTAAAATTGGCATGAGGGAGTATTTACATAATGGAAATTGGCAAATTCTATAAATTAGAGCTTTCCTTTTCCTTCCTGGAGAGCAGGTTTACCAGCACATCACTGGGTAGTCCTTGTAAACTGCTTAGTAAAGTTTTAGGCCTACATTAAGAATTCAATATTCTTAGTTCTTAAAAGTACGATTATGATGTTAATTTAGAAATCTGCATAGGAGCATTTTTCTTCATTATCTCTCCAAAGGCTTGTACCAGTTTATACCTTTATGCTAACAATAAAGATGTCAAGATATTTGTATTAAGAAACCTACCCCTTAGTACTTGCACATAGGAATCAATTAAATAGGAATATGCCAAGTTTCATGAGAAAAAACTTCTCATTAGTTGATAACCAAGAGACCTTAATGAAATGGAGATGCACAAATACTGCTGGTTGCAGGTCATTGTAAGCTTCTTGTATTATTCCTTCTCTTTGGTAGCAACACATAAAATATTTCATGGATTAATCTGAGCTAACACTAGAAAACAAATATTTTCTAAGCATAACCTGCCACCTCATCTCTGTGTTCATCTGTTGGCTTCTATTACTTTTGTTTCTTCTATGAAAGAATTTTGCTTACCTGGAAGTAAAGTGTTTGAAAAATCACATACAAATTCAAAATATGTTTTTAATGACAGGTCCATGGCTTGGCTCTGTAGAGAGCATCCATATATCAAATACCTTCATGGTTCTGTCTTCTACTTGATCTGGACACAGGAAAAGCAGGATTCCAGGCAGAGGAGAGCAGTTTCCCAAACCTCACTTGTACAAGTGATTAGAGGCCACTGTTTGAATTCACATTTAGAGGGTAGACTCAGAAATGGGCCACATATTTAGTAGGACTGCTTCTACAAGGAGGGATGAGGGGATCTGCTACAGCTAGATAGCAGATGTTGGGGAGAGGAAACTCCCCATTTAGATATGAAATAGAGGAAAGGGTACAGAGAATAAATAAAGCATGCCAAAGGATGTTGAAGGAGTATTTATAGTCAATATTGACTGACAGAAAAAAATTTGATCAAGGCAATTTTATTTTTGATGAAGTTTCTGGGAAAGTTGTTGCTCAGATCCTGTTACATTTCTTTTATCTTCCTAACATGCTATTGGTCTATATAGTTTTATCTTTATTATATACCTAATATACAAATTGAATAAATGTATAACATATATAGTCTCACAGTGGTTTTTCTTTTTTCTGATTGTAAATGTTTTATAATTTAAAACATTTTAAAATTTCAAGAAATAGAGGAGTGTATGAAGTGTATATAATCTCATACCTCAGATAAAACTACTGTTAAAATTTGGGTAATAATCTTTTAGACTTTTTAAAAACAAACACATTTATTCAAATACATACATACATGTAGACATTCAAATACATACATTAGCATACATATGTATTATTGTTCATTTGCTTGTTTATTTTGAATATGGGACCATCCTATTCTAAAAACTTGCTTTTTCATTTAGGATAGGTTGGTTATTATTCCATATCAGGACATGTAGACTTTTTCATTATTTTTCATAGTTATATAGTATTCTGCTGCTTGTGTATTCCATCATTTTTATAACTAACACAATGACTGAAATTTAAGTGTTTCTAATTTTTCAACAATAAAAACAATGGCCATTCCTATGTATATTTCTATCTTATATTTATATACAATTGTACATTCATGGGTATGTCTGTAGAATAAATACCCCACAATGGATTGCTAATTCCTGCTTTTAAGTCTCACAATAACCTTGCAAGGTAAGGTTACCATTATTATGCTCATTTTATTGATGAATGAACTAAAGAGTACAAAGGTTAAATAGCTTATCCAAAGTCATGTTGCTAGTAAGGTGAAGAGCTAGGTTGCATACTTGTACCGTACTTACACAGTCCAACTACAGAGTGCTATACAAAGCTGTCTGTCATTATTTCTTCTTCTTAGCATTTCGTTTATTCTCATATTTTAACATTTCTGAAGCCAGAATCCATCTCCACACTGATGCCATTTTATCATTGTCAACCAGGAAGCGCATGATGTAGATGTCGTTGCTGACATATGTGCACCTAGGTAGTTATTAGTGGTTCTGTGACTGAACACCTGTAACCCCCCAACAAGCTATTTAAGGACCTTGGCGGCATGGATATGAGTCCTAGTTGTGGTCTGAAAATCTTTTGAAACCTTCATTTAAGTAAAAAAAGTGCCAGTAACAAAAGTTGCCAAATGGGTATCAAAAGCCTGTAAGAAAACTCTAGAGATTAGCAGCGAATTTTATAAAGAAATATTGCATCACCAACAAGCTTGATGAAATAGTGAATAATATTTGGCAGAAAAATGCAGACATTGTTAACTATGAGTCAAAAAGTATTCAAGAACAATTGGACTGTAAATGTAAAGAATCTCAACCAATTGATTTAATTTATATATTCAGTGTTATGCACGCAGAGGAGTGATATGTGATAAAGTACAGATCTAAATGTAAAAAAGCTCTTTGAGAGAGTAAAAATAAAAATTATAAATGGCAAGAAAATGGTGTACATAGTATAATTCACAGTTTTTTTTTTCCTCTTAGATATATATAATGTAACAGTGCCCCTCATAGTTAGTAGCTTTTTAGGATTTAGTGAAATATATTAGTACCTTACGAAGTTGTTTTAAGAATGACTCTAAATACTTAGAACTGTGTCTAATATACGATGAGCATTTGACAAATGATAGTTATTAAAAATATTTAATAGAAATTGCAAATTTTCCTCCCCAAATGGTGAATCAATTTATAATACCAATTTAACAATTTTATTACAGTAATTTATAACCTAAAACATAATTTGGTATAATTCTTCATCAAAAAAAAAACAAAACTATTATCTCAAAGCTATCATATGTGACCATGTATCTTTGGGTGCAGATAAAAGAAGTAGTTAAGTTTGATGAAAGTTTAAAAAACCCCAAAATGCACCATCTGTATTGTCTATAATCACTTAATTCTCACCTATTATTTCCTCAAATAGATGTTGAAGATTTCTGGGTTATATATGTGAATGAAGATTGAACTTTCACCAATGATTCTTTGACCTCTAGCTAATAATAATAAATTTTTAAAAGATAAAATATTTTAAAAATTAAAAAAAAATTAAAGGAAATTTCTTAGAGGCTCATATTAAAAAAATAACAGTGAGAACATATTATATAACTGGACTCAGGAATATTTTGATATATATGAAATCAATCAGCTTTTCCATGGAATGAGGTTTTTTTAGGGGAGTGGGGACTTTGATACTTTATTGATTCAGTTTCCTGATCAATGCAAACTTGACACTGCACTTTGACTTTAAGATATTGGAGTTGTTTCTCCCTACTCAGTTTATTTCTCAGGGGTGTTAAACTGCTCTAGGCAGGAATTAGAGAAATAAAAGAAGTTTTTAAATAGATACAACTGAAAACTTTCTACCTGTTATTTTCTCATGGGGCATCTCCTATTTGAGATCATATTCTTATGATTTTTTTAGAACCAGGAGTGCCTGATTTCCTAACTTTCATGTTTTGAACCTGGGAATCATAATAGAGTCACAGGAAGATGTTGCAAGAAAGATTCTGAATCTCCTTAAATTTCTGTGAATACTTTTTGTCTCTACCCATTAATTTAGGGTGTAAAATATGGCTTCCATGTCTGATATAGAAAATTGATAGTTTTCTCTTTTTCTTCCCCATCAGGAAACATTTCCTAACCTTTTGGAGTCACTGGAAGGTTTGGTCTTAGTCGCTCTTAGCAGACGTCTCTTCAGGCTTTGTGTGGGCCATGCTGCGGGCACTATCAATAATTGTGCTGCAGGCCATGGCCCACTTGCAGGGCTGACACACTTTCACTTACAGATCCTTGAAAGAATGAATGGAACATTGGTCACCTCCATCCATTTGCCACACAGCTTCCACAAGGCTAAAAGAGCAGAGTCTGCAGGCACAGGTGAATTTCTATAAGAGAGTCAGAGCAAGTCAGAAGGAACCTTTGGTTAGGGACAAAGTTTATTTTCTGGATAACTTGTGTTTTCATAAATCTCATAAGAGAAGTTACATAAACATTCAAACTTTCAAAACAATTTTTAAAAATTTGTGCCTGTTGCCATCTCCAGGAAAGTCAGAATTCTGTTGGGAAACGTAGAAAGTATATGAAATGCAATATTCACATCTCTAGATATTCACCACTTATTGCAAATATAATCATGAATGAGAAACTTTATTTCGCATCATGTGTTGAAGTTGCTTGCTGCCATAATGTCGTCTCATTCAGTCATCTCTTAAACCTCTGCTCTCAGAGTTGTTTGTAGATATCCTAAGGGATGGACAGGTCCAATTCTGATTGTTGCTAAATTATTGCAATGTGAAGCTTTTAGTTGTTCCTGGGGCTGAGGAAGAAGTTTACTTTATCTTCATGAGGGCAGCTGACAACTGGGTCATCTTTGGATGCCTGCATCAAATCCAAGAAATTACCATACCTACACAGAGAACAGCATGGTGCTGCTTACCTGAGTAGGGGTGTTGAGGCTTGATAGTTTATGCTTAAAATGTATCAGGCCTCACGCCAGCATATCTAGTACAGTAGTTGTTAAGACAGCCAAACAATTGTAAATGAAAGTGGAGTCAAGCATTTAGAGGAAGAAACACTAATTAGAACTAATTGACAAGTGTTAAAACACTCACCAGGGTAGCTCTTTACATAGGAAAATGATAGTTATGTAAATACAGTGATTAATGGTATTTGCTTAGCCATTATTTTTCTTCTTGGCATCAGGCATGATCAGAACTTGGCCATTGATTACACCTTCAAATTTATGGTAGATTTTTAAATGAACATTTCTGTATCTCAGGCCAGTTTTTCTTGTGTCATTTATATAGGTGTGTGTGTTTTATTACATTTCTATGTTTGTGTGTTTTACTATTACATCGCTGTTGGATATAGACACAATTTGTAACTATCTTTAATCTCTGTTGTGGAAGCTACTCTCAATCCATTGACATACTGAAAAATTGTTCCAAGCAGGTAAGCATAAATACAATTATATCATATACTTTTTTTGTGATTTAAATATTCTGGTAATAATTTGAAAATAAGGCTTCAAGTCTGTCAGTCTAGCATCTGCCACATACCCTATAATTCTCTTAAGAAAAAGAAGAGGTATGCTGAATACATTATTTATTTATTAGTACAGTTTACTATATTTAAAATTATAATTTGACAACTCCTAAAGTAGAAGTTTCACTAAAAGCAAAATCAAAGAAAACATATTCGACTACTTCTTAAACATGAGAAATGGGAAAAGAAAGTTTGTTAATGTCTGATCAAAGCCAGACACTCCAGATGGGAGCTGCAGTGGAAGGGCAAGAAGGTTCAGAAAAGTTTAGAGATCTGGGTTCAGGCTATGATTCTACCACTAATTATCTGTATAACCAATGAAAGCCACTTGAGGTCTTTTGATCTTAGTTTTCTTGTCTTTAAAATGAGAGGAGGAATGAAGCAGATGTTTTCCAAGGTCCCTTCTTCCTTTGAAAAATTAGTCCATTTCAAGTTATTTATTTTGAAATATTTCCAAGGTAAGTTCACAAGAGTAAAGTTTAGCCGATTTTCACAGAGAGTGGTAAAGAGCTGCTGGTGATAGTGGTGGCTCAGACCTGGGATTGAGTCCCATCTGGTTTATGACCCATATGGACTTTACCTATTTCCTTGAGGGTGGGGATGGAAATTGGGTAGAGGTGAGGGGATCTGATATCCTTGGATTGAGTTACTTTATTGAATTATCCTGTTTCAATTATATAGGTATTATAAACTATCTTCTGATTAAAAACAAAATTTTAGGGTAAGAAAAAGTACAAATTTGAGAGAGTTAAAGATCCATTTATACATAAAATCATACCTCTTAACAAATCTTTTTAGAGAATGTGTTTGACTTTTGCAACCAAAATCATCACAACCTCTCCTATAACGCAATCTCAGAAGAAGAATTTTATTACTGTATCAGTTTCCCAGGGTTGCCATAACAAATTATTACAAGTTAGGTAGCTTGAAACAACAGAAAATTATTCTTTCACAGTCCTGGAGGCTAGAAGTCTGAAATCAAGTCAACCGAGCCATGTTTCCTCTGATACCTCTAAGAAATGTCTGTTTCATGCGTGCCTCCTAGTTACAGTGGTAGCTGACAATCCTTGCCCTTTCTTGGTTTATGGAAACATCATTCTAATATCTGTCTCTGTTGTCACACGGTATTATTCTGTGTGTCTCTGTCCAAATCTCCCTCTCTTTATAAGAATACCAGTCATTGAATTTAGGGCCCAACCTAATGCAATTTGACTGCATCTTAACTAATTATATCTGCAAAGACCCTATTTCCAAATAAGATCACATTCTGAGTTTTGAGGTGGACATGAATTTTGGGGGACAGTGTTCAGCTCAGTATCACTGTCATCTAAAGGAAAATGTCAACCCAACAAGTATCTGATGACAAATAAAAATATCTTAATTGAAAACTCAAAAGTTCACATAAATCTGTCACTCTTAAGCAATGTTAGGAATAGGCATCAGATATTATTCTCAAATATGGCTTGTATTGGTCAAAATAGTGTGAAAATTACATTAAGTAATAGCTTTCATAATAAATTTTGAACACATGAAACTTGTGGGATGACACACAAAATTGAGTGCATGCCAAGTATATTCAGTTAAACAATGTTGAGGAGCCAAAGTTACAGTTGAATGTGTAAAAGAAAAACAAAAAGGAATAGAAGATAATGTCTATTTTTTAAAAATTCTAAATTGTTTCCTTTATGGCTTTTTCCTATTCTTTTAAAAGTATTTTCTTCTCAATTACTCCATCAGACATAATCTCACGTATCTACTATTCTGTTTTCTTCATTTTTAACTTTTTTTCTCTTAAAATATTGACTTTTATAATTCTATTTTTAGCTTTGATATAAAAGTAAGAGCTGGTTGAAAGGTGATTTATTAATTTTGACTATCATCAGTGGAAGCTGATCTAATTTAGCTATGATTATTTTTTTTTAAAGGAAAGTATCATGAGTTGTGTATGGAAAGTTAAAAGAATTCTTCTATTATCACCTTTTTTCCTGAATCCCTCACTTTTCTAATGATATTTTAATTAAAATATGTTGACAATAAGGGTATAAATATGTTATTTAAATTTCTGCCTGCAAATAATGGATCAAGCTTAAAACATGAACACACACACTTCATTGGAGAGAAAGACGGGGCCTAATGGTGGAGAAACAGGGTGTGCTCAATGAAATACTGAGCAGTGAAATGGCATGATCAGATATGTAAATATATAGAATTTATCCTTTCATAGAGGGAAGTGAGACGCATGATGTAGGAATCTATGTAACCTGGGCTGAGAGTCGTTAAACCAGACAATGCCCATGCTCATTAAGTAGAAAGGGATAAATTTACAGAAAATTTAGAATGTGGAATTGATAGTGTGGGTTGGACAATTGAAGGGAAGGATCTGAGGATGACAGGTAAGTTTCTGTACTGGTCAATTTGATAGAAGGTGGTGGCATTAACCTTCTAGGGAATATAAGAGATGGATGAACAGGACTTGAGAAATGAATGGTTGACTTTGTGTTTGTTACTCGGGATGCTTATGGAGCATCAAAGAATAGAGTGCAAACAGTGGATTTGAAGTTCAGAAAAATACTTTAGATCAAGAGAATTTTATTTTACTTATTTTTAAAAAAAAATTTAGTAGAATATAGTTGATTTACAATGTTGCATTAGTTTCTGATGTACAGCAAAGTGTATCAGTTATATGTATACATATATCCACCCTTTTTTAGATTCTTTTCTCATATAGAGTATTGAGAAGAGTTCCTTGTGCTATACAGTAGGTCCTTATTAGTTATTTTATATCTAGTAGTGTGTATATGTCAATCCCAGTCTCCCAGTTTATCACCGCCCCCTGCCTCCCACTTTCCCCCTGGTAACTGTAAGTTTGTTTTCTACATCTGTGACTCTATTTCTGTTTTGTAAATAAAGTTCATTTGTACCAATTTTTTAGGTTCCACATATAAGCGATACCACATGATATTTCTCTTTCTCTGTGTGAGTTATTTCACTCAGTATGACAATCTCTAGGTCCATCCATCTTGCTGAAAATGGCATTATTTTGTTCTTTTTATGGCTGAGTAATATTCCATTGTATATATGTACCACATCTTCTTTATCCATTCCTCTGTTATTTTTCCTTCCAGTTTTATTGAGATACAATTGACATACAGCACTCAGTTTAAGGCATAAAGCATAATGATTTGACTTCCATATGTCATGAATGATTTATCACAATAAGTTTAATGAACATCCATCATCTCATATAGATACAGAATTAAAGAAATAGAAAATGTGTGTGATGATAACTCTTGTGATTTAATCTCTTAACAACTTTCATATATAACGTACAGCAGTTAATTATATTTATCATGTTGTATATTACGTCCGTAGTACTTATTTATCTTATAACTGGAAGGTTGTACCTTTTGACCACTTTTCTCCAATTTTTCCCTCCCCTCATCCCCTTCCTCTGGTAACCACAAATCTGATCTCTTTTTCTATGAGTTTATTTGTTTGTTTTTGAAGTATATAATTAAACTACAACACTATGCTAGTTCCCATTATACAGTACAGTGATTTTTTCCTGTGCATTTCAAAATGGTCACCACAATAGGTCTAGTTATGATATGTCACCACAAAGATATTACTTAGTTATTGACTATATTCCCCACACTGTACATCTCATACCCATGACTCATTTCTTTTGCAAATGGAAGTTTGTATCTCTTTATCTCCCTCACCTATTTCTTTCCTCTCTGACCCCCTCTCTGGTAACCACCTGTTTGTTCTCTGTGTCTGTAACTCTGTTTCTGTTTTGTGATGTTTATTCATTTATTTTGTTTTTAGATTCCACATTTAAGTGAAATGATACAGTATTTGTCTTTCTCTGTCTGACTTATTTCACTTAGCATAATACCCTCTAGGTCCACACATGTTGTCACAAATGGCAAGCTTTCATTCTTTTTTAATGGCTAAGTAATAGTCCATTGTGTGTGTGTGTGTGTGTGTGTGTGTGTGTGTATATACTACAACTTATTTATCCATTCATCTATTGATGGACACTTGGGTTGCATATCTTGGCTATTGTACATAATGCTGCAATGAACATAGGGGTGCATATAACTTTTGTAATTAGTGGTTTTGTTTTCTTTGGATAAATACCTAGGAATGGAATTACTGGATCATATAGTAGTTCTATTTTTAACTTTTGAGGAAAATCCATACTATTTTCCATAGTGGCTGCAGCAATTTATATTCCTACCAACAGTTCATAAGGGTTCCCTTTGCTCCATGTTGATCAAGAGAATTTTAAATCTAATTTATCTCATTTTTTTCCAAAAGAAAATTTTTAGCAGTTTACGATAACAAAATAAAATAAATTGAAAATAAGGAGTAAAAATGTATTAGAAAAGAAAAGAAAGGTAGGACAATTAGAGGGGGCCACAAGTGAGATCTGTTAACAAAATGTGCTGCTACAAGGTCTTATACAGTTGCTTAAAGTGGAGTAGAAATATTCTCTAAGCTTTCTAGCAGCAATCATGAGGTGGGGAACACCATCACTGTCAACAGGGCATGGAGATTCATGTTTTGTTAATTGTCGTATCCCTTGAACCTAGATAAATATCTGGCACATAGTAGTTGTTTAGTTAGTATTTGTTGAATAAATACATGAAATTATTCTTAGATTTTTAAGGGATATTTTTATTGACAATAATTATTTGCCCTAGGCAAAATTATTCAAGTGTTTGGGATAGATTATATTCTTTTTTCCAAGGACATTGATATTTAGTTGATTCAGTTAGCCACAAAATATTAATGTCATTTTCACTTTGGTGGAGGGGGAAATCTAGGTTTCATTGAAATAGTTTTTTACACTTAATACTAGCCTGTTCCTAGATGCTCCAGAATAGGTTTATTCATGAAGCTCTATTTTATGAATGGCCTTGGTCATAACTGTCAAAGGAGGGTACTTATTCTTATCAGCTTCACAATTAATGGATTCAAGAAGGAGGATAATTGGACTTTTGCTTCGTCTAGTTTTGAAGGTATACAGGAGTTTAATTCTCCCTATGTAGGCAAAAGTTGCTTCTGTTGAATCATTTTACTATTTTTTATGAGCATGCAGCCAGCCTGTGTCCCTTAAGTTCCCAGAGGAATACGGAGGAAGCCAAATTCAGCTGATGACATTGACTAGGGGCTGGTTAGATGTGGAGCTCACTTAGAATAAAGAAACAAATTATGACCACAAACATGACTTCGTAGTATCCTGATTTGTTTGAGAAGACTGAAAAGACCATCATATAATTTGTATTAAATGCCAAAACTTTCTATGAAAATGAGTAAAAAGGTAACTAAATTTTCTCCTGTCAGAAACACAAGCGATCTTTACCCACTATTCTGACTGCCCGTGAGTCCTAGGACATGACTTTGGCATCTTTTCTTACATCCAGTCCCCCCACCCCCCAGCCACCTGCCATCCATACAGAGACAACATCATTCTGCAGTTTCAAATTTTTGTGAATTGATTTCTTCAGGAAGCATTGGAATAGAGGTTTTAGCAACACCACAGGAGGGAGTTTCCTCTTTGCTCTACTCCAGCCAATCTTTGAATCTATAGTCCTGAATATCTGCTATAATTCTTTCTTTCTACTTGCTACTCTTCAATTTCATGCCTTACCCTCGTCACTTCTTGGGCACTTGAAAAAATAGGGTAGTAGAGAGAAGCCATCATTGATCACCAGATGTTTTCTAAGGACTCTCACTGCACCTGGTCCATGGTAGCTCTCATATGGCCATCTTGTGTAATCATTTATTTGAAAGTGTAAATAACCATGCTTCATTCTTTCAGGCAGTCCAATTGTTTCCTGATTTTAGATCAGTCTGTTTCACTCATTAGTCTTCACTGCTCCTTATTGAGAGACACAGCTCAGCTTTACAAAAGACTTTCTGATACCTGCTCTTCATTACTTAAGATGATTGATCAAGAGTCTGAGTTATCAGGAGTCTCATGATTATCTTCAACCTGGAAATTGTGTTGAAGAAAATAAAGTCATGCTGTCAAACCTTATATCACTTTTATGTATCTAAAAACCTTAGTCCAAAGCGTAATATGGATAATATTTAAAAAAAATATTTTCAAATGTAGTGCTGTATCTTATCGCTCTATTTTTCTCTGAGACTTCCCACCCAATGATTCTTTGAGTTTTTGCACTGCAGGGGGATAGTACATAATCTCTAGAACAAGAAGGTCTTTATTCAGGATATACTTACTGTCCACTTAGATTTTCATTCGTGAACATATCAAGAAAACCAGTCTTTTGAGGAGTGTTATAATTCTGTAAATTTCTTTAATAAATAAAAATGAAGCCTTTAGAATCCAGATTATAAAGTATATTCTATAGTATAGAAATCATATTCTTTCTGGATAGAACTTTCTACCATGAGGTTGACAACCCTGGAATAAAAAGAATATATGATAGAACTAAAATTTGCTCATTGTAGTTTCCAGGGCTTATGGGCAAGCGAAAATAGAGACACAGAGAGAAAAAAAATGGTGATAGGCCTTCCCTGGTGGCGCAGTGGTTGAGAGTCTGCCTACCAATGCAGAGGATACAGGTTCGTGCCCCGGTCCAGGAAGATCCCACATGCCACGGAGCGGCTGGACCCGTGAGCCATGGCCGCTGAGCCTGCGCGTCTGGAGCCTGTGCTCCTTCCGCAACGGGAGAGGCCACAACAGTGAGAGGCCCGTGTACCGCAAAAAAAAAAAAAATGGTGATAATGCAGGGTTCATCCTTACCTCAATCATTGTTGGGTCTCAAGGGAGGAAGATGTTTCTATGGGGAGCCTTAAGGCACATGAACTGGTGACATACCTTTACTGGCATTCTAGTGACATGCTTTTACAGGCATGATGCTGCCTTTCAGGAGAAGGCTTAAGCCAGGCCACTTCCAATATGGCACTGAGAGGGCAGGAAAAGGCAAGATTTATTGGCTTGGGACAGTTGCTCCCTCTCCATGGCATGTACCTAGCAGGCAGGGACCCATATTTGCCCTAATAAGGGAAGGGGCTGTTGATATGGCTGGTGGGCCATCAGATCTAGGTTGAGTGAAGAGGTCATCTTGTACGGAGAATTTTGACATCACAGTGACAGCATGTCATGATGAGAGAGTCGGATGGCACAGTAGCTTCTCAGGCGTCACCAGTCCAGGGAGCAGCTTGTCCATCCACTCAGCAACTAGAGACTTGCAAAGACCCTGAAGGAACAATGCACATTGTAAAACCCTTCTCATTCCCTACCCAACACAAGGCTACATGTCAACACCGTCCCATACACCAAGATGCCTTCTCAGAGAGAGGAGCAGGGGCAGAGAGTAAAACTTTACAAGACTGAACATTTTCTTGTGTTGTCCAGTCAGAAACACAGTTACTTACAAAGCTTGTTTTAATTATTAAAGTTGAATTGAGGTTACCTAACTGGACTAAATTATAGTCACCTCTAACCCTGTCTTTATCACCCAGAAGGATGAAGAATTTTTAAGGAAATTGGGTTTGTTATAGAAAAATGAAGGCATTTTCTTTCCACATAAGGACTAAGTGTATTTGTTCTAAATTATATCTTACCTTTGTCCAAATAATTAAGAAGTGGGGAAAATCAAGAAGACTTTATTTATTAATATTATGCTTGACCAGTGTTGCATACTACAGAAAGGCCTTAGGATCATGGAACAATTAGTGTGGTTGACACTATTCAAAAATTCTAGCCCATTCATTGTTTCAGGAGGTCTACAGTGAGACATGCCTGAGTGGACCATGGCTTCTCCTTTCAAAATAATTCCTTGCTGGGGAAGCAAGAAAGACCTGGTTTGACTGTGAGTGTAAATGAGCTAAAAAATTACAGTTCTTCCTCTTGAAGAAAATACTCAGTGTCAGGGTGTCCAGCTCTCGTCAGGGACACAGAAAACTCCATCTTTATTTTGATGGACGAAATGAGAGATTAGTTTGAACAGCTGATTTTTATCCCAGTCATTCCACAAACTGTCAATGTTTGTTTGAGATTTCTTCCTAGTAGGCTGTTTATCACTATGACTTGCTTTGTTCTTCCTGGCTTTGATCTCAGTGGACCAGATTCTTGTCCTAAGTAACTCCAGGGGAATTCCAGGACAAGGGCAACACTCTCTAATCTGATGCTTGGAAGCAATGGTTTTGCTTTCTCTATCATGTCTTCAATTTTCTGTGTGGCTCTTTTATTTTCATTTTCACTTCAGGTCATTTTCAGAGTGCAGCGTATCAGAGAAACAAGAAGAGGATGGGTCTTCTGCAGAGGTTCTCTTTTGGATTGATTTTTTTCAAAGAGCTGCAAAATAGCAATAAATGCCTTGCCCTGGTTCTGCCACATGGGAATCAGTCCCAAGACAAGTGTTTATTTCTTCAGTGAAAAATAATATCCAAGCCTGTTTGTGAGCAGTAGTTACAAGTATAGAATTGCATTAGCTGATTATGGTTAAGGCCTAATCCTTTCTAGACATTTTGTTTGATTGTTGTAAAACTTTTTAAAATCACAGTCCATTTTTGGCTCACTTGCTATTGTGTTTATATTACTTATAGATTTTTGGTTGTTTCTGACATGTATATGTACACTTTCAGCACATACACATAAATATTACCATAAATGTCATTCTCTTTTGCAGTTTCTCCCGCCTGAGAGAGGTGTCCTTTGTACATGAGCTAAGGGTTTCTGTGAATCTGAATTTGTTCTAAAGCAACTTGAAATCAGTATCTTTTAGAGAGTCTAAACCAGTGGTTTATGAACCTATTTTGTATACATATCACACATATATACATATATATTTAAGGTCAAATAAATATTGGTCATAGATTTAAGATGATTTGAGAGGACTAAATTGACACTTTGGCTTGAGTTGTAATAGTTCAGTGCAGTGCAATGATCAGAATCTCACAAAATCTCTCTCTTTCTCTCTATGATTATTAACAAAGAGAATGTGAATTCATAAATTGAGTTTTACTTAATACAGTCTATTTAGGATTCAAAAATCTTCCAAATATGGAGAGCAATAGAAAAGAAAAAAAAAAAGGGAGACCTTGCAGTGAAAAGGTGGAAAAACTTAGTTTAGGTGACAGTTAGGTGCCATATGCTCTGAGACACCTTCCTTCACTTCCTAGTGCATTCGAGTGGTGTCACTCTTTGGATGAAGGCAATGACACTACTTTGACAATACCATTCCTAAAATAGAGTTTAACTCTTTTTAAGCTGGCCTTAAGAAGACCCATATTTAGAGCCAAAGCTACTGTCATTAAAGAACAAATTTATGATGATAAGGAGACTGAAGAAGATGATGTATCTCTGTGAGTATGGCAACTAACACATCCACAATAAGCTATGGCTTTTCTACTATGCTATATAAATATCATTTATATACAGAACTAGTTACCTTTTATATAAATTTCTAAAATGTGTAAGTCTACTTATTATTGTATACATAAAGCTTTATTCTTTATATGTTATGAGCTCTCTGCATCATTCCCTCCTCTTAAGACTCACATGAAAAAAAGATGTAGGAAACTCTTCAGTTAGTTCAAATCTTTAGAGAATCACTAGTTGGACGCATTTTCCATAAAAAAGGAGAATGAAAGACAACCCTGGGAATAAGTCTTCTCTGGAGGTTGGACTTCTTAGCTCGTGAGTGTACTCACTTCTCACTTGTGACATACAGGTCCTCGTCCTTCAAATTACTATTTCATTTAAATTACTAATTCTTTTCATGTAGGAGTTTTCCTCAGCAAATACTCTTCATATAGTCTCATAAAACCTATTGCATTCTTGCTGAGTTTTCAAATCAGATTTTACTAGTCAGTCAACTAAAATGTTGGTGAAAGTATATAATTTATTATCTTTATATCTTGGCTTACAAGTTAACACAACACAACATAACATATTGGTGGCAAAATGTAAAGCTTCACATAAACAAAAACAAAAGGCAAACGCATGGAAGCTCAACACATAAGAGAATAGCTATGGGGTAGAAAAAATTTATTTATTTCTTATTTTCATTTAGCAGTCTACATTGTGAAATTTTTGGCAATTATATAAATTTGGGACCTAAGTTTTTAGTGAGAAATGAAACTATTCAAAATAATTTTCATAAATTAAAATATCAGAGGCATGTCACAAAGTAAAATTGATTAATTTGGTTTCTTGACATTAGAGAAGGCATGCTGATAGGGTCCAAATGCCTCTCAGAGAATTCAGCAAAGCCCCACATCAGAAGAATCTAGGTGAGTTGCTTAGTTCTGAGAAGACTGGATAATCTATGGTAAAGCCTATATAATTTCAGAGTTTTAATATTTCTGAATTCACCCAAATAAGGACCTAAACCACATGAAAAAAATGATAGAACCTGACATTGAACTTCAAAAATTTACTAAGCCCAGAAGTACACCTAGAATGTGCTTCTTTTAATATAACACAAATGAAAATCAATTTAAAATAGAGCCAAACTAAGATAATGAGTGAGCATCCAAATATTCTTGAATCCCAAACCTACATGATTTTAGAACTATGACCTTCAGTCATGGCTGAAGATAGGATTTAAAAGACTACCCTAACAGTCTGTTCTTCAGTCTTGAGATTTGGTTAGTACACATTGCCAACAACCATGCCTGTGGAAGAGTATTTAAAAGGGCACTTTTATGAACACCAGTGCATTATTTGGAAACTTGGAGGAGTCTAGTGAAATGCTGTGTTTTAACCAACTCTCTTCTTCCACCTAAACATACTTTTCTTTTTTCCTTTGTATTATTTTCTTTCTTACCAAACTATGAGTCCTTTTGAACCAGGAAAGTGGTGTAAAATGTCAGGTTTGTTTCTCTCTACCCTCACTTTCCAGAATCTAGATGTTGGGATCTTTGCACACATTAGCTACTTAACACATGCTTGTATGTAAAGGACACTAGTAAGTAGAACTACTGATATCTAAATATTTTCTTCAATGTGTAATTTTGTGTAACTTTTTTTAGGAAAAACTTAGCAAGTTGAGTGAACTGATTCATAGCTACTTATGTTTTATACGAATTTCATAAACTTAATGGAAAATATCAGCTAACTCTATTGTACTATATATTAAATATATGTGGAATATGATCAACTTGGTAAACTAAAATTTATTCAAGCAACATTAATCATTCATTCAACTATCAGTTGTTGAGTTATTAATAAGTACCTAATAAGTATCACTCTGGATTGGATACTAGGGATACAGTTTAATATTCATAAGCCTCAAGATTATTTTACTCTAGGAATTTATTAAATAACTACTATGTATTAAGTACTAGTTAAGATGCATTATCTGCTTTTTCTCATTTAATTATAACAGGCCATGGTCTGTTTTACAGATATGTAAACTAATGCTTAGAGAAGTAAATTGTTTTCCAAAAGCTAAAATTTCGATCGTGGTGTCTGATTCCCAAATGTGTGCTTCCAAATATGGCCAGTAGACAAGCTTTTATGGCCACAAGAAGGTTTCTGAAAATGAATTGATTTCTAACACTGATACTTGGAGAGATTTCACAGAAAAATCAGGATATTTGGATTCTCTTGAAAAATCAGAATATCTAGCAAGAGTAGGTCTACATTCCACATGGCAACAAATTGGCTGCAGCTGAGTAGCCATTTTCTCTCCAGTCTGATACAGTTTCCAGTGGCTGGCTCCTCTTATGTTATTTGCATCGTTCCTGCAGGCATTTGAGTTTAATACTTCTATATTCTTCCATGCTTTCTAAATGCTAATTCATTTTATTAAAAAAATGCTGAAACCTAATTAAGGAGTAAAGTAGGAGATTAAAATGGTGGCTTTAGGAGTGATACAGCTATTGAAATGTGAAGGACAGGTATAGGGCAACAATGATCTTTTTATTTTAAAACTCCAATATTAGCCTTTCCCAAGATGTATAAAAAAATGCAGGTGCATTTGAAAAAGAACCAAACAGAATTTCTATAAATCAATAACACAGTTACTAAAAATCAAATTTAATTGGATGGGTCTAGACACAGCTGAAGAGAAATTTAGTGACATGGAGGGTCATAAACACCCAAAATGGGGCCTAGAGAAGTAGATAAATAATATCAGATGTCATTGAAGAAACACAGAGGATGGATCAAAATGTTTCACTACACATTCAGTGGAGTTTCATTAGAGCAAAGAAAAAAAATGAAGAGGGGAAATATTTAAGGTAATAAGGTCTGAAAAATCTTCATGAGTAAAAGAATGCTCAAAATCCAAAATTTGTAAAGACAGTGGTGAATTCAAAACATGATAAATAGAAATAAGTCCATGTGAAGACGCACTAATAAAACTGCATTACAGGGCTTCCCTGGTGGCGCAGTGGTTGAGAGTCCACCTGCCGATGCAGGGGACATGGATCCGTGCCCCGGTCCGGGAAGATCCCACATGCCGCAGAGCGGCTAGGCCCGTGAGCCATGGCCGCTGAGCCTGCGTGTCCGGAGGCTGTGCTCTGCAACGGGAGAGGCCACAACACTGAGAGGCCCGTGTACCGCAAAAAAAACCCCACAAAACTGATTATATGAAAGAGAAAATCTTAAATGACAATTATTCTCAAGAGGTAGTAGGTTAATGTCTTCAAAGAGTTTAGGGGAAATAATTTTTTTTGCATGGATATCTATGCTTAGCCAAATTATTATTCAAAAATAAAGGCAACATAACTTGACTTCTTCAGGCAAGAAAGACAGTGCATTTATTCCCACAGACACTTTTTTTTTTTGCGGTACGCGGGCCTCTCACTGTTGTGGTCTCTCCCATTGCGGAGCAGAAGCTCCGGACGCGCAGGCTCAGCGGCCATGGCTCACGGGCCCAGCCGCTCTGTGGCATGTGGGATCTTCCCGGCGGGGCACGAACCCGTATCCCCTGCATCGGCAGGCAGACCCTCAACCACTGCACCACCAGGGAAGCCCCCCACAGACACTTTTTGAAAGAACTTTAAAATAACACATTTTAGTAAGAAGCAAATCAAACACAGAAAGATGGAATGAAAATAAAGCATTGATGAACAAAATAATGAATAAATATATGCTGGAAAGATTAACTTATTTTTGGAGAATGGGAGGTTAAACTAAATGAGAGACTTAAGTGTTAAATAGTAATGTGGAAGATGGAAGGAGAAGATTGAATTAAAAGTTTTCTAAGTTCTTGGTAATGTTAGTAAAGAGGTTAGATATATTGTTAAAGATGGATCTGGGGACAAATATGCAAGATAAATATTTAAGACTGTCATTAAAAATATTTAACAACTGACATAGTCTGGACAACAGCTAATCATAAAGGGACACTGAATAAATTGGAAAGGGCAGCCTCTGCAAGCAACCAGGACTGCCATCCTGATGTCCTGATGAGTTAATTCAAAGATAGTCATTAAAATAATGGATGCATAACTTCCAATGGACAAAAGGGAATACAAAAAGGTTTATCAGTTTTGCACAAATAAGAAACTGAGGTCTAGAGAAATTAAGTGATTTGCTGGGATCACATAGTGAGCCAGATGGAGTTAGGACTAAACCTGGATTTTTAATTGCCTGGTGTTGCTCCACTGTGGTATTTGTCCCCACAAATTCAGTTTTCAAACCAATATTTTGAAAGCATTTACTACATTTATTTTCTCATTTCAGGCATGTATATACTATTGTTATTGCTGATTCATATTTTAGTGATTTTTAAACATCTCCATTTATGCTTTTAAAATAATTTTTTTTTTTACTGAAGTATAGTTTGTCATAGTATTTTTTTTTTTTTTTTGGTTGCACGGCATCTTAGTTCCCCAACCAGGGATTGAACCCGCGTCCCTTGCAGTGGAAGCCCAGAGTCCTAACCACTGGACCACCAGGGAAATCTTCCATTTATGCTTTATGGAGGATTGTTAACATGTGCATCTCTAAATGATAATGTGGTTTAAAAAGATAACCTACAGTTTAAATTTTAAAAATTGTGTGTATACTTTGTCAAACTTTATTAAATAAGAAAGTATTGCTGCCTCTATTAAAATCATGAGAAAATGGTCATTGTTCAAAAAAGGAAGAATTTGTTCTATGTATTTATATAAGTACTTTACTTTTATCACTTCTGTTTTCCTGAGGGAAAGATATGTTGTCGAATTAAATATTTCTTTGCAACGTGATTTCAAAGGGTGAAATATGATCTTCTTGATTAATTGATTTGTAGTATCCAAAGCAGCAAGTTGAAAGCTAAAAAAAAAGCAATATGCAATCTAGAAATGATTCTCTTACTTTAGAAGCTTTTCTTTACCTTACATTTATTCTTTGACCCCAAATACTCCAGTAGCAATGTAATTTAGCCTCTTTTTTCAATAGAAAAAAATACTAAAAAATGAATCTTCAAGATTCCATGAAAATCACTTGATAATACACTGGAGAATTGCTATTAAGTTTCAATAATGGTAAAACTCTGGTTCAGTGCTACTCAAGGAGATTTTAGCTACAGTCATTTTAAAAAGTCCAGTTAAATCACATCAGATCACTAAAAATTTTATTTCTTTTACCTAACAGAACAGCCATTTTTGAACCTACTGAAAGCTGACCACTGTTTAAACCAGTGTTTTATAACAGGTAGTTGATATAATATCCAATAAGTATTTTCCTTAAACATGGTGCTGCACGACTTACATGGAGGTGAAGACAAAAAGGAATGCGTGGAATTATTTCAGAAAAAAAAAAAAATCTGGGTCAGAAATACAGTTATCATGTTAGACCAAATTTGGCCATTATCCACAGAGGGACCTGATAGAAAATAGTTTTTTGTTGATGAGTCAGCCTATCTTTAAAGAAAAGAAATATTGTTATGGAATGAATATAAATAATGAGGGACCGGAGAGAAAAGCTCCTAAATATCTTTGAGCACAAAAATAAAGCATTAGCTTGTGCAGGCATGAGGGATTAAACCTAGAGCTACTGAAATTATGCTTACTAAATTCCTGAAACCCTGTGGGCCAGTTTATTTAACTGCCTTCTCCCTTAGTTTCACACTCTACTCTTCTTATGTGTGTACGAGACATGTGTTTTTTCTGGAAAAATAAGAAGTCCAGGCTATTCAAAATGACTTCCAAAGATGATGAGCCCCTTCCTCTAGCCACCAGCACACATCCTTTCCATCACCCTGCACATGTCTGAAGGGACAATAGGAACAGCTGCAACAGTCAACAATAATGTGCACCAGGGATGTGAGCCTGGTCTGGCCCTGTGTCTTCTTGGGTCACCTCTGAGGATGATGTCATGTCATCATGCTCTATCATGTTTAGTTATTAATCCTTTAGACTTATCAAAGAGAGAGGCTGCAGAGCTTCTGTATGGCAGAGCCCACCATTTTTGGAAGAATGTTGTGTTAGTGACACACATGACATTGAAACTATGACATAATAAAAATTAGTTTACAATGAAAATTGTACTTTGTCAGGAGTCTGGGTCACTGACAAATGACCCAGAGATGACTCATCTGTACACAGATCTCCCTCAGCCATGATGTAGAGTATATTGCTTTCTTAACATTAGGAAAAGTTTTATTCAAATGCATCTCCAATATGTTATTTTTAGATCTGGTCAGAATCCTATTAAATTTGAATTTTATAATATTTTTATGTTCAATTTGATTTCCTCAATTATAGAGCTTTACCTCTGATATCAGTAGTTCCATTACAGCTTCACACTACAAGTTTACCAGAAAAATTCATGGCAGTTATTATTTTTATGAGTTTGTACGTTCAAATATGAAACATACAAAATAGGTTAGAATTTATTAACATGAAACATTTAATACAGAAAGAGATAGGTCCTTATAAAGTTATGTCACAGACGTATTGAATGCGCCCAATTACTTTTAAATGTTTAAAGTATACCCATTATGTGCTATTATAGGGATTATAAACTATATTGAAGTAATATATTCAAGCATCCAAAAATCAGAGTAAATAAAAATAATTCTGCTCATTGGCTCACAGTTAGGAAGGAATGAGAGTAATAACAATAAAATAATAATGTGTGGGGAAAGACAAGTACATTCTGCAGCAGCCTGAGCTGCAGCAGGCCCTGATCCAAGGGAGGGAGCTAGAGGCTTCCAACGCGTAAAGATGAATACTTGTCTGCCAAGGAAAGACTGCATACTTCTCTTTCTCACTCTTACCCTCCAGGGGCTTATTTTGACCTCCCTTTGAGAGGGAGAACCCTCATATTCATACCCTCTGTCCCTGTTGAGAGGGAGAACAGAGGGAATGAATATGACCAAGAACATTTCACTCCAGGAGCCTGTGACTCTGGGAGCAGTGCAGCACCTGCATCTCAGGGGTGTAGTTTAGCACTGGGATCACACTGACCTTGCAGAGTGGAATCTGCGGTGAACTTCTTACTTGAGCCTTACCTTAGGGTTTGTTCTCATTAGGAGATAAAGTGAGGGACCATTTCAAGTCTTATCATTTAGCAGATGGGAAAGCTGAGGAATAGATACGTTAAGTGATAGCTTATTCCACTTCAGGTTTTTCTGGAGTTCCCTTGCTGAAACCCAAAGTGAATAATTGTCCATGCTGGCAACTGGAGACTTGTTTTCTCAAGAACATGGGATAGATACAAATGCTCAGTGACAATGGTTATTTACTCTTCTCATCCCAGGCTGCCTCAGCCATGCTCAGTGAGAGGCTTACATGTACCACTTCAGCTTGGAGCCTCACCTTGGGGGTGACGAGGGAACCTGAGCAGGGTAGGATGGTGCTGAGGAGGAGGGAGGTGGGGCAGAGAATGCTTCCTTGTCAGCCCTTGTTAGTCACGGTCAGGGAAGTACAACAGAAGATCAAGCTCATTACAAGGAAACATTTTTTTCTTATGGAAAAATGTATGAAAATCTTAAAGGTCAGGCTGTATGCTAAGAATTGTTGAAAAGCTTTGAAGCATTTGCTAACTGAAAAATGAATTATAGTCTATGTTAAAAATGATTATGTTTAAAAATAAGGCATGTACAGAGTTGAAAGTGACTTTGAAATTCCCCTTATCCATGTACACATGTGACCGTAGAAAGACATGTTTCAATTTTTATACATATTTTAAATAAAATTTTTATTTTGGAATAGTTTCAGATTTATGGAAAATCTGCAAAGCCAGTACAGAGAATTTTTTCCCATATACCCCAGACATAATTTCCCCTATTATTAAATCTTACATTGGGCTTCCTTGGTGGCGCAGTGGTTGAGAGTCTGCCTGCCGATGCAGGGGACACGGGTTCGTGCCCCGGTCCGGGAAGATCCCACATGCCGCGGAGTGGCTGGGCCAGTGAGCCATGGCCGCTGAGCCTGCGCGTCCGGAGCCTGTGCTCCGCAACGGGAGAGGCCACAACAGTGAGAAGCCTGCGTACAGTCAAGAAACAAACAAAAAATTCGGCCCCCCAATGCAGGGGACACGGGTTCGAGCCCTGGCCTGGGAAGATCCCACATGCCGTGGAGCAACTAAGCCCACATGCCACAACTACGGAGCCTGCTCTCTAGAGCCCACGAACCACAACTACTGAGCCCATGTGCCACAACTAATGAAGCCCGCGTGCCTAGAGCCCATGCTCCACAAGAGAAGCCGCCACAATGAGAAGCCGGCGCACCGCAACGAACAGTAGCCCCCACTCTTCTCAACTAGAGAAAGCCTGCGCCCAGCAAGAAAAAAAAAAAAAAAGAATCAATATTGATATGTTAACTAAAGTACGTACTTTATTCAGATTCCCTTAGTTTTTTACTTATCATTCTTTTCTTCCTTTCCAGGAATCCATACAGGAAGTAATTTGCATTCTTCTAATGACAAATTGTGTGGATTGACCTTTCATATCCTTACCTGTTATCATATATCGGCTCCAGTGTGGTGTCTGTATGGATCTTTTGCCCATTCTTCGATTCACTTTTTCTCCTGCTGTTGAGCCCTAAGTGTTCTATTCTGGTACAACTCCCCTATCAGATATGTGTTTCGTAAATATTTCTCCAAGATATGGCCTGTTCTCTCATACTCCCAATACTATCCTTCAAAGGGCAGTTTTTAACTTTAATAAAATAAAACCCATCAATCTTCCCTCTCATGGATGTGCTGTCCATGCTGTGTCCAAAAACTCATCCAAATCCAATCACCTAGATTTTCTCCCATGTTTTCTTCCAGAAGTTACACAACCTTGAATTTTGCATTTAGGTTTATTATCCACCATGAGGCAATTTTTGTGAAAGTTATAAGGTCTGCATCTACGTTCAGTTGTTTATGTGAGTGCCCCTTGTTTCAGCACCATTTGCTGAAAAGAATCTCTTTTCTCCATTGAATTGCACCCTTGTCCAAGATCAGCTGACCATATTGATGTAGGTCTGTTTCTGGGCTCTCTATTCTATTCTATTGATCTTTAAATATTTCACTCCACTCTCTTCTTGCTTCCATGAATTCTGGTGGGAAGTCTACTATAATTCTTATCTTCATTTCTCTCTAGATAAGGTGTCTTTTCCTCTGGCTTCTTAAAAGTTTTTCTGTTTGTCTTACATTTATTGCAATTTGAGTATGACATGCATAGGTAGGGGATTTTATTTGTTTGTTTTGTTTTAATCTGTGGTTTAATGTCTATCATTAATCTTGGCAACTTTAAATAATTCTCCTGCTTTGTTCTTTCTTCTTTAGAGATATTCCAATTAGGTATTTGTTATACTTTTTGAAAATTTTCCACAGATCTTGGATATTTTGTTTTCATTCATTTTTCTCTTTGCATTTCAGAATAGAAACCTTGGGAAGTTTCTATTGACCTACCCTCAAGTTCACTGATTATTTGGCATATCCCGTCTACTAATGAGTCCATTGAAGGCATGCTTAATTTCTGTTACAATATTTTTAATACTAGCGTATTGTATAAATTCTTCCTTAGAGTTTCCACCTCTCTACTTACGTAAGCCATCTGTTCCTGAATGCTGTTTACTTTTCCATTAAAGCTCTTACCATAGTAATCATAATTATTTAAAATTATTTGATAATTCCAACATCTGTGTCATTTCTGATTATTGCTTTCTCTCTTCAGATTGTATTTTTTCTTGCCTTGTGTCATGCCTTGTAATTTTTTTTTGAAAGCCATACATACTGCATTGGGTAATAGCAACTGAGGTAAATAGGCCTTCATTATGAAGATTTATGGCCATCCGAGTAGGAACTGACTGTGTGTAATGTGTGCTGTAGCTACAGGTTGCAAAGGCTTTAAATTCCTCTATTGCCCTTATTTTTTCCCCCTCCTTGATATTGGGCTTCTCTAATACTCCTCCACAGAGGAATTCTGTGTCCAGCTCTTCCAGCTGGAATGTACTTTTATTTACACTGAAGTCCTTTTGTTGTGGTAGTAAGATATGAGGGAAGTGGAGTATTTTATTGTCTTCCAATTAAATCTTCATATTTTAGTGGGTCTGTGTCTTGTGGCTGTGACCTTCAATAGCCTGATTTCCCTGCCTCTCCTCTATTATCTTCCCTGAGTGCAGAATTCCCGACCTATTTACTTGAGGCTCTGACTCTTGTTGATTATGGTTTTCTTCTCCTTAGATAAAACAAACAGAGAGTCTATAGGGAACTGAGAGTAGAATGATTGTCTTGCCCCCAATTGCGATAAGGTTTGGCAAAATCCTTCTCCTTGGAGCCTAAGCCTTTTTAATGGAGAAGGCTCTGGGAATATTTCACAATGATTCCTCTTCCCCTCTCAGAGCCAGGGGAGTACCTTTCATAGCTCTTCCCTGTGAGAACCTAGTAGGGTTCCTGGAAGTAAAGCCCATGAAAGTGTGAGACTTTCCCTGAAATTGTGGTTCCCAGGAGTTTCTCATTCTCATGCAATCCAAATTCAAATTGTAAAAATTAACCTTTAAGTGTTCCTACCCATTTATGGCTCTACCAGCGTCTGCTCCACACGAGCACATCTTATGCTGTAACTAAGGATGCTCCTGTTCTCCAGATTTCAGGGTGATGGTTTGCCCTGCAACCTCAGTTCTCTTCAAAGTCCAAGAAAAGTCATTGATTTTCAGATTAGCCAGATTTTTTCTTGCTGTATGACGGGGTGATGACTTCTTAGCTCTTTATATATTGGAGCTGAAACCAAAAGTCTGTATCTATTAATTTTAATTTTTCCCTGTACATAGCCTCAGTGATATACTGGATTTAAATCATCATTATTATATCTACTGTTGTAATTTTTCTCACCTTTTTTTCCTTGCTCTTACTGGAAACAGAATATTCATCATCAAACACTTCATAAGGCTCAATTCCTCTATTTTGGAAGTCTGTTCATTTGGTAGTATTAACCAAAAGCTAACTAAACTCTAGGCAATTGAAAGAAACGAACTGGAGTAAAATTTCTACACTGGAAGAGCTCAAGGTGTAGTAGTGTAAACAGACAAATACTAGGACAACTAAATAGGCAGGATGTTGAGAGTGCAGAAAGGCATATAAAGCAGACACCAGGTGGAGGAAGGGTTCTGGGAGAAATTGATGGAATCAAGAACAGTACTTAGGTAGGTGGAGTGGAGATTGAGGAGGAGGGAAAAAGAAACATTCCAGCCATGGGAACACCATGTGAAAGCATGATGGATCGATGAAGCAGCGTGCAAATCACTAAGTAAGGTGTGAAGAAGAGCACCATCTGTGGAGGAGTGTTGGGCTCTGCTAAGGCATTTGATTTTATTCTGAAATCTATGTGGGAGCTATTGAAGGATACTGAGCCGTGGTATATTTGGATTGCATGTTATACATAGGACTCTGTCCGTAGAGGGGAAGATAAGGTATAGCATCTGAGACAGATAGCAGAGAGACAGGTTAAGGGTCTAAAGCATTTGTGGAGGTGAGAATTTAGGAGGCTCTGGATTAAGGCAGTGACAAGGGGGTGAAATAAGAAATATGTAAGATGTTAGGGTGCATATATAGGGTGCATATATACATGCATATTGTATACGTGAGTGGATTTAGGGGTTGAGGGAGGTCTAATTGTCTGTGATTTCAATAATGGGGGATATGAGAGTGCCATGCACTGAAATGGAGGAGGAAGAGGAAGGGCAGGTTGTATTTAGAGAATGAGAGGGAAAACGACAAGAAGTTTTTTTCTATATATTTCAAAAGTACACTAAGTATTTCTTTTTAAAGTATTCTAAAACCTACTGTAAGGAGAAGAATAGATATAAAAAGAAGTTGCTGCCCTTATTTTGATAAATCAGATTGCATAATTTTCTACTCCTGAACGGAAATTAGAAATCATTATCATAGTTCAGTTTCAAAATCAAATGCAGTCTTGTTTCAGGCCATATACTTTCGTAAAGAGGTCATGCCTAGTCAGCTATGATAACTCCAGCAAGAACTTTTTTTGGGTTCTACTATACAACTAATTACTGGGTAGAAAGACCTGGTTGAAAGGATAAGAAAAATGATGATGGAAATGTAGCTACCGATTAAACATTTTCTTTAATCACTTCCTGACTGATTGATGAGGAATAATCTTTTTGAAATTAGTTAAGGAAATTTTTGACTTATGTAAAAATTCCATCACAGATGTAACTTACACAGTAGTTGTTCTGAATCATAAAAAGTTCAACTAAAACTCCAGAAGAGCATCTAATCTATAAAGACTAGAATTTCTTCTGACTGATGAATCAGATTTAGTAAGTGCATTTCTTCATAGTCAATGACAGATACATTTCCTACCCACCAGCTACTCTGATAACCAACATTGTAAGTAGTCTTTCAGGTCCTTTGAAGTCCTATGATATTGCCCATACAGCGTTTGAGCTTTCTTCTTTTGTTTTATGGTTATTTTACACAGTTTTTTTTTTTTTTTTTTTTGCGGTACGCGGGCCTCTCACTGTTGTGGCCTCTCCCGTTGTGGAGCACAGGCTCCGGACGTGCAGGCTCAGAGGCCATGGCTTACGGGCCCAGCCGCTCCGCGGCATGTGGGATCTTCCCAGACTGGGGCACGAACCCGTGTCCCCTGCCTTGGCAGGCGGACTCTCAACCACTGCGCCACCAGGGTAGCCCTACACATCATTTTTAATTTTAGACTGTGAGCTTCCTAGGAGCAGAAGTAACACAGTAGTTGCTCAAAAAAAAATTAATCTTTCAACAAACATTTACTGAGTGTTTATTATATACCTAAGAAATAGGATTTTATCACTGCCTTTAAGGAAGTGGTGTGTTAGTGAGTAAATAAATTTAGACTCCAGCTTTTCTGAATAATCAGGCTCCTTTTTGAAGGAGTTTATATTAAGTAAAGAATTAAACCAGATTTTTATTCCTTGAAATTAAGAGAGAAAATCATCATTTGGTTGAGTATCATCCATCAGAAAAAGCAGACATTTTTGCTTTAAAAATAAAGATATACTTTGTTGACAAAAGTCAAATGGAAGCATATAATGGATCGCTACAAAGAAGAAGACCAAACTAAAAACTTAAGTGTATTGATATTGGAGCACACAAAATTTAGTCAAAAGAGAAGGCCCAGAAATCTTTAGAAATCTTCATGTAGTAACACAACACAGTTTCAGTTAGGGATATACTTACACTTAAAGTTCTAGATTTTTTGGTACAATAAGGAGAACATATATGACTAATATTACTTCATATTTGTCAAAGATAATGAACCTCCTTTCACATTAAGCTATACTCCTCCTGAAACATTGGATCTGTAAGGTTTACTGATATTCATTCTCAATTATGCATCGGCAGGTTCACCTCTGCTCTGTTCTATTCACAGAATAAATGGGAACTGTAAACTAAGCATATACTGTATTAGTTAAATGTTTACCAAAAGAGTTCCCATGGTTTCCTTTTCTCACTAAATGCATTCCCGCGTGTTGGAAAAGATCTCTGAAGCGGAATGCATCCCGGCCTTTAGACCTGAGGGTACATTATTTCAAGCATATCAGGCTGCCTGGTCTAGTGCCTTTTACATGGGAAACATCTAAAGACCCTGTTCCCTCACAAAGATTTCAATAAAAATCCAAATGAAATTGATTCCTCCTTTGGCTTTGTTTTGATTTTGGAGATAGACACTCTGGTATGTTTATTCACTTACATTGTTTTAGCTCCCACAGCTAAACATAAGGAAGAGGAAGCAATCACAAATAGCTTGCTTACACAAATGGACCTTGGCTTTTTAAAATCATGTGCCAGATTTCATTTTATTAAAAGAAATGTTATTGCAAATCCATTAGTAGGAGCTATTTGTAAGATCTGTTAATTCCTAAAATTAATGTAAAATAAAAGTAATGCTTTCTTGCAAATATTTAAAGTGTCATAATTTCACAGGATTAATTTAAGTGATTCTAAAGGTAGTGCTCCATAAATCAGATAAATGTCATATGCCAACTTCTAATGAGTACTTTGTAAAATATACCAAATTTTCCTTTTATTTTCCATTAATTTGTGAATAAAGGTATATATCATACCTTAAACTTCGAAGGTAGGTTTGTTGGTTTATTAATCCAAGTGTGATATCAGACCATAGAAGTGATTTGCCTCCTTTGGGAATGTCATTTGGAGATTTTCTAATTAATGCACTACCGTGAGCAAAGGTGACAGGTTAACCATAGCAAGAACAGGAACATGCTCATTCTTCACTGAAACTCTCAAATGTTGAGTCACATGCAGTTTCAGTTATTTTGCATGTTTGGCAATCTTTCCTCCCCAATGGAACAGTAAACATTAACCCGTTCCTCTGAAAGAAGCTTATAAAAACATGGTTAATATAAGTTACACCCTGTTAAAAAACTTTTTTTATTACAAGGCCAGTTTTCCGTTTTGCAACATGATAACAGTTGTGTTTTATTTTAAAAAGAACACGACCAAACTTCCCCACAAATATTTCAGATTTGTCACGGGTCACTAAAATGTCAGATCTCTGATAGTTTTGTTAATTCATTCTTTTTCAAGATGATAGATGAAATATACTGGGAAGTGGGATAGATTATAATATGGAATTTAGCACTTGAAGAGAGACTTTTTAATGGTACTATGATGACTTAAGAAAATCACAGTGTGTTTTTGTTCCGAATTTGTTTTCCAACACCAAACATTCCCAGAAACACAAATTATAAACTCAGTGTCCTTGTATTTACAACCGTGATAATTTTAATAAGGGCAGTTCATGCTACATTTTCCCTTTTCCAGTTTTACTGAAAATACAGATAATATCAGTGGGCATTCTCTGCAGGCTTTCTAGAGGCAAAGCTGACGTCCGGGAAGGCTTTGGTGGACGGCCTCCGCTGTCCAGTCCCCTTGTGAAGGAACCTTCTGTCCTGCAGTGGGATTGCAGCTTCTTGGAAAGGGGAGCCATTTATCACAGTCCTAAATGAAAGCATTCTTTAAACACAAATGTCTTTTTCTCCCTTTGTCTAATTACTGAGAGGAAAAGTGAGAAGGAAATGTCAAAACAGAGAAACAGTGGTGTATAGAGAGAGCAGCCACTCTGGAGCTCAACCGGCTTTTGTGAGGGTCTGGGCGATTTGTCAAATGGTTGTGGCATAAGTCAAGCTCTGAGGTTGAAAGGTCTTGACCTAAGGAGTCCTGGAATCAGACAGTGTAAGCAAGGGGTCTGCTAGAATTTTCAGCTGTAGTGGAGATGAACAATGATGGGAGCTGGACATAACAAAACCTCATTTGCATAATTCAGGTAAGTAATTTTATTGAAACTGACAAGGATGTGACAGGCTAAGAAAGAGAAGAGAACACAGTCTTGCTGGGAACCACTAAAGCTCCTCAGTTAGGTATGTGAAAATAAATGTCAGCTAATCTCTTCACTAAAAAATCTGTAAACAATGCTATTTTACCCAGGACTCACCCATGACCTTTTGTAGAGCCGGCTATAGATTCTTTCATCTAGTCTTCCAGAATATAGCAAACAGAATGGACTAAATTCAAATTATGTTTTAGACTTTAACTGATAATAATTACTTCCCTTGATAGAGGCTCCTTCCAAGGCAGGTCTACATTAAGAAAGAAAGAGTAGAATGTTTTTTAAGTGGATGGTAATCAAAGGTTTGAGATCGATGCTACATAAGACCTTATTTTTACTTAAAAATAGATTTTTTGGGGGGGGCATTTTAACTTGGGTAACTTGTACTAAGAATCTAAAAAGTGAAATGCCTTTAGCACTTGAGCTTGCTAATATGTGTTCAAGAGATCATATTAATCTTTGTCAGTTGATCTTTTCAGCTGTTTTTTGTCTTTCTATTTCAGCGTGGATTTAAACAAAGCATAAATTTAATATTGTTGCATATGTTTTAACAATTAAAATATTTAATGCCTAACAAGTATATGTTGTTTTTGACTTCTGATAAAATCTTATAACATCAGCAAAATCTACAAATTAGATTTTATGTGGTCTGGATATACCTATTCCTAAAAAAATCAACAAAAATTATAAGATTATCAGTAAAAAGATTTCATTATTTTAGATAAGAGAAGCTAAATTCTTAAAAGCACTCTCCTTGTCCTTTATATTTGGCTTCGCTTTTATGTGTGGATCACCAGGAGATAGCTACTTATCTTTTATAATCCAGGCTGCTCACTAGTCATTGGTGACTTTTATAAGCAAGGGCTGTAATGGATGGAAACAGTAATCAGCCTAGAGAAGAATGCTACTCAAACCTAGTTTGCCAGAAGAGAACTACGTCTGCTGTGCCCTTCAAACATGCAAAAAGTATGAAATCGACTTAGACACGAGTTGCAAAATGTCCAAGCATGTTTGGGTAGCAAATACATAATTCCTCCTTCTGCATTGTATGGAACACATATATAGTTTGGTCCACAATGCGGATCATTCCATCGAATGGGAAGCAGTTGAGAGTTCTGGCTAGATCAAATGTGGATCTCAGTATTATAAGCAGTCTAATGCATAATTCATGAGGCTTAATGAATATTCCAATTCATGACAGCCAACTGGCTCCATAGGTCACACCTCCTAGTCTCATATAAATAAAGAATGAGATACTGGAAAGCATACCAGCTGAACCAAACTGAGTGCCAAAAACATGCATATTAATGAGGCACTATAATAGATACTTGACTCTTTGGAGGTGCCTATATTGGTTTCCAGCTACAGAGGGAAAGAAAGTTCACAATGTACCTTTAAACACACCATACTGTGTACCATAAAATACAGCTCTTTCTATGAAATATAGAATCAGATTATACTGATGTGATTTCAGATTCAGTCATTAATTCCATAACATCCTCTGACACTTCTAACAACATTGAAACATTCTGGAAAGAACCCCACCCCCTGCTCCCATATTCCTTTGCAAATCTCAACTTGGTAACTAGGGAGAGGAAGTCCTTCAACAGTGCTGTTCTTTTATGTGTTCTGTTTAGACCTTGGATCAGGATGAATGGTAGCTCAGATGAATGCATTTGTGCCATTTTTCTTGGCCCGAGACTATGTTTCCTCACTACCATGACATCTGAACAGAAGGAGAAAACATCTCCCCTTTGTAGCAGGCTAATTTAATTTGTACCTTCCACCTAGGGGTAAATATGTTTGTCTGTCTGTCTGAGCTTTTTGCCTACTTTCTTTTCTCACGGGAAACCCTACTGAGTCAAAAGCAGGAAATTGCTTAGTGCTCTAACTTTATTTTAAAGTAATTTAATTTTAAACCTTCTCACACCCACCCTAAAGTGAAGCAACCGTTGGAAGCCCCTTGGGATACCCTTAATGACTTCTGCATGTCTTCTGTGTCACAGATGTCAAAGGCTTGTTTTGAGGTATTGTGTCTTTCAGAATAGATGATTTAAAAGAGACGGCTTTGGGCTGTTTTACCCACAGAAGATGTGCATTCGTTTTAAAATAATGAAGAACAAAATCTTGCAGCTTTTACATTGACCCACATCCTTTCAAATCTGTATTACAAGTCATTGATCTTTACTTGATTTTAACTTGATTTGGGGCATGATTTGTGGCTTGACCTTGTTTGACATAGAGAATTTGTCAAAGATTTAAAAATAGACTACCAACAAACACATTTTCTCCTAAGTAGAATAGCAGTATTTCATTCCTTAAAAACTTAGAAATATCTAGGTATGTGATCTACATATTGTTACTGTTTCTCAGGGCATCCCAGATATTGGAATGAACACCTTAAATTAAAATTACAGAGAGTAGTAGTCTACTTATTAATAAAGCCTTAAATAGAGGCAAAATTCTCCTTCACTTGAAATGCACTCATCAAAATGTAACTTTGTTTCTCTTAATTGTTGTAATACTTTTCAAATGAACTTTAAGAAAATAAATTTCTTTTTTCTTAGGTTTGTGAAAACATTCAAATTAAATTCTCTTTCATGGTACTTATATCTCTCTACATCACTTATTTTTCAGAGATATAGCCTCATTAATAATCACACATTACAAGAAATAATGACTTATTGTTTAAAAGAGAAAAATAACTCTGTTAAAATTATTTTATTAATTCCTATTTAATGTAAAAGACCATTCTGGAATATATTATTGGCTTATAATATGGAAATCTTTACTCATGACCAGATCAATCTTATAATTTAGTACCATACGGTAATAGATTTCCATGAGTATAATTTGAAAGGAATATCAATATAGCAATAATGCTAATGATAAAGTTTATTAATTGAGCTTGAATTTTGAACAATATAATTAGTTCACAAGACAAGTAAGCTTATTAAAAGAATTTTATGTTATTGAATAAATACATTTGAAAATTTCTTAGATCAAAATACCCACATATCCTTATGTGGAGCCACATATTCAAAAACATATGGAGAGATATAGCTTTTTCTGAAGAAGAATTCATAGGAAAGAATATTACAGTTGGGTATAAGAATTTTTCATTGCCTTCACCTCACATCCATGTTCCTTCAAAATATGTCAAAAAATTGCTCAATATTAAAATTATCATCAGATAACTTCATTCCTAAGGCATTTCTTTTGATAAGGAAGCCAAATCTAGTTAGTGTGATTTAAATTAACTAGGAATTTGAGCATTTGATTTGTTGCTAGGGAAATTTTCCATCTTTTCAGTCTCTAAAATGGCACAAATTGACCGCTGCAGAAGAAGAGAGCTATCTTTAGCATGATAATGTGGCCTTTCCAAGTGACTCCGAAGTTGCACATTAAGGCTAGCCATTAATACACTAGAATCTAAACCTGGGCTTGGCAAAGTATTTCTGTAAGTGGCCAGACAATAAATATTTTAGGCTTTGGGAGCTGCATATGGTCTCTCTCATATATTCCTCTTGGTTTTGTTTTGTTTTACAACCCTTTAAAATTTTAAAAACCATCCTTAGCTTGAGGGCCATACAAAAACAGGCCATGGGCCGGATTTGGATCACTGACCCTAGTTTATCAACCCCTAATGCAAGCTTTTAGGACCTTGTTTAATGTAGCAAAACATCTGCTTATCCTCAGTCACATTGTTGTACAGATGACCATTTTAAACTCAGGATTTCTTCCTTATTTATTTTGTATTGTGCTATGATTCATGAAAGAATGTCTGAACTTAAGGCTTTCTATATATATATATATATATATATATATATATTCTAACTAGTGTTAAAAAACTTAATTTATGGTACTTATATTGGAAAGTTGAATTTGTTGTTGTGGTGATAGTGGGGGCCTGGACGACTTTCCACAAGGTATTAGCTTTTCCACCTTGCTGCGAAGTGAATGATCCTATGTAACCATTTCTCCAATTAGGTAAAATGCTACAAGAGGTATTGTACTCCTGGAATTTTTCTTTAATAAACATTTAAAGCCAAAGTCTCTTAATTCTAAATAACACAAGATTTCAAAGAATTCAGGGTATTCTTTCAGTAATTAATTCAAATATATCAGTAAAATATAGTTTGTCTAATCTTTAGAGTAATATGATGTAGATTTCCTCTGACATACCCAAAATAGTATGTCTAAAAAAGGCAAAACCCTCCTCTTTGTAAGAATGGCTTTCTTTAAGTCAAAATATTTGGATGAGGAGAGGATTATCTTTAAAATATCAGAATGCATTATTCAGTCCTCTTTCCCCAGCTTCATCATCAACACAGTATATATTTTATGACCGTGCTTTGGGCCAAATTTTCTTTGCACCCACAGCAATGGATTGTTCCTGCACTGCCCATCTCTCCCAGGTTCTGCACTAATTATCTTCTCTGCATTCTTGTTCACAGTGCCTGGGGACAGGGTTGCTCGCCCAACAAATACAGATTCATCACTGTGTGATGAGGGGAAGAGAATTTTGCCTTTAGGCAGGTTGTTATTTTAAATGCAGTGCCAAGATATTTTATTTTACAGCAATACTTAAGGTCTAACATTTTGTCTTAAAACAAAAGAGATCATGGTCTAATGGCCCCAGGATTGATCCCAACCAACAGTAGAAATGCAAAGGCTACTCAGACCCTGCCGGAGGGGTTGGGAATGCAAGGGGATGCATCTAATGGGGAGTCTTTACCTTAGAAGTGTTGTAAGAACCATTTAGCATCAGGCAAAAAACTGTAAGGATGAGTATTTACTTGGTGGCATATCCATGACCTTTGCTTTTTACAACACAGGTTATTTTGCATCTACCATACACATATGTCAGGGATTGCTTTTGGCTCCAGGGGCATAACATGAAAAAGATAGGCTTGGACCTTAAGTATCTCAGAATCCTCTTTTCATTCTTGATCGGTCTTTTTCTTTTTTAAAAAAAGTCACATTTTCAGATCATATCTCTACAGTCATCACAAAGTTGTCCAAGACCTTAAAATATTAGTAATTTACTTCAGGTCCTGTAAATATCATGGACTTGCAAGTAATAGCACTTATCGTAATCATTAGTGAACTTGACTTTGTCCTCCCCTAACTAGAACAGGAATTGAAAAATCCCCTGATCTATATCAAAAATGTTGTGTGTAGGGTCACATGTTCACTATTCTGTAGAAAGACGTGTAGTTTTTTCTGTCTCAGAATTCCGTAATCCAAAAGTGATTAAAAAACACTGAATTAGAGTCTATATTTCTCAAAGCAGGGACTCCTCTACAAAAATTGGAATGCCAATTTACTTATTTATCATGAGAAGTATACTTACAGAGAATGGCAGATTCTTGAGTTCCTAGCTTACTTCATTCTTGTACTGTATGCATATCAGCTAAGAAAGTCTAATTATAATCATCCTCCCTATAAACTTTTGTGTCCTCAGCAACCTCATTTCAAAGTTTTCTTAGTGACTTACTTAGATGAGACTTCTGATGTTTTGTAGGCTCATCTCAAGTTGTATTTTACTACGGAAGTGAAAAAATAGCATAAAGTTTAAATTGCTTTGAAAGGCGATCCTTTTTTAACACCCAGGAAATATTTGTCAGTATGATAAGAATGGAATTAAATAAAAACCTTCATAGTACATCGCCAACTTTTAACATAAGTCAGAGCATAGTTTGAGACATTAATGCTTTTTGGGAAGTGACACTTATGAGCCCAATATGCATTGGAAATCAAGACAAGTCCTTTCACTGAAGGCTAAGCTCTGTAGGGGAGGGACAGTATTCTACTCATTTTTGTAAGCTCAGTATCTAGCACTGTATTTGACACACAACAGTAACAAAGTAAAACTTTTTTTGACTTACTGAATGAAATAAATGAAGATCTTTGGAACAAAAAATAAAGGCAGGAATGGAGAGTTTGGGTGAATTTTAAGTTCCTACAGTGAAATTTGGGTATTCATTTGAAGGGGGATACATTCTCTAGGATGTCTTTATTTTCTTTAAACTCTACTCATACTTTAATATAAAACCAGCAGAATGAGATGAATCAGAACAAAACAAAAAGTTTCAAATCCCTCTCTTGGATACAAACTTCCTGCTGTCTTCAACTGAAAGTGATATCCTCTCTTTTAACATCATATGATATTATACATCTCTCTGACAGCATATTTTGTGGCTTACCGTTTGTTATATTTAACTGTGATGTCGCTGTGCCAATGGAAGCCTCTTGGTCTTTCAACCACCCTGGTAAATTTGACTAGGACCCTAAATTCCAGAGCCTATGATTGGTCAAATCAACCCAACTCTTGTGGATTTCTGAGGGCTTTCTTCTGCATTTCCTCTGCCGTAAGATAATAAATACTGCCTCCTCTGATATCTGTACGTAGCATTTCTCACACACTGAACCTGAAATTTAGTCCTTTCACTGGTTTCCACAAAAATCCACAAAAATGAAGCTTTGGGTGAGTTGAAAAGATTTTGCAGAAAAATCAACAATCACTGAAAGGTGGCCCTATTTGGTTCTATAATTCCTTTATCTTAAACTTTACCTTGAATCTCTGCTCCTCCTTCCCTCCTTCAAGGATTTTCTCCACCCACAGTTTTGGATTATTTTATGTACTACACAGAACAGCTTCCTCTTCCTCCAAAGCCTTTATCCAGGCTAACCTTCAAACATAGAACATTCAGTGCATTTTCCCAGAAAAATACAGCCTTGTCCCTTGAAAGATCTGTGGTGTCAGTTGTTAATGTTATTATACTCTGTGACCCCTGAATGTAAACTTTACCCCTTATTTACATTTATTATCCACAATCTTCTTAGGGTTATAGGAGCTTCTCAATAATACCTCACATAGATATACTTAAGAGTTCATCAAGAATTCTTAAATTTACTGCTAGTTTGAATCTTCAAAATAACGAAGTAATTGACAAGAAGGAGATACTACTTTAAAGCAACAATACTTAATCTAAACAGGTTAAGTGATTTTTTTTTTCTTAACAAGATCATATGGCTTAATCAAAAACAGAGTGAAGATTTGAACCCAGATCTTTGGATGTCAAAGTGTAGTGTTTTTTCTTATATGAAGCCAAAATTAATGTTAGCTAGATAAATGAATATTTAAATGCAGTCACCACAATACATATACAGTTAAATGGATGTGGTATTGAAAGCAAAGATTTTGTTGAGTCTTCTATACAGTGGGGTGGAATGGTGATGGGGGGAAAGATAATACCAAATATTATACAGACAATATAACATCCTACTCTAAGAGGTAAAAGTGTCTTCTTACATTGTCAAACTAACATTATCATACCTAATAAAACTAAAAATTATTCCTGAATATCATCTCATGCCTGATCCATTTGCAATTCCCAAATATACAGCAAATGTGCTTTACAATATCTAAACTGTCCCTCAGTAGCTTTTTGGTAATACTCTGACTTGCTGAATGGCCTTCTACTAGTAGAGCTTTCCCATATTGGGGGGGAAAATTCTGCTCCCCTGGGTCCTTGTGTGAAAAGGCTATTTTGAAGCTAATGAAATGATCTTTCAATAGCAGGATCAATCAACCTTTTTTGTCAGAAAGGCAGCAAATTCATCTGTGCTAGGGGTGGGTCACAGAACAAAACAGAGCTTTAGTATTAAAAGGCCACCTATCCTGAATTCTTATATTTTGTTCCTGCAAGATGACTGTCCAAAGTGACTGAAGATGGAGTTTGGGGACTTCCCTGAGATTACAAAAACCAGGATGTATTACTGTTTTTGTGCTTCCTTTAATAATTATTTGACATATGACAGATGCTGGTTTAAACTTGCTTTCACTACAGCATTGTACTTGGTAGAGAGGCTATTAAGAAACAAAAATAAAACAAAGATTTGATTTAGTCATTCTATCTCAACCTTCTTTTAGTGTGGATAATAAATATTTGACTGTATCAATACCAAAGTCCATACACATGGCACAAAAGAAACAAATAAATGAGTATAAAATTACTTTCAGACTTGTTTATTTTCAGTGCCAACCAGTACTCGAATGTTTTTGGTACGGTCAGACTAATAGAGCCTCACACAAACAGTGTGTAGAGATTGATGGATTTTTAGATATTGGCACATGTACATTTACAGCTATCGACAAAGCTTAACTCTTTTCAAGAACATTACAACTAATATTGGCATTCTGTTTTATCTGTTGACACTCAACATGATGTACTGTGGAAGACTTTAAGACTTTCAGTGTTTGACTAAGCTTTAGTCATTAATGTTTAATCACTTACAATTCAGTAAGCATTGTGCTTTCATTTTTTATGTGGCTTGTTTATCTATGTAAAGTAAGTCAACAGTGCCTTTCTGATAGTCTCCCAGTACATTTATAATCAGTCCCACTTAGTGATCAGTGATGAGTATGGATACAACTACTATTTGGATTACTTTATCATTTACACAGACTTTAAATTAAATTTTCCCTACACAAAATTGTAATAAAAGTAAATACCAGCCAAACTCTCCAAAACTATGAACATCCTGGAGGTGGGGCTTGGGGGGCAAAGATAATATTATCATTTTTTTTAATGTACTATTTAAAATGTGTTGTATGACCATGGGCTACTATGTCTATGCTATGAATAAGAAAAATGCTTACATTAAAAAACATCTTGGAAGAAACTGATTTTTAGCCATTGAGAAATGGCTGTAGTGCCCATCCTTAAGAATAATTCACTCCCTGAAATGGTTGCCCTGAGGAAACAACGAAGGGACCTTGAGCCATAGTTCTGCACATGCCACCGCACTGAATGCACACCATTGTATCATCATCTTCAGGGCACTAGTGAGAGACAAAATGCACTTGGCCAAGGCTGGGGGAAATGGGGACACAAAGAACCCGATTCAAGCAAAGAAAAATGGGTAGAGGACACATTTGTCGAATTTTAACAGACTCCTGGCATTTGTATTTACTTTTTGTTTACATTTAGGCTTTTACAGAAAACACTAAAGTGATTTTGCAAGCCCTCTTTGTATACTGAAAAGCTGAAAATGTAGATAAAAGCACAATTTGTTACTTAAGAAAATTTATTAACATTCTCAGAAATAATTTTAAACACTGGTTTCAAATAAACTAAGAAACAATTGAAAGCTATTCATATAATAAATAAAAATGTCATTTCTTTTTTACAGCTCTACAAATGGAAAAATACAGTTCTCTTTTTCCCTTTCATGAAACTGGCCTGGAGCGTGAACAAACAGGCCAGAACCAGGCTGATAGACACTCAGTTATACTTTATTGCCGTCAGAGTCCCACCATCATGTCAGATATCATATTCACCACTCACCTGTCTATGATTGCTAGAAAAAGGATTCTCATATGTAGCTTTTGTAAAGTCTGAATTTGTTCTTTATTCTGTACTGTAGAGTTTGAATACATACTCATCTTTGTGAGTATGTGTTAAAATCATGCAATTCATGATCACTGAGGATGACAGGAAGATATGGCAGTAAGCGGAGGTTCAGAAAATTGGATCCATTGTAACTTTCAGTAGCATAAGGCAAAAGGCATATTTTGAGGCCAAAGAATGTGTGTGCTGACCTGAAGGGTGGCCGTGATGGAAATGCCCATAGGGGAATGACACAGCTGGCCTCCTGCTGCCCCGGTAGGTTTGGCTGGTGACTAGTTCCACCTGTTGAGTTGTCCTATTGCATCCATTTCAGCCTCAGTGCATAGGACTGCCTGGGAAGTCAGCTGCCAAGGTCGAACGTGAGGTCCATTCTTGGAGGCCGTTCCCAGGCTGATTTTCCAAGGGCCTTGATAAGTGGCAATGCCTTATTTCACCTGCTTGCTGCTTCGCAGATGTGTGTTTCTGAGGCACATCTATGACTCCTGATGTGTGCTGGTATGGATTCATTTTTCTGTTTGCTTGCTCTGGGTCAATGAGTCTCAAAATTATGTGCATCAGCAGCTCCTGGGAGTTGGTTACAAATTCAGATTTCTAGGCTCAAATATGTCTGGATGGGAATCCAGGTCATCTCTGGGCCTTATTTTTAGAAATCATTACTATATCAATTGTCATAAAGAAATAGAGATTTCTTTTAGGTTTTTCTTTTCAAATGAATTAGTAAAAAGTAGCATCACTTATCTGAAATATTGGAAAATGACTCGATAATAATTAAATCTTTACCCAATACAGACAAAACACTGATAGAAGTCACATTAAATTAATTTTGTTCTGCTTAATGATAAAATTGTGGAGCGATTCTCTTTATTATGCAGGGAACCCTGATTTGGTAAGAGACATACATTTATGAGAGATCTGAAACTCTCTAAGAAAATATTTTATATGTCACCAGGTCATGGCTGTTTCACTAATCACTCATTAGCACTGATGGTGAGTGATTTTTTTCCCTTATTTTTTTGTTCATCTGCTAAGCTAATACAGAGTTTCATGGTTGATTTAATTTTTTTCTTTTACTACTGGAAAAATTAAATATTTCTTATGCTAATTGGTCACTTATATTTCTGCTTCTTTAGATTTTATTGTATATAATTTGCCCATTTTTTTCTTTCCCATGAGGGTATTAGAATTTTGACTATTGGTTTGAAAGAGGTCAATATATTAAGGATATTAACCCTCTACTATATTTGTTAAAAACTTTTTTACTCTTAGATTTTAAAATGGCATAGCAGACATTGCTAAATAAACCAAGATGGAGTTTTGGAATCATTTTCAGCACATCAATCAGGCTGCAACTATGAAGAGACAAACTTTTTACACAAACTGAAATCACGTATTTACTATTCCTGTTATATAGTTTTAATTTTTGTGTGTTTTTTTAATTGGATCTGTAATTAAGCAGCATTTTTAAAAATGTGCTTTAAAACAGTGTTGTTAGGGCTCCCCTGGTGGCGCAGTGGTTGAGAGTCCACCTGCCGATGCACGGGACACGGGTTCATGCCCCAGTCCGGGAAGATCCCACACGCCGCAGAGTGGCTGGGCCCGTAAGCCATGGCCGCTGAGCCTGTGCTCCACAACGGGAGAGGCCACAACAGTGAGAGGCCCGCGTACCGCAAAAAAAACAAAAAACAAACAAACAAAAAAAAACAGTGTTGTTAGTTTGGGAATTATTTCTTCATTTAAGTTTAAAGAACTCTGGAAAATCATTCTGGCCCTGAAGTCTTATGGGATATAAATATTCTGTATCCACTAATTCCAAGCAGCTTAGACATTGCAGGTTTACTTCTCTAGTTTGCTGTGTCTGTTGACTATTGTTTGCTTCTGCTTTTAACAGTGCTGGGTTCCTAGGGTTACCATCCTGGGACTACTTTAAATCAATTTGACCTTCTTTCTTCTGTGCTCTGACAGAACACAGTTAGTGGCAGTTTTTGGATACATAAAACTAAGTTAATCATGTGTAGACATAAAAATTAAAATTCTCAGTTTCAAAACTTAGAGCAAAATTTCAGGCAAGTTTCTAGGCCTCTCTGTGCATCTAGACATACTAGCCTCTTTGCTGTTCTTAAAATAACCTGAATCCACTTCAGCATCAAGGCCTTGAACTTCTTATCCCTCCCTCTTAGAAATGACCTTAACCTAGACTTTGCATGCATTGTTCACCCTATCATTTCACTGAAGCCTCTGCTCAAAGTTGACCTCCTTAGAGAGTTTTAAAAAGAATCTCTATTCATGTAGTATTCTGCTTCATTTTTCTTAAAGCTATTTTTCATTACCTAAAAATTCTTATATAATATACAATTTATAACTTATTATATGTTTGCTTTATCTATTTATATACATGTGTTTTATGCATATGGGTGTCCCCAGATCCTAAAATACTTGTTAAACTAATAAATATACAAGTAAATCTAAAGTAATAAAATTAAACTCTATATAGATCTATTTTTAAATAGTTCTTATTTTCAAATCTCACCAGTGTGAGATAACACCAGCAAAATAGGGGCCTGAACAATAGGTATGAACATTTTGAATATTTTTGTGCCCTGAAACTCAGCCAAATTATGTATAATAATTTAAAAAGCTAATAATAGTCAATATTGTCTTAATAATTTATTAACATTTACTTGATGTAATCACCAAGATGATTATTAGCCAATGATGCTTTCATTCTTCCTATACATAAAATCTTCCTCAGTTTGATGCTCCAGGCATTAAAAGAGGCTATTGATTATATAATTATAGCCCAATTGTTGCTTTTGTTTAAAAAGAGTTCCCCACTTCCCTCATTTGTTATTGATATAAGCTTTGTTGACCTGATTAATTTCCCAGAAGCAAACTGAAATGTAATACTTGACATTGGGCTTCTGAGGCTACTCAGTCTTGCTTTACTCTTTTCATGATTGGCTTTTTAAGCTCATCAAATAGAAATTGATTTCCTAGAATTCCTTAATATTTAGATAACGTTGAAGTGGCTGTGTTTTCTGACAGTTTACTGTTTATCTTTGTTGCATGGGTGTGGGAGGTTGTAGATAAAACTATTGAAGAAATCATCTCTCTCTAAATATATGTGTGTGTATCTATCTATCTATATACATATATATGCATATATGTCTCCTAGTTCTGCATTTTTATCAGATAATGAATGCTATTACTATTCTATTCTATGAACTCTATCTCCTTTAGTATTCATTTGTTACTTAATTGTCCTGTGTTAAACATATTCCCCATGTATCATTTTAACTAGATAGTTCTTTAGGGCAGATGCCATACCTTATTCTTCCTAATTGGTATCCCCCAGTGCCTAGTACATCTAAGACAGTGCTGAACATGTGCTGTGCAGTAAACAGTTTTCTTAAGAGCCTGACTTATTTGAGTTTGATCTATAGTTTTGTGTCCCCATGACTCTACCATTACTGCTACTGATATGTTACGGTTCATCATATTAAGTACTTATTTTTGAGTGCTTACTCTCTTCCAGGGTTGTGCCAAATGCTTTCAATACATTTGTTTCTTAACCTGAATGTCACACTGACTTTATGATGGAGGATCATTTTATAGGTGAAGAAACTGAGCCCTACAGAGACCAGCACTGATCACTTAGCCTGTAAGTCTTGGTCCAGCTCTGATTCAAATTCAAAGGCTAACTGGCTTCCCTGGACTGAATATCCAGGTCATCTTCCTGAGCAGTGAACCCTGTGCCTCTAACAAGAGAGGAGACCAATAAATAAGGACCTTGATGTGTTCCTTCTTTTCATGGTGACCACCAGCTGTTCCTCTATCTTGTCTCTTCTTCTTTGTCTTTCATGTGAAACAGAAAAGTATTATTTCATATCTTGAGACTGATATGATATATAAATTAGAAAAATGAATAAAAAGTAAAGATACAAATAATAGTATGATCATGAACATTAATAAAAGCTGAATTGAAAATTAAGTGTTTTCCCCAAACCCTGAGTAATAAGTGAGGAAGAGCTTAGCTTACAGTGGGCCGGTTAAAATTGTTTTAAAAGAATTTTGATTAAAGTTTTATCCTGTTGGCCTTTTTCATGGAAATAGCCACAAAATAAGATAAAACAAAAACAACGTCAAACATAAACAAAACAAGTAGGCTTCTTTATATCAGTAAACTTATTTAAAATGTTCTTTTTATTGTTGAATGCAGTGAGATATCTTCGCAATTTTCCAACTGTGTTTTTCCAACCCCAGGGGAAAATTGCTTTGAAGAATGCAGCAAATTATTTTGTATACTACATCCAAGGCTACTGAACCAGAAGAATAAGGACATAGTGCTTGTGAGCTCAGCTGGATCAATAGCTCAGCCCTGGGATTTGCTCGTCTGCTGGATACTGAATGAAAAGCACTAAGCTGCCCGTTTGTACCATGGATATTTAAGACCCCAGTACAGTCAAGAGACATTTTTCGTAAGACAGAAAGCAGCTTACCTGTAAAAATGTTTAGATATATGAGCATACAACATACAGAGACGATGAAATGTACTTGCAGATCCTGTAGGAAATTCTCCCTTTCTGCCCTACTACTCAAGAGAAAGAGCACACACACACACACAACTCTACATAGAAATATATATTTGTAGAATGCCTTTATTCCAAAGGCCACAAAGCACTCCACAGACACGATCAAATCCATTCCTGCATCTCCGTGAATAAAAAGTGAGGTTTGTGAATACCTACTTTTTCCTGCTGGAGAACGTTACACAGTTGGCCAAGCAAGTTCAGGAGGCGGTTTTCTCAATCTCTCACTTTCTTGACTGCACACTTCACCATCGTAGGCTGTCTGGTTGCATAATGCGTGTGCAGTTTGATGAGTTATCAAATCAGAGTTCTGACAAGGAAATGTTTCTGTCTACTTTTCTGCCACTCCTAGTTTTTCCTCAATGAGCATCTGTATCGGTCCTGGTATCATAGCAGCAAGATAAGCAAGCAGCTCTATTAGATGGGAGGAAAGTAGTGAGAAGATATTAGATCCAGGCTTTCATGCTTAGCTTGAGACCTCTGTGGTTCTGTCACTGTTCTGAACATAGAAGACTCTCCAAAGTCGTATTTAGAAACTGCCCTGAGAAAAAGGGACGATACAAACAAAGCAATTAAGAAATGGAAAAGCAAAAGTCATCCAGCTAAAAAATAGTTATGCACTGAGGCAATAAAAAGTTTCTGGCAGTTGGCTGTACTTATTCCCTCTTGTCTGTACTCAGAGTGGAAACATGCAATCCAGAATGATAAGTGAAAGCTTTTAACATCCCATTCAGGCTCAGTTGCCATCTAGAGACTCTAGGAGGCCTTTCCTGGCATGGGGCCCCACCAGGAACTGCAGGGGAAGAGGAGCCACTGCTTCAATCTCTTTATCACTGTAAAGTGGTCCTTGCCTTTGGCGTTTCCCCTGGCTTCAGTTTCTGCTTCAAGCAGTGGTGCGGTGACTAAACAGATAGAAATAATGACAAAGAAAAATGTGAAAATATTTGACAAGACAACTCCTTCCACTGTAGTGAAAAGGAAAATTCTGCTTTGATTTCACGATTTATCTGCTCATTTGGCTCAGGACTTTGAGTTTAACCATCAACCAAGGAGGTGAGGAGGGACTTTCTTTTTTGCTTCCTTCCCTCCTTCCTTCCTTTTATCCTCCCTTCCTTCCTCCCCCACCCCCCTTCCCTCTCTCCTCTTTTCTTTCAGAAAAATTGTTCTTTGATACTTTTTAGGAAGTGATTAGTGAACATTTGCTATACCTGTGCTGAGAATGTGACCTTGAGTCACTTAAGTGTTGATCTCTCTCTTTACTCAAAATATTCTTTCAAGAAGGAGCACAGCCAAGTGGTCTAAAGTGCAGTTTTACCATATGGTTAATATATCACAATCTTTGCAATTAATCCAATATAAGTCCAAATTTCTGCTTAACCTGTTAAATTGTGACCTTGGGTAAACTGCATAATGTTTCCAGGCCTCAAATTTCTCCTCAGTAAATTACTAGTAATAATGTTTATGTCATAAGGTTATGGTAGGGATTACATTAGATACTGTATATAAATGGCTAAATTCAGTGCCAGGCATCAAGTAAGCCCTTAATAATCGGTATGTGAGTGGTAATTCTTGATGGTCCAACTTTTTTCTTTACTTACCACCAATGAAATCTTTCAAATAAGTGGACTGTCAAAAGTTGCTTTGCTTATGGCAAGGGCACATTGATATGGGTAATATGGCTATTTGCATGGGTTTCTTCTCACACATACAGTTTATGTTGACTTTTGCGTGCTAATTCAGAATGGCATAGTCTTTCTTGATAGGAACCAAAGAAAGACAAACCAGAATTGAGATGGAAAAGACCAAATGGAAAAGAATGACTAGGAAAGGGGAAGGCCAAAGTGTAATAGAAAAGCCAGTTCTGTGTTGGAGCACATGGTGTGGAGGTTAAAAACAAGGTCTCTAGGCACAGTCAGCTTCAAATTTTCCCTCTGCCACTCACTATTTGTATGGCCATGGGTAAAGCATTTAACTGCTCTAAATTTTCCCTTTTTTATCTTTCAGAAATATTAGAATATTAACTACTTCAGGGAGTGTTGGAAGTATTAAACAAGGATACTATATCTCAATTAAACTGAGAGCTTTCTTCTTCATCTTCTCTATTGGAATAATATTCCTAAACACCCTGTGTAACCACGTCATTCACATCATCCAACACTGTAAAATAAAGATGTACATGATATAAACAAATAACGGGCTAAATAAAAAAGTTAAACAGCTCTAGGTAAAAAATAAATTATTTAAATAAAATCTTAATGTCTTATACTCTATTATTTACATAAATTCCCCAAACAAGTGAAGTATTTAATTTAGCACCAAATCTGAGGGTGCAGCTGTCCAGTCCCTAATCACCTGCACATTATAGTTTTACTAATACAATTTAAAGTCCGTTCAAAACAACTAGACCAAGGTATTTGTAACAACACCCACTTCAACCATCTTTGTTGGCTAATCATGGACTCCTGACTGATTTTATTGAGAAGTGGGATTGAGATCTTAAGGAACAAGCAGCTCATCAATACTACATAACATTGTTTATTTAAGTGGACAGCAATTTGTGTGAGCTCAAATACTACTTAGACCAGTAAATGTTCTATAAAATAAAGCCTTCTTATCATCCATTCAAATATCTGAGGGGAAAATATTATAAATAATAAAATATTTTAAATGGCATTGCAAATGTTCACCTCAGGCCATACTTAAAGAATGAATACTGGAAATAAGAGTGTTACATATAGACTTTATTGTTTTGCTTTATGGATAGCACAGCAGTTTTTTTTTTGTTTGTTTGTTTTTTATGTAAAACTACAGAAAATGGCCATTAGCGTTCTTGTGATCTCTAAGTTACCTGTTGGTTTTGGAAGTGCAAAACGTTTCCATAAAACTGCTGATGTCAGTATCGCTTTCAGGCATAGGAAAGTGGTTACTTGGACCTTACTTTAGTTAAATAAAAAACTTCTTTAATAATAATTTTAGGTTGAGATGGGAAAAAAATTTTCTGCTTGTTCTTCTGTCTCCCTAATCAAACTTCTAATTGAAAACACATTTTTCAAACAAGCAGCAAAATAAAACATGAATATCACATAAAAAGGCTCTTTTTTTATTAGTAGAAAACATTGTAATTTTATAGAATTTATTTTGGAAAACTTAAGGCAAATGTTCTGGTTTACTTTAAACTGGCATCAGATATACCTTCATTGAATGGGGATTGAGAGTATTTGCTTAGCTCAGCTGACTTTTAAAATAGATAAGGAAATCCAAAAAGAAGTCAAAAAATATTTTATAATGTAACTGGCTTTTCCCAATTCTTTTTACGTAATTTGGTGGGAAAGTGATGAATTGTAAGCATAAATGACTCAAGCGTATATGAGATTTCTGTAGCCATTACAGTACAAACCTTTTCAAAACGTCAGGACCTTGGAATTCAAACATGTATCATGGCTAAAAAAAAGGTGACTGGAATTTTTCGACTGGAAATTTTCCCACATGTCAGGAGAGTCTTCTATGATTTCATATCCCTGTTCTCAAGCTTTATGTATTTTATAGGAAAAGACTTCTCTTCTAAGGTTTGTCTCCCACTTCTCATATTTCTACTGGTACAGGAATCCTAGTCTGTCACTGTCACTCTATAAAGATGATATATTTTAATATAAATATTTAACGAGCCATTTTAGAATCATCTACTGAGACCTTTCCTTCCACAAGTGATGTTCTGTCCTTGATACCGTGGGTAATCATTAGTTAAATAATATCACCTGTAACCTGCCTTGACTAATCAAGGTCAATTTAATTGTTGCTACAAAGTCTTGCATGTCCTCCAAGCTGCAGGAAGCCTAAACAAGATGTTTGCGTGAGTTGTTTTCCAGGAATTGGAGTCAGCTGTGTAGAGTTCCAGCTGAGCTGGTTAAGACTGGATAGGACCACCAACTCTCCAACTGGGCATGTGCGAATGTCCGCTCTGTGACCTTTTGACATCAGAGGGCTGAAATTCCACCCTCACATCGTGCAAAGAGCCTCCAAGTTTGAACGAGCAGAGGCCTGTAGCCTATTACGCATGTGCATAACGCTGATTACCACGCGTTTTTCCAGTCTTCTTTCCCCACGCCCTCCAGCCTCAGACGACCCTGCCCCTTTATTCGATATCCCATAAATACTGCAGCCTCTTGCCTTGCGGGGTTTGGGGCTGCGAGTTTTTCCCATTTCTTTGCCCGGCTGCTTTATTGATCAACCCGCTGTTTGCTGCAAACCTTGGCGTCTCAGCACTTTGGCTTGCTGAGCTTCATATGAATGAACCTGCTTCTGCTCCCCGGTCCATGGTGAGTTACCAAAAAGAGGCGGAGCCCTATCCTTCAGACTATCTGGGGTTTCCATAGTGTCCTATCATGGTTAACTCCCCTCATTTTATGTAGATATTTCTGTAAGCCCCTAAGTGGGGAGCCTAACTTTTAATCCTGATCTCATGTTTTTTTCTTGTCTCTCTAGAACCAAAGTAACTATTTCTTTTGTCTTCCCTTCAGATAGGATCTTTCTTCTCCCATTCGTTTCTTTGACATCACCCTCTCTCGCTGGGGTAAAAAATCTCAAAGCTTAGTGTTAGTAGCAGAAAGTGCACTGATTTCATATTTTCAAAGTCTTATTCCCAGGATATTGTAAGTGTCAGGTGTTGGAATAGGTTCTGGGAAACCAAGATGAAGAGGCACATCTCCTGCCTTCAAAGATCTGACAGTTTACTGAACAGACAAGATGGATTGAAAAGCTTCCCCTGCCACTGCTCCCTACCCCAGGGCTTCTGTTTCCAAGAGTATCATCTGAAGTAAGACTTAAAGGAGTTTTCCCAATTTTGCATTCTAGGTAGAGGGGAAAACATGTTCAAAAAGTTCAGAAGATAAAAGAGAGCATGGGGTGTGTAGGAAGTGAGTCTAGTAGGGCTGGAGCCTAAAGGGTGAAGGAGAAATAATTGGAAATGAGTTTGGATAGGTGGGCAGGGCCCCTTCATGGCACTGTTAGTATGTTGTGGAGCCTATTATCAGAAGCCACTAAAGCATTTGGAGCAGATTAGATTTTCACAGTGGAAAGATCACCCTAATATTAGAGGAAAAGATGAAGTGAAGTTTGGGTTTCGGTGGGGAGAGTTAGGGAGAAAAAGAAAGGAGGCTGCTGAGTAGCCAGTTGTACACTGATGTCTGTCAAAGGCAGAGCAGGTGTCGAACATTTTGGGGAGTGGAATTGATAGATTTGGAGGTTGATGAAATGCAGAGGTTAGTCAAGAATAAGGAATAAGGCTGATGTCTGAGTTTCTGGCTCAGGAACTGAGTAAATGCCTTATTTTCCCCTTAAGATTCTGAGTAAGAAAGGAGTTTTGGGGCAGATTTGGTGAAAGAAGAATAAGATCAAATGAATTTGGCTTTGGAGCTGCAGAATTTGACATGCATGTGGGAGGACCCAGTTGAAATTACTTAAGTAATCAGTTAAATATATAAGGCTGGAGCTTTATACATTTAAAGAAAAGTATTTAAAATTTGTGTGGAGTGGCATACTAAAAATGGACTGCAGAAGCAGTTCACCCTGGGTGAAGGCAATAAAAGGGATGTTGTCTGTAGAACTAAAAATAAAAACAAAACGAATTAAAAGTCAATCTGCACTGATGCTTCAGAATAATGCCAATGAAAAAATGCTCCTCCTTGTAAACATCTTTTGTCTGAGCCCCAACCAATTGCTGTGGTTACTATCTACTTTATAAAATCATGGTGCACATGCACCAGGAAGACTACAATATTACATTCAGTTTTGGTTGTGGAAATCCAAAATAGAATACAATTTCTGAAATTGGAAATGAAAATAATCAAGGGTATTATTAGGACAGTCCAACAGCATTAGAACACACGTCTGGGAAGATGAATGCCAAATTGGGGTATAATGGACATATATAAAAATCATATCTATAGATAAATTTGAATTCCATAAATTTTAGTACCACATCAAGGTCTCCATGATCTGATACTTGGTTATCCCTCTGATTTCACCGACCCCATTGATCACTTCACTCACATTGGCTTTTTCAGTGCTCCTCGTAGCCTGCTGCCTCAAGGTTTCTGCATTTGATCTTCCCTTTGCTTGGAATGCTTTCCCCCTGTATACTCACAGCTTATTCCTCACTTTCTTCAGGTCCCTTATCAAATATCCTTTTCTTAGGGAGTTTTCTCTTGTTTACATTATCAAAATCTGTTCCTCCCATCCCCACCATCCATCTTATATACTCTTCAGGCCTTTTGGTTTTCCTTACCACTTTCCGTTTTGTAATGTACAATAGATTTTACTTGATTTTTGTTTGTTCCCATTTTCCCCTAGAATTTAGGAACGAACAGGGGTTTCCTTTTATTGCTGTATCCCAGTTTCTAGAAGGCTTATAGGCATAGAGTAGTTTTTTTTTTTTTTTTTTTTTTTGTGGTATGTGGGCCTCTCACTGTTGTGGCCTTTCCCGTTGCGGAGCACAGGCTCCGGAAACGCAGGCTCAGCAGCCATGGCTCACGGGCCCAGCCGCTCCGCGGCATGTGGGATCTTCCCGGACCGGGGCACGAACCCGTGTCCCCTGCATCGGCAGGTGGACTCTCAACCACTGCGCCACCAGGGAAGCCTGGCGTAGAGTAGTTTTGGTACCGTAAGTGGAGTCCAGCTGCTCACGACTCTAAAGCCAATAAAGAGGCAAGGTTGACGGAAACGAAAGTTTGCTTTATTTCGGACGCCAGCAGCTGGGTTGGGGGGAGAGAGCAGACTCCTGTCCAAAGGCCGACTCCCGGCCTGACAATCAGTGGGCAAGAGCTTTTATAGCTGGAACGAGGGGGCTACATGCAGAAACAGCACAGCTCTGACAGTCATCTTGAAATTGGTCATGCAGTGGTCTGATCAATGTCATCTTGATTTAAGTATAGCTAGTCTTGAGTTCCAGGGTTGGTTTGTTTCCATTTCTTTGAGGCAAGTTCTCAGAATTGTGGCAGCTTATGTCATGGTTGCAGCCTGGTCATCATGTAGTTAACGTCTCCCACCTGTTGGGGGTTTCAGTATCTATAGACAGCTCACAGGGCATGGCTCAGAATATTATCTATAGCCCTTGAAGAGAAACTAAAGGTCCTTGACTATGCTTAATGACTAAACTATTATTTAGTCTTACTGGACTGTTTTCCTTTGTTCCTGAATTTTCTCACTTCTCTGATTAAGCTTTGGCTCAAGTTTTTCCACAGACAAAAGGCAGGCAGAGGACATGGAGGGGGGAAGGACCGCAGGGTTCTGCTCTGTTTCAGTTACATAATAAATATGTCTTAGGTAGAGGAAGAATATTATATGATTTGTGAAAGTAGTTTTATAATACAAAATATATTTATGAAAATAACCACCTTTTGGGGATGGATCCATGTCTTAATTACTTTCACAGTGCCTACCTCAGTTTCTGCACCAAAAAATGCTTGATAAATAGGGTCCTGGTTTACACCCATGGTCTCAGCATTAATTATTAATGACACCTCCTTTAATTTTCACAAGGGTGTCAGGACAATATGGTCCTCTGATTAATAAAATTCTGATGAATGAAATATTAAAAGACTACTCTGGAAAAGTGGAGCTGTTTGAGGTATATCCTACTTTTAAACCATGCCCCCCATCTAATTATGCACTTAACTGAGTGAAGTTTCAAAGAAAATAGCTTGATATGTTCTCCCCCCTACCCCATTCTACTTCCTGTAGCTGTCTTAGTTTTATTTCCATTGAATTTCATAATAGATATATTTTTGGATTGAATGGTAATTCGTTTCCAAAGTATTTACTGAGTTGTTGTAATGTTTTTGTTCCTTTAAGGAGCTCCCAATCTGGTGGTGGTATTCATGGCATTTTAGAGCCAATATTATAATTTACAAATATAAATGGTTATGAGTTATTTTTAGAAACATTTTGAGAAAAGGGAAAATGTTTTATTGCAAATAAGAAAAATCTAAAATTAACAAACTGGAGTCTTCTAAAATAACAATGATGCTCTTATAAATTATCATAACTTTGTTCTACCATAAAACCCCTATAATCATAACATTCTAGAAATAACACCCTTAGATTTTGGCATTCATTTAGTCTTTATTTTTATGAATATTTAAAATTTTTACATTTTGTATAAAAATTTTGTATCCTATTTTCACTCATTATAACAGGTACTGGGGCTTCCCTGGTGGCGCAGTGGTTGAGAGTCCGCCTGCCGATGCAGGGGAGACGGGTTCGTGCCCCGGTTCGGGAGGATCCCACATGCCGCGGAGCGCCTGGGCCCGTTAGCCATGGCCACTGAGCCTGTGCGTCCGGAGCCTGTGCTCTGCAGCAGGAGAGGCCACAGCAGTGAGAGGCCCGTGTACCGCAAAGAAAAAAAAAAAGAAATAACAGGTACTTTCACACCACTACATTATATGATAAACACGTAAGTATGTCTATAATTTATGTAAATTGCTTAATCCATTATCACAGACATTTGACTTATTATTACTTTTAATTATAGAACAATTTTGTAATAAACATCCCTATGCCTTGGGTTACTTTATATTTTGATTTCCTTTGAGGAAATAAAAAGCAGAATTACAGGGTTTTAGCTAAATTTTTGTAGCTCCTGATATGATCTAAAATGTTTGTACTAATTTATAGCATTTACGACAATTTAAGATGTTATACTTATTTCTAAATCTAATCTTCATATTTACTAAATTGGCCGTTATTTTCCCTTCTGTTATTAGAAGGGAGATGACAAAACTTGCCAAGCAGATAGAAGGCCAATAGCTACCATGATGCACATACTTAGTTTTAGTGCATATTGGCCTGGTAATATAAGTTAGTGATTAAATGCCTAGACTTCAGGTAAAATTAGAGCCAAATCTCACCTCTGTTTAGTATCTGATAGAATTGTAATTTTATATAACTAATTTCTCTGAACCTAAATGGATGTAATTCCTACTTCCTAGGATTGCCACAATGTCTGTACATGATAGGTACACAAAATATTATAGCTGTTATTAATGAAAGTGAAATTAGACTAAGAAGTACATTTTTGTTTTTACCTGATGATTTTAATATTTAAAGGTTAAATTTTTTTCTGTATGTTTATTTACTATAATTATATATTCCTCTGATATTATTCAGAACTCTTCATACGTATGTGATAGAAATCATTGCAAAGTGATTTTAAGAAAAATACAATCCATAGGCTCATGTGACCAGTTAACTCACGGGTGGATCTGGATTCCGTGGACTCAGAGACTCACACAGTGTTATCAGGGTGTCTCTCGCTCTCTGGCTTCAGCTCTCACTCTATCCGGTTCTGCTCCTTATAAAGCGGTCGCATTCTCTCCTGTGCAGACAGGAACCCTCCATGTGGCTAAGGAACATGCTCACCACTGGTTCTAGGCTTCCTCTTTCCAACCTAACACAGTGGAAAGAGCTTCTGTCTCCCAACATCCATTATTAAAACTTCTGGGATTTATCCCTCGCTCCTATCCCAATCCAGCCAGTTTTCTCAGGAGGAGCCCTAAACCCTAAGGCATCCATTGTATGTAATGAGGAAAGTTGCTCATTTTGTTGCTTGAGTTATTTTCAGAGTTGTCTGGCTCAGATGAGGAACTTGGTTGAGAAAGTCTGGATGCAAGTGTTGTGAATGCCCAGGCCAAGGTCAGAGAGATGACCAGAAATACAGGTTTGGGGAATCATCTTGGCTACCCAAGATACTATACCTGCCACCTATGCTTAGATGATGACATTCCAGAGAACACTGTCTGTGCGCCTGGAAGCACATGGCTATGCTGGTCTCCTGGTGAAGGTTCTCTGTCTCCCAAGGCACTGCCCCAGGCTCTGAAATGAAGCTGTTATCATTGCCACCTTCTGGGGCCCAGAGGAAGCAGGGTTAGGCCAAGCGTATTCTTCCGGCTACATTCCCAGGTCCTCTTCTTGAGCTCTTTATTGAAGTGCCTCAAAAAAGTGGGGGGAGAACTTTTTGAAGTGAAAAACTAGTAATATTCTTTTGGTTGCTGGAGTAACATTCATGCTCTGCCACGAAATGTCCCTTGGTGCCACTGTCAGAGCCATAATAAGGCTCGTTTGTCAGTTCCAATGTGACATTTCTTATGTTTCTATATAATGCTTCTTAGATTACAGCCCTTAGACAATAATCATTGTCAGCGGGATCATCTTGGAAAACAAAGGAAAACAGGAGCATCTGAAGCCCCCCAGTCTGAACTGTTCTGTTTGCTCTGAGCAGTGCGTGCCTGCTGAGGTCTGAGCTGGCTGCGACCAGTGTCGTTTTAGTGAGTGACAGCATTGACTTGCCTCCTGCTATGAAAAAGGCCCAAATTTCCCTTCCACTTCCAGGGCTGTTTGATTGGCCTTGATTTTCATTTGTGTGTGTCTGTGTGTGTGTGTGTGTGTGGCAAGTTTTTGCTCAGAAAGCTATTTCTCCTTTGATTTTGCCTTAAAGGTTACAAGTCACATTAGGCCAGATCTGTGAGGATTTTGCTGAATCCTCGGTGAAGAGCAATCATTGCTGTTCAGTTTCCTTCATTGATAGTAACATGCATTTTGACAAATAGTATGTTTTAGCCTAAGTTATGTGGTCTTGTTTATGCCTTTATCTTTAAAAATCTCAATTTTAGGGTTGTGAAAATCCTAGTAGAAGCTAAGGTCCTCTTTGTCAGCTAGCAGGTAGTAATTTCTAGTTTATTTCTAAATAACATTTCAGTCTGTGTAGACTGAGAAAAGCAGAAAAAATGAATCCAATAATAGACTTTCGCAAATGATAGATCCTCTTTTCGTGTAGAATATCCAGCTAATTTGGACGAATGCTTTTGTGTGGATATTTAATTATTCAGATAATTCCCTTAATTAGCCAATGGAAATACAGCTACACCTAAACAGAGTTAGAAGTTGGGAATGTAGCCCAGTGCTCTTGATTTTGTTTTATTACTTTACTCAGAATATTAGTTTCTTCAATCCTCTATTGTTCTCTGTAGACTTTTATTCCAGGCCGATTCATTTTTACAGCCCCAAATTCCACCTCTGTGTGAATAAAGTCTAAACCGTGGATAATTTCAATTGTCTTCTCACACATCTATTCCTATCTTTCTAGCTGCCTGCTAGCCATTTCCATTTGACCCATCACAATCACGAACTCTACCTAAAATCAAGCTGTTAATCTAAAATCACATTTCATTTTTCTACCCTAAAACATCCAGCCTGCCTGCCCTCTCAATGGTACCAATGCTTTCCTTCCAGCTACTATCCCTTTCTCTTCCACCCCTTACAGCAAAATTCTTCAAAGAGTAGTTCATACCTGTAGTTTCCTAGTTCTCTCCTCTCTTGCTCTCCTGGATCAAATCTAACCAGGCCTTTGCCTCCACCTTTCCACAGAAACAGCTCTTATCACCGATAACCTCCATATTAAACTCAGTAGTCAAATCCCCACTCTCAGTTTACTTGAATTATCATCAGCATTTTCTTGACACATTTTCTTTCTTTGGTTTCCGGCGCAACACACTCTTCTGAATGTCTGGTATTTTTCTGGCTGGTCCTGCACTGTCACCTTTGCTGGCGCCCCATCACCTCCATCAACAGGTGGGACTGCCTTGTGGCTCAGTGCTTAGACTTCTCTTTATGTTTATACCCCATACGAAGGTGTTCACTTTCAGTTTTATGGCTTCAAATACTATGCAAATGTTGGTTACTCTAGACCTATATATCCAGCCTGAAACCCTTCTCTGAACTCCAGACATCTCTACCTGGATGCTTAGTAAACATCTTTATATGTTCAAAACTGAGCCTCTAACCCTTCCCCCATAATTCTGTGTTCCACAGTCTTTTGCATCTCACTAAATCCATTTTTCTAACTATTCAAGCCAAACACCCCAGAGTAATCATTGACTTTTCTTCTTTCTCATAGCCCCAACTCCAATACATTAATAAATCCTGATATATTGATATTTACATTCACAATCAGGGCTGCCTACATAAATTGTGAGGCTCTAGTGTAAAATAAAAAATGTGAGACCATTTATTCAGTTATTAAGAATTTCAAGACTATGACAGCAGAGCATTAAACCAAGGGTGGAGTTCCATGAGACTGCCTAAGATGCCTGCCTGTGAAGCCTGTTCACAATATTTATTCTAACTACTTCTCACCCCTTCTACTCACATGAGAGCCAAGCCACCATCACTTTTTCCTGAACTATTTAAATGGCATCCTACCAGGTCTCCCAGTTCCCCCTCTTGACCCTCTCAAAGTATTCTCAACTGAACAGAGAGATAAAATAAAAGATAAATAGGATAATGTCACTCCTTTGCTCAAAACCCTCCAGTGACTGCCATTTCACTCACAATAAAACCTCCATTTCTCTTTCCCCATCCCTCATTCCACACCTAGGTAACTGCAATATCCTCCAAGCTGCCATACTACTCTGTCCTGATTTTGATCTCCCTGTATCCTGTAATAAGGCCAGTCTTTATGAAACACTGTTTTTATCACCTCGCTTCATAACACACAATCCTTATCTCCTATCATTTCAAGTAAAAACTCCTCTGGCTCTTAAAGCCCTCCACAGTCTACTCTAGCGCTCCAAAAAAACCCCATTGCCCATTTTTTTCTCTAAAAAGCTCCATTCACTTTAGTCAAGCCAGGAAGCCAGGCTCAGCTGTCCTCCATATTCACCCATAATCCTGCTGGCATCATTTCCTTTAGTAGGGAGCACATTTTCTTTTTTTTTTCTCTATGCCTGTCTTGATCATGCACATCCTCCAAGGCTTTATTTTTTACTTCCTCCCTAAAGCTTTCTCTGACTATCCCAGTTCTCACTGATTTACCCTGAATTCTAACACCTGTTGAATTTAGATTTTTATATTACCCACTTTAACACAAAGATGTGCTCTCTGGAATTGGTAGCAGGTTGTTTCACCTATAAGCACCTTTTGGGCAGGGTCTGTATCTTTTGCGTTACCCACTGCAGTGCTGAGCCCAGGGAGAACGCTCAACATACATTTATCTATTGACTCATTATAGACATGATCTTAGTATTTAATAGTTACTGCCTTATTGAACATATGTATTAACAACAGGCACTAAATGTTAAATCAAAGCAGACCTTTTTGGAGTATACCAGAGAAGGCACCCACGATACACAGAATAATGAGAGTTACCATTTATTGAGTGCTTGGCAAGCATTCTACTAAGGGTTTTACGAAGTCCTCACAAAACCCTATGAGTTAGATATCATTATTGTTCTCATTTTAGTTATGAGTAACCTGAAATTCAAAGGGTTTAAGGAATTTAAGGGATTAAGGACACAAAGCTAGAAATGGGCTTCAAATACAGCTGGTTTGAGAGCTGAGCCCACCGCTGAGCTGAATTGCCTCTCTCTGTCTGTTTACTGTAAAATTTGTAAGGCCCTGGACTACTGTAATGATTTCAATACAAAGTTTCCAATATACTTTGCTAAGATACAAATCATATATTTTCTGTATCAGAGAACTATAGAGGCTTTGTACTTTGTTTTGTCAGATATTAGAGAAAAATAGCCAAATATACACCCATTTTCTCAATTATGCCCACTTTATAAATAGCTCTTGGCAACCCAGGGGGCCTATACTGTGAGTGCATAGTACAATCTTCCAGTCATTCCACCACTGGGGCAAGAATTTCAAGGGTCTGCCAGTCTTACAAATTAGTCTCGGAAAGATTTGTTTTCAATAGTTGAGTTTAAAAACATTCTAAATTACATTTGCTACAGTTTGTTTAAAGCTTTTTTTTCCCCTAGCCTTTCTGAGTTGCAGCTTAATTTTTCACTGTCTCATTTTAATTTCTCTTTCTTTCTGGATTTCATCCTCTCATTCATTATTCTTTGTCTCCTCTCTGTTTCTGGCTTTTCTTCCTGCAGCTGGGCTCTGGTTAGAAGGGGTGGACGCAGCTGCCCAACCGTTTTCACATTCTTCACTGATATGATTTCCTTGAGGTAAAACATCATTTAAGAAGTATTACTCAACAATTAAATGTTTCTGTCCTCCTCAAATTCTCTGTCTGAAAGTCTGCCAATAAGGCCCTTTGCAGTTGTTTGTATTGGTTTGGATTCCTTCCTGTAATGCACTATTTTATTTATGCTGTGCTGCTTGGCCTTTTATGTCATATTTTATTATAGTTCTAATTTCCTCTTTCTATCTAATCTCAACCACTGACTTGGTTCCACTGTTAGCTTTCTTTTTTTTTTTTCACGGGGAGGGCGTTCATTGACTACTTTTCACTGCTTTTTAGACTACATGTTTCGTCAACTTGATGGGCCGGTTTTCACAAGGTTTAGGGGTAATTTTGGAGGCAGGAGTTAAAATCCTCCAAGGCTTAGCAAGAGTCTAACTTGTCCACCATGCTCCTGGCTTGAAGCAGGGATCATTTATATTGATATCACTAGTTAAGGACACAAAGTTATGCCCACAAGACTGTGATTTGGGGTAAAACCTGAGACTATATGGTTTGAATGGTGGTTCTAAACAGAAGTATCTTTTAATCTTTCAACAGTTATCTTAGACTTTTTCAGAGCAGCACTCTAGTTGAATTTTCTTTATTTTCTTAATTTACTTTTGGCTGCATTGGGTCTTCGTTGCTGCACGGGCTTTCTCTAGTTGCGGTGAGCAGGGCTTCTCATTGTGGTGGCTTCTCTTTTTGCGGAGCACAGGCTCTAGGCATGTGGGCTTCAGTAGTTGCAGCACACGGGCTCAATACTTGTGCTACATGGGCTTAGTTGCTCTGCGGCATCTTCTTGGTCTGGGGCTCGAACCCACGTCCCCTGCATTGGCAGGCGTGTTCTTAACCACTGTGCCACCAGGGAAGCCCTCTAGCTGAGTTTTCAAGGGAACCATTAGATATTTAAAAATCTGGTTCTTATTAATTCATTGAATAACCCTTATTCATTATGCCTAGTTTATCTTCAGATAAATAAGGATGTATCAGGGTAGTTGAATCAAATGCTACCCTTTAACATTTATAGAAGGAAAAGGGAGAAAGTGGATCCAGGGATAATATTAATATATTTAACAGGCGTGAACATCAGTGACCAGAATGGAAGCCAGTCTTAAGAAGGAGTTGGGTCTTGGAGACTCCTGACATGCTGGTACTTACATCTTGGTTGCTGAATTATTGGGAGACAAGAGTCCCAACAAAGGGCACCAGGGGGTGCATGTGGGGCACTTGAGCTAGTAAGGAATTATTTTAATACTTTAATAAGCAGATACATGTCAATCTTGGGTGAGAGTGTGCTCACAGTTTCAGTCATCCCTTTCCAATTTGTACAATGTGACAGGTGCACCCATAGAATTGGGATGGCATGTGATTTTTCATGGTGGTTCCTAGTGAAATGTGTCCTGGTCAAGTTTAGATCTTTTAAAATTGAGGTTTGCAACTCTATGGGAATCAAAGCCTATCTTTGTCTACAGAAGGAAGTCTTCTTATATTTAAAAATGCATTAAACTTGGGATTGTTTTGGTTGTACCAGTTATTAAATGTATTTTTGGGAAAACCACTTAATAACTTTGATTTTCACCCTCTTCTTTTAACGGGTAAAAAGAAGGGAATTGCATAAGATGAGCTCTACGTTTCTTTTAAGATCTAACATTCTTTAATTCTATTTAAATACCAACAAAAATTCTTTTGCCTGGCATTTAATAGAGGATTGAATAAAAATTAACTCATCTTCTAGGATGTATAGGAAAAAACACAGTATGACCAACTTCAAGGGCATAAAAACCAGCCCAAATAATCGCTTATTCACATCTTTCCACAGGTTTCCAACACTCTGTTTAAAGACTATCCGACTGAAATCGTTTTTTCTTCCTTGATTTGAATACAAAAGCATATGATAACTATGCTTTTTTCTCTATATATAGCATTCAATTATATTCTGAAACATCGCCATAGCTTTCTTGTGTTGAGGGTTCAGAAATCTCTCTGCCTGATGTGGAAGACATAATTTTTAATGTTTATTTCAGTTGAAAATGGGTTGAATTTTGTGGAAATTTATTTTTGAGATAGAGTTTGTCATTTCTGGAACCATGCAAAATGAGCTATTTTTCTTTTTACATGAATGACACCTATGTAGTAAGTCAGAACGATTAATATGTGGTATAAACAGGCTTTACCTCAAAGAAAGGAACAAGAAAAGGTAATTTCTTCTTAAACCTTAGAAACCACTAAGCAAATAATCTGGATCACACACCAGAATTCTGTTAGCTTTTCGTGTGTCCACAGTTCTCTGAAGCACAAAAGCTAAATTGTTTAGGTCACGTGGTCCAACATCCACACTGACGACCTGTTCTACAGACAGCTTTCATCCCTAATGATCACATTTTGATAATGCTCTTATTTAGAAGCTAAATCATGATCTTTCATACAAAACTAAATATATTCCCCTTAAGGTGAAGACTAATATTTTGCCTGCTCTAATTATAGTATCAGTTGTCATGCTATAGGTCCTCTATGACAGACATGCCATTAATGAGGGAAACAGCCATAAGACAATGAGTGCCTTGTTTAAGGTTAGGGTTCAGTATATTTTGATTGACTTTAGGTGTAATCCTTTTTAGTTCCAGTTTAACTGGAGTGTGTGTGTTTATTAAAGACTATACAACTAAAGAGTGAAACTAAGAACTAGAACTAGAAACCAGAAAGGGGAATTACAACAGGAAAGATTCAGCATAAAGATTTGGCCATCTACCTACCCATCCACCATTAAAGAAATATTTATTCAGGGCCTTGTATTTTCTAGACAATGTGTTCATTTTTGTGATAGTAAAGGAAAACAGATCTTGATCTCAAAAAATTCACTTTTGGGGTTACATCAAAGATAAATTATTATAATATACTCAGGTTTGTGAAACTAGAGAAACTTATAGAAAGTACAGTTGATAACAGTAAAAAAAAATTATGTCTTATCTATATCAGGCAGTCATCTAAGCAATTTATATTTAATCTTTATGATACCAAGTATGAAATAGGTACTACAATTATCATTCTCATCTTACAGATTGGAAACTGAAGTATAGGAGGTTATTTGTCCAAAGTCACTCAGTGATTCTGGGTCCATTGAGAGGAATCACTTCTCAGAGGGGAGACTGAGTTTTCTCAAAGAGATTGAATAGCTTCTGAGAACAGTTACAAAGGACCCTGCATATGGCAACTACTGAGCCAAGTAGGTCCTTCCAAAACCATACCGTATAGGATGGTTCTGTCCAGAGTATCTAGAATATTTTGTCCAGAATATGTATTACTTACACTGCTGAACAAGGCTGCAATGGCCACTAGTCTTGATATCACATTTCTCTTCCCAGTTATGTGTATGTTATAATGAGCCATTGATTTTTTTTTTTTTTTTTTTGCGGTACGCGGGCCTCTCACTGTTGTGGCCTCTCCCGTTGCAGAGCACAGGCTCCGGACGCGCAGGCTCAGCGGCCATGGCTCAGGGGCCCAGCCGCTCCGCGGCATGTGGGATCTTCCCGGACCGGGGCACAAACCCGTGTCCCCTGCATCGGCAGGCAGACTCTCAACCACTGCGCCACCAGGGAAGCCCTGAGCCATTGATTTTTAAAGTCTTCTTATTGAAAAGAGCTTACCAGCTGACAAATTTCCCCACTTTTTGATTATCTAATCAATACTGTGTCAGTCTGGGTATTAGTCAGGTTTTATCTATATATCTGTATCTATATAACTAACATGATATGTATCTATCTATCTATCTATTGAGAGAGAGATTTATCATGAAGTATTAGCTCATGTGATAAAGGAGGCTGAGAAGTCCCACAGTCTCACCTGCAAGCTGGAGACCCAGGAAAGCCAATGGTACAGTTCCAGCCCAAGCCTGAAGGCCTGAGAACTGGAGCGCCGATGGTGTAAGTGCCAGTCCCAAAGCAGGAGAAGACCAATGTCCCAGCTCAACAGTCAGGCAGAGAACAACTTCTCCCTTCCTCTGCCTTTTTGTTCTATTCAGGAGCTTAAGGGATTGGCTGACACCTACCCACACTGGAGAGGGCAATCTGCTTAAGCCAGACAATTGATTCAAATTCTAGTATCGTCTGAACACACCATCAAAGACAAACCCAGAAATTATGTTAAATCAAATATCTGGGCACCCTGTGGCCCAGTCAGGTTGACATAAAATTCACCATCCCAAGTACCAATGTGTGAAGTGTCTGATTAGTGCTGGGTTATCAGGGGCCCAAAGAGAGAGAAAGGCCTGTTGCTGCTGGCAGGGGTGCAGATACTTTAGCTGACAGACCACAGGTCCATCTCTGGATGGTTCCCATTGCCCCATGTCAGAGTTTGCTGGATCCAAGAAGTGCTAGATAAACCTGTCCTTCCAGTCAGTCAAGAGAAAAAACATTAAGGAAAATAGTAATTCAGCTGGTATATGTGAAAACGATTTTTTATAAGGTTTAAAATACTGTACAATCTATTTTCCACCTAAAGTAATTAGAGGGATTATATCCAATTTTGTTGAGAATGCAGAGAAATGAATTCACTTATCACAGTTATAGGACTGTAAATTGGCACAATCTTTTGGAAGGAAAATATGCATATATTTTGACACGATAAGATATAATAGATGTGCGCAAAGATAAGCGAACAGTTAATTATAGACACTTCATTGTAAAAAAAAAAAAAAATTGAAAAAATTTACCTGGTGTTAGGGGATTGGCCAGATAAATTATGTTACATCTAAACAATGGGATACTATGTTACATCTAAACAATGGGATACCATTTAAGTATCACATTGTGGGAAGATTATTTATTGAAATAGGGAAAACGATACTATTTAGTCTTGAGCGAAAAAAACAGACTACTAATATATTAGTATATTATTAGTATGTTAAAGTTAAATAATACGTTACAGTATTATACAGTATATTTTTATAAAGAAAGGTCAGAATATATGTATATAACATAAAATATAAGTGTGTAAAATTATGTATAAATATGTGTACATATATAGACACATTCAAGAAGACTATAATCTAATATTTTACTAGTAATGGAATTAGAATTTTTAAAAAGTCTCATTTTCTGCATTTAGCATGAGTTGTGAAATTAGGAAGAAGCTAATAATTATTACATAGATTATTGTTAGGTACAGAGAAATCCAAATAAAATAAAATTTATGAATCATTAAATTGCTTTTTAATTATTATTTTTAATGAACCTGGTCCTTCTCCAGATTTGAGCTCCACTTTGCCCACACCATTTACCTGTTCTTGGGCTAATGCCCTTCCTAACTTGTTTGATAAGGATTCCTAATTTCTTTAATAAGGATTATTATGTGCTTTTTACTTGTTTTAACTAGTTTACATTTTTATCATCATTTCACATATGAGAAAAGAGCTCATAACTAATAAGGGGCAGTCCTTTTGTGTTGGCATTAGTTTCATTTCAGTATGATCTAGGTCAAAATGAGGCTGAGGCTGGGCCACAGGTGTTGGGCTAGTTGCCATAGTTTCTGCTAAGATTTAAAAAGCATGAGATTTTTCACATATAAAAAGTCAGATATGGGGGTTTTGTTGAAAAACAGATAGCTCTCACAATGCAGAGTTTGAGTTCCTACCAGACGGTGACGGGCTGGAGACGAGCAGCCGCTGTCCTCTGAAAATGGCACACGTGATCCAGCTTGCCATGTCCCACCACTCCACACTTCATACTTGGCTGAAATATCTTGCCTAAATTTATAGGCATTTCAGTTTGCTATCCATATTTGAATCATCCCTGTTTTTACCACATTTAAGGATAAGGTTGAAAGAATTGAGTGTTCTTTTTACTATCTTAAGTAAATCATCTAGATGACAATTGAACCTCTAATTTCAGGGTGTGTTTCCTTTTTATTTCCCCAAAAAGATGAGGGTGGGAGAGAGAGAGAGAGAGAGAGAGAGAGAAAAAACAAAGTGCATAAGAAAGGCATTTGTCAGAGGAAAGCATGAAATGTGAAGGAAACTGGTATTTGTAAGATCTTGTTTCTTCTGGTTTACAACTTTATCAATGCCCATACAAAATTACTTTATTTGTATCTGAAGTGTTCAATATTTATTCAGTTTGTGCTTTAAAGTAAATACTTGAGCCTTTTTTTCCTAACTGCCTTTGTGTATAGGAGCAGAAAAATAATGGAACATTAAAAGGAAACTAGCTTTGCAAATTTACTGAAATGAAAAACAGAAAAGCAGATTAGCTGGGAGTACTCCAAGGGGGCGATGATGCTGTGGCCTGTCAGGACATTGAGGCATTAACCAATGTGCAATTAAAAAAATAAAACCTGTGAGGAGGCAGTGCAGGAGAATAAAAGCCTATTAGAGCGCTCCTAAGAGTTGAGACTCTTGCCAGCACAGCCATCTGTCAAGAGATTATGGAGAAGAAAATTTCCGCAGGAATTTTCCCTTGGGACCAGATGAAGTGCCAAGAAAAGGTGTGTGGCATCAGGAGTGAGGACAAACTCTGAGAGTCTTCCGCAGTGCTTATCACAGACAGAGAGGGAACCATCAACCCACTGGGTCTGAGAGAATAGAAGACAGTACAGTCTCTGTATTGTTTTTGGCCAGAGAACCTAGTTTGTCTTAACAAGAGGTCATGAAAACCAGTGTCTTTTAAGGTAAGTTAAACTTTGTTGTATTGAATCCTAAAATTTTTCTGTGATTCAAAGACAATGAAGTAATATGTTGAACTTTGCATACTAAGGATTCTAATACAAAAATGAATGTGAAGTTTGAGTCAAATTGCAGAAGGTGATCAAAAAATACTTGAGCAAAAATGAGAATGTCATTTTTTTTTAACTTGAATCTTTGGAGTTTATGAAAATACCCAAGACATTTACTTACATGAAATGTTGTACTAAAATGCTCTTTTCACTTATTTCTTCCAAGTAAATGCTGGGTGATGGACTCATGAGTATTTGCCTCTAGAGAATTCAGTTCATGCCATGCTGTGAAATAATTAAAAACCATACAACCATGAAAGTTACAAGAGTTAATAATAGGGACAAATATTTCATAAAGTTCCTGGAATCATGTCAGGAAAAGATAGTTTAATTTTTAATTCTGAGTAGATCTTAGTTCATTCCCTGACCTATGTTCCCATATAGTACATTTTGTGTTTTTAACAATATTTAGTCCCCATTTTCTTTGTGATTAATTTTATTTTTCTTTTTTAAGATAAGAAAATATGTTGATTATAAAGATGAAATAAAAATACCACAGATTTATGGTCTAGATTACAAGATAAACATGCATTTTTTATTTCAAATTTTTTAAGTCAGAAAAAGAGTTATCTTTTTAAATGACAAGAAAATAAACATGTAAGAAGATAGGTCCCATGCTAATTTAGCAAGTATTTTTAAACCTATAGTACTGATAAGAAATTGTCAATCAGAAATTGGGACTAAATGTAGTTTAATTCAATTTTATATTATCTTGATCAAAATAGAGACATTTCATTTATCACATTGGTTACTTAGAGAAATGGATATGAACAGACATAAATATAAATGCTAAACAGTGGTAAGAAATAATCTTAACGGGAAAGAACACCAAGTCCAAGAAAACAGTGCAAATTCTGAGGGATCACAGTGATCCAGTGTTAATGCTGGCCCTGTGCCCATATCAGATTATTGTGTCTGTAACTGGAGAGAAATTATCATGTGAATTTAAGTCAAATTATCCTATGAGTTCAATTATAGTGGAAAATATAGGTTTTTGAATCTTCCTTTCTCTTACAAAAGAACAGTTTTGCCTGAGTCATCAGCATATTGTTTACATTCTTTTTTATTTCATTATTTCATTCAATCTTCCGTTCACTTTTCCATTTAACCAATATTTAGTGAGCGATGTTCAGGTAGAGGGCATTATCGGGCTAGGCGTAAAAGTAATGAATGGATGTGGTCCCTACTCTCAAAAGGCTTACAGTCCAACACATGGCATATAACTTCTCCATTCAGCTTCAAAATAATTTGAAAACCAAAACTTAACCTCATGTTGTTGAAGTAACATTTAAGACTAACCGAAGTTAAGGCTAACAGAAGTTAAGTGACAGCAGTAGGAAGTATCTGTGTTAGTAATATAATTCAAGACTTTCAGTGCATTGATTTTATTTGTACTTCAGTATTTAAAATTTTTTTTAATTAGTAAGGACTGAAATAAGCATTTTTTACTCTGCTCTTGGATTTTCATTAAGTATAGTTTGAGGTTCTTTACTTTAGAAAATGTGGAATAGGTTAATTTTACACATAGAAAAAGGAAATTCCTGTTCAATAAAAAGTAGACAAAGTATACTGGGATATTGACAAATACTGCATCTCATTTGTGGTCAAAGTTATCTCTCTGCATCTAGGGATACATCTCTGTATATTAAGTGTATTTGAAATTAGAGATTAGATTCTTACCTGCTATATCCACTCTTGTTCCTAAGATTGATTTGGGGGTATATGCATTTCAAGCATTTTTTGGCAATATTACAATAGTTGGTCCTGAACAAAAGTGTTATTTAAGTTTTGAGTTATGGAGATCATCTCTGGGATCCTTGCCAGAAATAATGAAGTTCTCGTTTGGATGAGTGGGTCTGGAAACTGTCACTTCAAATAAAATGCGTTTTATGATAGAGTGCGATTGCCATATTTTTTCAAAATAATGAAATACTAAGTTTAATAGTCAGTATTTTGATAATGTAACATATGTACAGTAATATGAATATAACATTCTTTTCATAGAGAATGGATTAGTCAAAAGGGAGCAACTTGGAATCATGTAACCATACAACTGTTAGGAACAAAATCTGGGGCATTAAAATGAAGTCATAGTTCAAAGGCCTATGAGTAAAGAGAGCAACTGATTGCTTTTGACTTTTTTTTCTTTCAGATAAAACGTATAGTAGGTTTCTAGTTAAGAGTTTGATGTTTTTAACCTTCATTTATTGGTCACAAAACATGTTCTTGTACTATATATTTTAAAATATTTGTCCCCTTTTGTCTCTGCTGAGCACATAGTGGTGCAGGGCTCATTGTTTTGGAGGCTGCCTGATTATTGAGGGAGTCCTAGTCTCCTCCCCGCCTCACTAGAACCTGATTGCTTTATATCCAGAAAGTGGTAGATCAACTTCTCTTCAGATTCAGTAAATCACGTGAAGTAGTGCGGCATTATCTTTAAGCGTGAGGTGCTAATATCAAACTTGTTGGGTTTCAGTCTTGACTTTTCTAATTACTACTTTGTGAGGGCAAGTCTCTTACCTACTTTTGCCAGCTGTAAAATGGACATAAAAATGGCACTATTATTATTGTGTGGATCAAGTGAGATAATATACATACAGTGCTTACCATGTTGTAAACTCTCACAAATATTAGCGATGATGATGGTGAAAAGGGTTTGAAGAAATTCAGACCTTCCCAGTGCCTTGTTTGAATTCTTGCACTAGCCTCTAATGGTGTCCAGTTTGTGGTATCTTTATTGCATCCCATGCAAGTTGCCAGACAGCTTTCTCAAAAACGCAAATCTGATACTATTACTTTCCTAAAGTGGCTCTCCGTTACCTTTGGCTAAAGACTCATACTTCCTAGTATGGACTATGAGACTCCTCTGTCACCCTCTCTGCAGTTTCTCACACCTCTGAGTCTTGGCACATACTGGTCCCTCTGCCTGGAACCCTTACTCCTGTTCCTTACCTGGCTAATTTGAACTTAACCTTCAACACTCAGCTAAAGCCGTCAGGAAGACTTTTCTGACCCCACCTTCACCCACCCCTCTTTATCCTCAGGACTGTACATGTTTCTAGTCTGTCAGCTTGTCATTTCCTTCAAAAGACTGTGAACTATTTGAGAACAGGGGCTATTTTTTTTCATTAACCCAGAATTTAGTAGAATTTCCGTGACACAGAAGATGTATAATAAATGTTAATAGGTTGAATGAATGTTCTGGTGAGCAGGCAAGGAGCAGTGATACTTCTCCTTTTATGACTGTGTTTATCTTCTGGGTACTGATGTCATGCAGAGGTACTGACATAAACACATGCCTCCATGAAAGGCAAGGCAAGAATGGCCAAAGTACACTCTGTGAACACGCTTTTGCGTCTCTAAAAACAATCTTACTTTATCCTTTTTTGCTGCTGAGCTGGAATAAGAGAACCAGATAGAGTGCTTTTAATCTGAAACGTAAGTTTTAAACTGTACATTGACAGTAAAGAACGAATTATTTTTGTTGAAATTTTTGATCAAACTAGTTGGGCTAATGTATCACCAAAGTGTTGGTCAGAAACTTTTGGATCTGTGGTGTTCACCCCTCTCTGTAGAGTTTATTTAATCTTGTTCTTGGAAGTCAAGATTGCAGTAGTTCTTAGAATGATTATATCAGTATAGATGTAAAGATGTGGTCTTAGGAAATAAGACTGATATCCTAAAAATACTGTATTAAGCTATTAGTGTTATTAGGAATAACTTCAAAATGTTTATGGAAACAATTGAGCTATTTTATGAGACTCACTCAAGTTCTATGTTTTGCTGACATTTTGCCAATGAATTGGGATTTTTATGCGATTTGTATATTTTTGAATAAGCAAATAGAGAAGACAGGTACAATCCCTCTCCCTTCTTCAAATGGTGAGCTGCTTCTAGATGCTCCAGTTTTGCATTTCCTGCCCTTTGAAATAAACTGTTTCAATCTGGAGCAAGAGCCTCTATGCCCAGGTTCCTGCCCTTTTCTCTAGCACCCGTTAGGGGTCTCTGCCACTGCTGTTATAACTATTAGAAGAGCAGAAGAGGGAAAATATCTCATCACTGGCATGTGCTCACTGCTGCATTTCTCATTCTGCTGCCAGCTTCCACTCATAGGCCCCTTCTCTTTCTTGGCACCCATATTGGAAGTGACCCTGCTTGGAGTCTCGCTTTCAAGGTTCCATATCTGTAGCACTGTGCAGTGAACCAAGACTCAGCACCAGCTAGTTGCACAGGTCTTGTCCTAATGCGAAACTTGTCAGGTGGCTGTGCTATCTCCAGGGTTTTCTTTGTTGACCCTTAATATGAAAGCAAGCTGTGGCCAAGCTGGTTTGGAATGAGAATATCGCAAGCCCAAACTTAACTGCTCTGAGAATGAGTTATACCAGAGTAATAATGAGTTAATAATCAAACTCTACTACCTTCTGATGTAAGCATTTAGTTTTCCTTCTATCCTTTACTCTTTATGGTCTACTCAGAAGGGTGCCAAAGGCTATTTTTTCTTTTTTCTTTCAGCAATATGGACTGAAGGTCTATTGTGCCGACTAATAGTTTAAATTAAAATTTTACTCCTTGGGTAAATGAGTCTACATGTGAATTCTCTAATTGCTTCTTTGTGTTTCCAGGACCTGGCATAATCCTTGGCACAGAGTAGATATTTAATCCTTGTGAATATTTGAATGCGATACTAAATAGAGTTGGAATGCCTAGTATATATAGGCAACTTGGAGAAACTGTATAGATTCTACTTCACTTTTAGGAAGACAGATGAACTGGCATCAGAAGATAGCTGAGAGACCATTGGATTTCTCTGAGAGATTTTCACAAAAGGACAGTCACAGGAAGGAGCCCTTAAGGCCCGTTATGAGACCTCACAAATCATCACTTTTTAAAGCCCACTTCTAAGGTTATACAGAAACACAACTGGTAGGGGGGGACCGTGGAATTCCATGGACTACAAGTCAACAATGCCTAGGGAAAATATCTAATAAAATACTAATTTTGAAACTGTTTTATGTGGTTGAGAAGTCCAGATTAAAAGAATAACAATCAAATGGAAACTGAATTAATTGACAGATTTCATCTATGTATGTAATTCAGTTCCTGTTTCTATTCTTGTTTCAATAGCAGTTTCTCTGCTGCCATTCTTCACAACATTGCTGCAATAAACACCTTATTACTATTGTCTGAGTTCTGCAAAGTTGTATACAATATAATTTTTGGTACATGTATGCATGGAATTCCTTTATTACTGACAATGAACACAATAGAAGTCTCCATTTATATAATAGTTTATATTTTATTCGTTATAAATGTTAGCAACGTGAGGGACCTTAGCAGGTCTAAACAAATTTGCTCGTTTGACAGATGAGGGAACTGAGTCATAAAGAGATTAACTTATTTTTTTCCCCCATGGAAAAATTAACCAAAAATTGTCATTCAAAGTTATGTTTTCTATTATATGAAAAGTGATTGTCAATGAGACGCTCAAGGTCAAGGTTGATATCTGGCTTTATCTTCTTTTAAAAATGAATTTAATGACTTCATTAAAATCTAGGGATATATAAAAGGCAGCAATACTATCACTCCATTAACAGAGATTTACTTATCAGGATTTCAAACAAGGAATTCATCAAGCTAAAATTCTTTCCAGAGAGCAGAACTGTCCTATATTCGGGGAACATGAGGCCCATATCTTCTGTCATGCCCTTGACAATTCTGACAACATACTCTAATGTGGCTGCAAGAGGCTGCTTTCTGTCTCAGCTGGCTCAAGGTATAGAAACTCTTTAGAGGGCCAATATGCTTAGAGCATCCTGGCATGTCTGTTCTGAATCAAGCTTCCATATTCCCAAGTTAACCTACCTAGATATCCTTAAGGCTGTTTATCCTTCTAGGTGTCCTTAAGGCTGAGAACTGGCTTTTAGAGGAGAGTCATCTCCCACAGAGGCTCAAGACCCAAGGCTATTCAAGAGAAAAGGCAGAAACAAGCACAGGAAAATAGTGAGTAACGCTTTGGTACACACTCACATACACACACACACACACACACACAAGCAGTTTACAGAGAGAGAGAGACATACCATGGCAGTTCTTGAATAAAGAACTAAGTTCTTTAAAGAAAAATGGCATAATTAGAATAAAACTGTCTTGACTCAAAGAATCTATGGTCCTATCAAATTGGCCTTTCTGATCCTTGAACTTGCCAAATTTGTCTTTGTCTCAAGACCTTTGCATCAACTATTCTGCTACTTGAAATGCTCCCCCTTTATGTTCATGTGACTGACTTCTTATCATCATTTGTAATTTTCAACTTAAATATCAACCTCAGAGAGGCTTTTCCTGACCATTCTAAGAAAGGCAGCCTATTACTGCCTGACATCACTCTATTTTAATTCTTTGTATTGCATTATGCTCATCAATAACTAATATTTTTTATTGTTTACATTAAAATGTGTATTCTATCTTCCCCCTTACCTTGGCATAATATAAGACCCCATGAGGGCAGAATCTTGCTTGTTCCTTTATATTCCTTGCTTGACACATAACAGATACCCAATAAATATTTCCTCAGTGGATAGCTTTTTCATCACCAGAGATTAAAAAGTTGAATTATAACTGGTGTTTAATAAAAAGTTGTTTAACTGAATTTGAGGACTAATAATAGTGGAGGGAATTCCAATAAAGTTATCTCTCTCACAATTTTCTTTGACATTTTCCTTCCATTTACTAATTTGGGGTGAAATGTCCTTGATAGTTTGCCTTAGATATGAAAAAAAATCAAAATACTTGATACAAGTTTTGGTGAGATTTAGCATTATACTGAAGTTTGATTTTAAGGCAGAGATGGTTTCTACATATTTCACAATTGATTAAACAATCAACCAGAATACATTGAAGGGTCAGGTTTATGAGATTCCTTTACTTTGTATTTATGTGTAGGCTTTTAGATGAGGAATATGTTTAGACTAAAAGTATCATGCCATTATTTTTATTACAATGTGTGGCACAGTGCTGTTCTCTTTAGTTGTGTTACTTATGTTATTTACTTCTGTTGAAAAACAATGACAGAGGAACACCACTGATTTTAATACAGAGTTTAGTAATGATGGTTTTGTGATGGTAAGCAGAATCAATGACAAGCAAAGTAACTTATTTTCATACAAAACTAAATTATAATTGCCAAATACTTATTTATTTTATTTTGGCAAGTCTAGTAATCTTCTAAAATAACCTCAGTTTGATAATATTCTATTAAGAGCACATCAAGAGCACGTGGTGACAACTGATTCCAAAAAGTATTGAGTAATTTAATATGCTGACAACAAATCTGTACCAATTTATGAGAACACTGGATGCAGATGAAAGCCCAAGAAATGAAAAGGGCATATTTCGGTAACTATAACACACCCCATTATCAAACCTGAGACTGAGATTGGCACATACTAAAAAATGTTGCTATCTCTTAATCTGCCACTCCAGCATGTTTCAAAAAATTCCATAACCAATAACTGGGTCTCCCAAAACATACTTCCATACTTCCCTTACTGCCTAAAACATTCAGTGCGTCTGTGACGTGGTCCTGATGCTGTGGTGTTTGCTTGAGCATGACGAAAACCACGTGAGATGCCTCTGTCCTCCACTGCATCCTGGACCCTGCTGTCCTGCTGGATTTTGCTGACATCAGACAGAGTCCTTAGGGTTCAGAAAGGCTGGGCAGGTGCACCAGACACATCAGAGGCAAATATGTAACAGCACGGAGCATTTCTGCTTGGCTTGTTGGGTTTGACATGCCAAAATAGCCCAGAAGGAATAGTAGTGCCTTTTGAAGTAGCTGAGATGCTTCCCCGATGTCACTTCTCTGAGTTTTAGATCAATGCCTGGAAGATGAATCAGAGCATGTGAGAAGAGTCACCGAGGGGGAAATGTGTTGGAAAGCTTGCAGGAGTGAAGCACCCAAGCCCAGAGAAAAGGTGGGGTGAGATGTGCAAGCAGGCAAAAAACAAAGGGCTGAGTCATTGGAGGCCTAATTGACAATGGCACAGCTGTGACAACAATTTGCCGGCAGCCTGACCTGTTTGATGAAAGGGCCTCTGCTTTCCTTGGAACCTCAGAGTTGCAGCGACTCATAGGAATGCACCACTCATGTTTCCAGCTGGCTCAGCCTCATAAATACCTAAACTCACAAGATGACATTTTTAATGCTCTGCAATTGCTATTCTGCATTTATATTTATTGCAATTCAACATATCCATTAGTGCATCTATCATTGATAAGTTTGTCACTGCTTCAGGAAAACAGTCCATCATGCTGCATCAATTTCCCTTTCCAAGCTATTAATGTACTGTAATGCAGCTTACAATATCATGTGGATATATTTGATTAGAGAGGTGCCAGAGTCAGTCAGATTGAACTGAGAATTGCAAGAGGACCCAAAATCTTAATTTATTTATTGTAAAGATGAACAGCCTTGCTGCACAGTGAATGTGTTAATATAACAGGTGTATCTTTTTCACCTTCTCAAACAGCACTGAAAAGAACAAACTTAAGCAATATATTTTGACTCAGTTTGAAGCACAGCAGACCTACAATACTTTGTTGACACTTGACATGTTTAGCAGAATCATATTCATGTTTTAATATTTTCTGCATGCAATTAGCAGCTTTATTCAGGAAACAATGATGGCATATGAGTCCAGGAGATAGGACCAACTATGGCTTTCTGAAATAGGGTAAATAAAAATATTAAAACTTAGTAAATAAAACAGATTTTCAATACATGACTTGAGATAATTCTGGATGCTATAACAATTTCTGTTAAAAATAAAAACAGGGGCTTCCCTGGTGGCGCAGTGGTTGAGAGTCCGCCTGCTGATGCAGGGGACACGGGTTTGTGCCCCGGTCCGGGAAGATCCCACATGCCGCGGAGCGGCTGGGCCCGTGAGCCATGGCTGCTGAGCCTGTGCGTCCGGAGCCTGTGCTCCGCAACGGGAGAGGCCACAACAGTGACAGGCCTGCGTACCGCAAAAAAAAATACATAAAAATTTTAAAAATTAAAAAAATAACGCATCTAAGACCCGACACAGCCAAAAAAATAAAGGAAATACATTTAAAAAATAAAAAAAGCCAAAATGCACCTGTACAACAAAAATTCTAAATTGTATAGAAATGAACAGTGCTCATGCGTATGGACTATATTATTTCATTCTTTCATTCTGCAACTAGGATCTGGCAAATCACTGATGTCCGTGGAATCCAGAGGCTGAACTATGTCAGGACAGTCTGAGCTATTTTAACAATTCTGGCCATAGTAAAATGCTTGAGCCATTTTTTAAATCTTATTGTATCTTATCGCAAAATGTAAGGGAAGACACATTATGCACTTTAAAAATATGTTTGTGAAATATTATGAAATCTACCCTTGAAAATTATTTTTCTAGAGGGGTTATACATGGATAAACACTAGAGTCAGGCACATATGCACTTGAACCCTTACTGAGTTACTTTTCAAATGTGTGGCATTGAGCCAAGGTAGTAATTTCTTTAAACCTCAGTTTTCTGTATGTTTAATGATGAAGATAAGACCCATGCATAGGATTGTTCTTAGAATTAAATGAGACGCAAACTGTGGTACATCCACACGATGAAATACATGTAGCTATTGGAAAGATTTAGATGGCCCTGTATGGGATGTTACAAAATAATTGCCAAAGGGACTTCCCTGGTGGCGCAGTGGTTAAGAATCCGCCTGCCAATGCAGGGGACACGGGTTCAAGCCCTGGTCCAGGAAGATCCCACATGTCTCGGAGCAACAAAGCCCATGTGCCACAACTACTGAGCCTAAGCTCTAGAGCCTGTGAGCCACAACTACTGAAGCCTGTGTGCCTAGAGCCCGTGCTCTGCAATAAGAGGAGCCACCGCAATGAGAAGCCTGCACACTGCAACGAAGAGTAGCCCCCGCTCGCCGCAACTAGAGAAAGCCTGCACAGCAACAAAGACCCGACGCAGCCAAAAATAAATAAAATAAATAAATTTATTTTAAAAAATTGCCAAGAACTAGTTAGATTAAAACCATCTAACATTAAAGTATTTTAGATTTTATATTAAAATATATATAACATATGCACAGAAAAATTTTGGTGGGATATACAAAACGTGGAAATGTGTGATAAGGTAAAGGAAGAATAAGATTTAATTTTCATATTATGTCCTTTTATACTGTCTGATGTCTTGCTATTTGTTCATATTTTTATGATTAAATGCATAGTTTAATTTTTTAAAAGGATGTAATTCATTAAAATGATTAATATTATCTGGCATATATGAGAGCTCAATAGATGTTGGCTGCGTTATAAATGCTCCTTTTCCCCATGAGATGTGATAGAAATTTTGCTCCTGCTCTAATAAGTAATGTAAAGTTTGAGGTTAAATAAGGAGTTGGCATGGGAACAGATGGATTTTCAAAGTTCCTGTGATAAATGTCTCCAAGTGTGGGTGCATTGTAAACACAGGAGCACCAATAGTATGAGGGGCTGCTTAGAAAGACTGCTGGCCATTCAAGGACATCTTTACAAGCATAGTGCACAGGATGAAGAAGGTAGCCCTTCCTGTCTACTCCTTCCCAGTCACAGCACTCTGGAACCTTGTGCCCCGAGTGGGTTCCCTATTTTAGGAGAGATGTCACAGGTTCGAGTATGTGCAGAGGAAGATGACCAGGACAGCATAGGGAGCAGAGTCCATATCAACATGAATAGTTCTTGGACCTGGGGATCCGGAGAAGTGAACGAAAGGGACCCCTCATAATGACAGTTCAAGGGCTGCCACACAGAAGAGGGATTCAACTTAATCTCTGTTAGTTCCTGAGGGCAGAACTGGGACCGCTGAGTAGAAGTTTAAAGGAGACATATTTCAGCTTACAGCTGCAGCTAAAACCCAGCATGTCATGATTTATAGCAGCAAATGCCACCCTAGGCAAGGATAGAATTTTCTGTTAAATTCTGAAGATAAAAAGTACCAAAGCATCTGGAGTCTCACAAGGATAAGGTCCCAAACTTAAACTAAATAAATAATCCCCGCAGATACTGCTTTCCAAAGGTTAGATACATCCAGTGGATGAACTTGTGTCTGCAGCAGAGCTCCCTGCCCTCCTTGGTCCCATCCCCTCACTGCTTCCAGCAGTGTTCAGTAAAGCACATCATCTTCTTGATGCTGCTTTTAGCCCCTTATCTTCATTCTGGTATCATAGCCTACAGAGTTTAGATACTGGACATTACTGCCTGCTGTTGCTGGATTTGTCTCTTTGCCTCCAAAGGGCCCCCTTTTTTTATCCTGTGACCTCATGGCCTTCCGTTCATACTTCTGCTGTTGTATTTAGCTTCTGCCTTGCATTAGCGTTAGTTGGGCAATACTGGTTTCTACTCACTAAAACATAAGCTCCTTGAGGGTTGACACAATATATTTTTGTGTCCTAGTATCTTAGAAGAAAGTAAGCCTCAGTAGATTGAATCACACCCCTTTATGAAGAGTAAATGGGGGCAATCACAGATTTAAATGTTTTTAGCAAGCCATCCATCACCTCTGTATGACCATTAGCTTTGCTAGAGTTCATCTATCTCTGGTCATGAGCAATGAGGAAATTCAAAGCACACAATCAGAAGAGGATTTTTAGATAATGATGCATACGCAAACCTGTGTCTCAAATCAAGGAAACCTATAATAAAGACATATCTTCAAGATTTCTGCGATCGGGCTTATGGATACTTTCAGATTTGTCCATGGATGATTCTCCAAATGTTTTGCAATCATATTTGCATAGGGACGGAACAATACTGTCTTTAATGCTGGAGCAGAGTTCAGGGGTCCCCTACTGCGCTAGGCGTTACCTCTGTAGGAAACTCATTATCAGCCTTGGAAGCAGCAGGGAGCAGAGGTGAGCCTCCAGAAAGCTCGAGGATACAACACTCTGCTTACTTGGGTAGTCAAACTATTTCGCTAAGAGTAACTGAGTCTTATAGATGCGTCGCGTACCCTTTCAGGTCAGTGGAATCTTATATGTGTCAGGCTTTTCAACACGCAGCATAATTTTTCGCTCTGGCTTTCTGTACCCTGTTCAAAAGTGTATTTGAGAGTCCTAAATAACACACAGGTTTCATAAGCACTTCACTTAAAATGAGGAAAGCAGGATAGGATTTTAGCCTAAGCATCAAAAAGAGTGGGGCCTCTGAATCAGGTTCAAATGTTAGAGTGAACTACACTAAATGTTTGCCCTAGATTTCCAAAAATACAACTCAAATCTGAAAAATCTAGCACATTAAAAATAGTGTGTGTCTCTTAGAAATATTAGTTTTTTTTCCCAAAACTTTAAAATATTTTAAATTTAAGGAATTTAAAATTTTATTTTAAATTTAAATATTTTAAATTTTCCTTCCCATCAGCAAATGTACTGATGGGAAGGAAAAGACATTACTTTTAAAACATCATGGATCAAATTGTTCTCACAATTATTCTTACAGTCTTATAAAAAATTGTTCTGGGGCTTCCCTGGTGGCACAGTGGTTGAGAGTCCGCCTGCCGATGCAGGGGACACGGGTTCGTGCCCCAGTCCGGGAAGATCCCACATGCCGCGGAGCGGCTGGGCCCGTGAGCCATGGCCGCTGAGCCTGCGCGTCCAGAGCCTGTGCTCCACAACAGGAGAGGCCACAACAGTGAGAGGCCCACGTACCGCAAAAAAAAAAAAAAAAAAAAAAAAATTGTTCTGATGCTCATTAGACAAATATAATAAATTGTTGTGTAGTAAAGCATCTGCTCTGTGCCAGCTGTAGTCCCGACTGCTGCTGGGACTTCAGTCTAGACTGCTGGGGGGGTGGGTTGGGCGGGAGCAGAGGCTACAACCTAGGCGACTGATACTTCTTCATGACACTTAGATGAGTTGTAATTTTCACAATAGTTTAACTTTTACAATGTCTGTCATCTGAGCTGTGACTCCATGAAGGCAGGAAACTTTTCTGTCTTGTTCTTTAACAAGACAATGTCTAGCACAGTGATGGCACATGACAGGTGTTCAAGAAATGTTTGCTGAATAGATGAATTAGATGAGCAAATTACTACATGTCAAAATAGAGTGATATAAGTATTATGAGAGAGGTGCCCACAAAGCACTGGGATTCAAACAGAGACATCTTTGGTGAGATGAGATGAGAATTGGTGTGTCATTTGAGATATCCATTAAATATTTGTGATACACGTGTAGGAACTCGATCAGATTGAGATACTGCACCCAGCTTCATCCTGATTCTAAAATGAAGGTTTTACATTCCAGTCCCTAAAATGTCTCATAGGGTGGGGGAGGGATATATAAAAGACAATGCTTTATTGTTACCTCAACTTGAACCTGCCTGCAGAGCCTGTTCAGGCATTGTCACTGTCCCTCCTAACCACGGGGGAGAGGGAGCGATCTTTGCTGGTGTTTACAGATGACAGAGCTGAAGGTATTTCAAGCCACGTGAATGAGTGCAGACCGCAAGATCAATGGAGGCCTGCGGAGAGTTCCACAGGCACTGTGTGAATGACTTAGTATTTCCTGGCCTAGGAGCTGCTGGTGGAGAATGCTTTTGCTGTTAGCAGTCCTGCTTGCACGTTCACTCTTGGGCCGTGTGACATTATTTCTCTCATGCGAGCTACCCCCGTTTTGCCCACAGGCACTCCCGTCGCTACCCAGAACATGACAGCTTTTCCACTTTGCCTCCAGTGGTGCCTCACAGCATCCCCACCACTTGTGATCAACAGCTTTAGCTCCCCTTTCCGCTGTTCCTTTAGCATCTGTCTCTGTCGGTCCTCCTCACACCCTTAGTCTGGCAGCCTTGGGTGGCAACAGGCCTGGCCTTGATGTCAGCTGGCTTGCGGAGTAGGAACTCAGCGTTGATGACTCCTTCTTGTCGTGTGAGTTTACACACAATTTATCTGAGAAAATAAACACGAGATCCTGAGCTGGGCTGTGATTCTGGAAGTGTGCCATTCTTTGCAGGGCTGGTCCAATCGAGAAATTTGGGGGCAATTCCATTAGCTAAGTTAGTAGTTTGATGTCCTGTGTATCAATGCATCCTTTGAAAGGATCTCATCAGATCTGAATTGCCTATAGATATGCTGAATATATGCTAATCCTCTAATGCCTGTAGACTTCTGATTTAGGGATCATCAATACCATGTAGATTTCACTATCCATGATTACAGATTAATTCTTCCTTTTGAAGATTAATCAATATATATTGATGGCCTTTGAACTTTAGAAGTTCACAACCTAATGATATGAAAATCAGAAACATAGTACCACTAAAAGCCAGTGTCTAATAATATTGGCTGAAGTTATATACAGATATGCATGTATTTTATATTTAAAATTTTCTTTAAAATTCTCATTTTATAATTCCTAATGACCACGTATTGATTAAATCCCTTTTCAGTCATAATAAACAGTTAATAATTATTGTTGGAAAGTGAAGTCTTTGATTATAAAGATCAGGACTACACATTTTTCCAGAGAATTTTAAAATTCTCTCAGTTTTCTCTTTTTTTTCTACCTGAATTCAATAACGTGGGTGAAGTATTTAGTTGTTTGGTGGCTGACAATTGTAGTTGTTTTGTCTGTTAAGGTGTGTTCAGCTTGGATAAGAGTCAGTGTTAAGCCCAAATGCCAGCTTTTGATTTATTTCACTAAGCCACGCTTTCTCTTTAGTATCAAACTATTAACATATGTAAAATTGTGAAAAAGGCTATGCAGTATTTTCATCTACTTAAAGTTCTTCCTCTGACCTGGTATTGCATGTCTTATATCAGCCAGGCCTCTTTTGGTTTTAAGTCCAGTAGATCCTCATTTAATATACCTCCACTTAACCACTTCTCTAGATTAACAGAAGCCCTCTATTCCCCTATAAAATGCACTAATGCTAAATGCAAGTGTTAGATGGTTATTCTCTATCATACTTGAGCACTTTTTCTCCTACTGGTGAGCTGAATGCTTAATAAGAGTAAGGGGTGTTTGTTTTGTTTTCAAACATGTTTATGCCTGTTATAGTATTATAATTATGTAATTTAATATCTGTTTCCTGATGAATTAGTGAGAAAGAGAGTTGTGGGTGCTGAAACTAAATCAAATACTTGGGAAAACTTGATAAGGGCAAATCATTAAAACAATATTGCTCAGGAATCACATATTGTAAGACAATTGTGAATCAGGAAAAAATCTGTAAAATTTGGAATGATTGCGTACCCAGATTGCTTTACCATTGGCTTAAAACCCCCATGTTACTTTGAAGAAGTTTAAATTAGAAATCACAGTTATCGATTTTGGCTGTAGTTTGTACAAGGATAACAGTGAAAACTCCAATCAGCAGCTCTAAAAATAATTGGGAAATATGTATACAGTTTATATCTTAAGTTAAAATAAAGGGTTTGAAGTATCCATCACCTTTATGATTTTCCACTTGCAGAACTTTTTCAACTGCCAACCATCTCCTGGTCTAGATCCTTTTGGAAAATGGTTTCCTCCAGCAGCAAAAACTGGCTCTAGCTAGGTGACTAACTGGGATAATACTGGGGGTCTCATTGACTCCCAGGATGAACTGCCCCAGGACCCTGGGTGGGGAGGCAGCAGGGAAGCTCTGGGAGCTCAGAGGCAGGAGTTTGGTTTGTGGCTTCATCTCCCACTTACTACTGCTCACGTCAGCCCTGGCACATCTCAGTCTGTGTCTCTAGATTTTAAATTTCAAGTTTCTGGGAAAGAGAAGCTGATTCTACCAGCTTGGATCAGCTACCCTCGAAGTTAATCGCCTGTCATGAATCAATCATCTATATTCCAGAGAAAGAGACTGGTTTTATGGTCATGAATCAAAAAACCATTTTTGGAAAGAGAGAACCATTGTGAATCATGCACCTGCCCCCAAGAAGGATGTACTTTGCCCTTAAAATTGATTATTTGAGAATTAGAAAAAATTTGAAAGAAGTTTAGTGATAAATATATAACGAGGATGAGGAATTTTATCCACCAGAATTCTAGGGAGCTGCTCCCAGAGCTAAGAGAGCTTGGAGCTGTGGATCAGGGTAATTCCTGAAGACGTGGCAGGCAGAGAGGGCCACATATAGGAACAGCGGGACTTTCTGAGGGGTAGGGTATGAGCAGCAAGGGTCTTAAAGGAGGAAACCAAAGGGAGAGCAATATGATGCTGAGTGGTTAGTGAGAAGGGAAGGGGTATAGGAGAGGGGAGAGAGAGGGAGGGAGGGAAGGAGAGAGAGAGATCTTGACATCTGTCTCCTCCGTGGGATATTGGGGAGAGAAAAGATTTAAAGCATCTTGCAGAACATTTGCAGGGTGAAGCACCACATAAATACCTGCACCCTCCACTTCAAGAAAACCAAAATAAAGGTCGATGTTATTTTTAAAAGATTTTGTTGTTGCAATGGACGAGCAAAAGCAGGTCTCAACAAGGCAGCCAGTAATTATTCACACTAAAATATCCACAATGAAGTACACATTGGCTACAGTATTTTAGGCTCAGTCTTGCTTTTAGAACTCATTCCTGTTCTGCTCAGAGGAAAAGAGTTGTATCTAAACACATTCATTCCATTTATGGCAAAACAGAAAATTAGAAACTCAGGTTCTAGTCTTTGTTTCCCCAATTAATAGGCCTATAAACTAGTATTTCCAATCCTCATTTTTCTGACTCATAAAATGTGGTTGATGGATATGAATACCAAGTAAGCGACATGTACAAATGTGTGCAATACAAAAGCCAAGTATTATTCCAGCTTGAAATTATTAATGGCTAATTGCTCATTTACTCTTATTCATTATGAAACCTATAATCCTAGGAAAGTAGAGATAGAATAAAGCAAATACCAATAAGGAGCCTTTACCTTTCCTCTCCTCCACTTTATTGTTTCTTCTGGAAGATCACAAATATCACTCTTCTTTTTTTTTTCCTCTGGCTTCCCCAGCACATTCAGATTTTCTGGAGTTATTCCCCCCAACTCCTCCAGAGTATGACACAGATTCCCATTTCTCTTCCTCCATGACGCTGAAACCAATGCAAAGGCCCTTTGGTTTTCAGGGATTTCCTAAGAAGGGCTGCCTGGAAATAAACACCAAATCAAAAATTACACACATTAGAGAAGTTACCAGTTTTCCAGATACATCAATATATTTTCCACATATTCGACCCAGGACCATAATGGATGTGTATGTGTAACTGGACCTTCACAAATGCCCATTATCCCCTCCCAAATTTTAAGGTCTAGGGTATGGTATGTTTTATTCCTTAGTGTTTTATTCCTTTATCGTCGGTAGTACTGCCTAAGATCTTGTTTTTTTATTTTTTTTTAACATCTTTATTGGAGTATAATTGCTTTTACAATGGTGTGTTAGTTTCTGCTTTATAACAAAGAGAATCAGCTATACATATACATATACATATATCTCCATATACCCTCCCTCTTGCGTCTCCCTCCCACCCTCCCTGTCCCACCCCTCTAGGTGGTCACAAAGCACTGAGCTGGTCTCCCTGTGCTATGCAGCTGCTTCCCACTAGCTATCTATTTTACATTTGGTAGTGTATATAAGTCCATGCCGCTCTCTCACTTCGTCCCAGCTTACCCTTCCCCCTCCCCATGCCCTCAAGTCCATTCTCTATGTCTGCGTCTTTATTCCTGTCCTGCCCCTAGGTTCTTCAGACCGTTTTTTTTTTTTAGATTCCATACATATGTGTTAGCATATGGTATTTGTTTTACTCTTTATGACTTACTTCACTCTGTATGACTAGACTCTAGGTCCATCTACCTCACTACAAATAACTCAATTTCGTTTCTTTTTATGGCTGAGTAATATTCCATTGTATATATGTGCCACATCTTCTTTATCCGTTCATCTGTCGATGGACACTTAGGTTGCTTCCATGTCCTGGCTATTGTAAATAGTGCTACAATGAACATTGTGCTACATGACGCTTTTTGAATTATGGTTTTCTCAGGGTATATGCCCAGAAGTGGGACTGCTGGGTCATATGGTAGTTCTATTTTTCGTTTTTTAAGGAACCTCCATACTGTTCTCCATAGTGGCTGTATCAATTTACATTCCTACCAACAGTGCAAGAGGGTACCCTTTTCTCCACACCCTCTCCAGCATTTATTGTTTGTAGGTTTTTTGATGATGGCCATTCTGACCAGTGTGAGGTGGCACCTCCTTGTAGTTTTGATTTACACTTCTCTAATGATTAGTGATGTTGAGCATCCTTTCATGTGTTTGTTGGCAATCTGTATATCTTCTTTGGAGAAATATCTATTTAGGTCTTCTGCCCATTTTGGATTGGGTTCTTTGTTTTTTTAATATTGAGCTGCATGAGCTGCTTATAAATTTTGAAGATTAATCCTTTATCAGTTGATTCATTTGCAAGTATTTTCTCCGATTCTGAGGGTTGTCTTTTCATCTAGTTTATGGTTTCTTTTGCTGTGCAAAAGCTTTTAAGTTTCATTAGTTCGTGTGTTTGTTTATTTTTATTTCCATTTCCCTAGGAAGTGGGTCAAAAAGGGTCTTGCTGTGATTTATGTCATAGAGTGTTCCGCATATGTTTTCCTCTAACAGTTTTATAGCATCTCACCTTACATTTAGGTCTTTAATCCATTTTGAGTTTATTTTTGTGTATTGTGTTAGGGAGTCTTCTAATTTCATTCTTTTATATGTAACTGTCCAGTTTTCCCAGCACCACTTATTGAAGAGGCTGTGTTTTCTCCATTGTATATTCTTGCCTCCTTTATCAAAAATAAGGTGACTATATGTGCATGGGTTTATCTCTGGGATTTCTATCCTGTTCCATTAATCTATATTTTTGGTTTTGTTTTTGTTGTTGGTGGTACACGGGCCTCTCACTGTTGTGGCCTCTCCCGTTATGGAGCACAGGCTCCAGATGCGCAGACTCAGTGGCCATGGCTCACGGGCCCAGCTGCTCTGCGGCATGTGGGATCTTCCGGACTGGGGCACGAACCCATGTCCCCTGCATCGGCAGGTGGACTCTCAACCACTGTGCCACCAGGGAAGCCCTATTTCTGATTTTTGTGCCAGTCCCATACTGTCTTGATTACTGTAGCTTTGTAGTATGGTCTGAAGTCAGGGAGCCTGATTCCTCCAGCTCCGTTTTTCTTTCTCAAGGTTGCTTTGGCTCTTTGGGGTCCTTTGTGTTTCCATACAAATTGTGAAATTTTTTGTTCTAATTCTGTGAAAAATGCCATTGATAATTTGACAGGGATTTTATTGAATCTGTAGATTACTTTGGGTAGTATAGTCATTTTCACAATGTTGATTCTTCCAATCCAAGAACATGGTATATCTCTCTATCTGTTTGTATCATCTTTAATTTCTTTCATCAGTGTCTTATAGTTTTCTGAATACACGTCTTTTGTCTCCTTAGGTAGGTTTATTCTGAGGTATTTTATTCTGTTGCAGTGGTAAATGGGAGTGTTTCCTTAATTTCACTCTCAGATTTTTCATCATTAGTGTATAGGAATGCAAGAGCTTTCTGTGCATTAATTTTGTATCCTGCTACTTTCCCAAATTCATTGATTAGCTCTAGTAGTTTTCTGGTAGCATCTTTAGGATTCTCTGTGTATAGTACCATGTCATATGCAAACAGTGACAGCTTTACCTCTTCTTTTCTGTTTTGGATTCCTTTTATTTCCTATTCTTCTCTGATTGCTGTGGCTAAAACTTCCAAAACTATGTTGAATAATAGTCGTGAGAGTGGACAACTTGTCTTATTCCCGATCTTAGAGGAAATGTTTTCAGTTTTTCACCATTGAGAATGATGTTGGCTCTGGGTTTGTCATATATGACCTTTATTATGTTAAGGTGAGTTCCCTCTATGCCGACCTTCCGGAGGGTTTTTATCCTAAATGGGTGTTGGATCTTGTTGAAAGCTTTCTCTGCATCTATTGAGACGATCATATGGTTTTTCTCCTTCTATTTGTTAATATGGTTTATTACATTGATTGATTTGCGTATATTGAAGAATCCTTGCATTCCTTGGATAAACTCCAATTGATCGTGGTGTATGATCCTTTTAATGTGCTGTTGGATTCTGCTTGCTAGTATTTTGTTGAGGATTTTTACATCTATGTTCATCAGTGATATTGGCTTGTAGATTTCTTTCCTTGTGACATCTTTGTCTGGTTTTGGTATCAGGGTGATGGTGGCCTCGTAGAATGAGTTTGGGAGTGTTTCTCCCTTTGCTATATTTTGGAAGAGTTTGAGAAGGATAGGTGTTAGTTCTTCTCTAAATGTTTGATAGAATTCGCCTGTGAAGCCATCTGGTCCTGGGCGTTTGTTGGAAGCTTTTTAATCAGTTTCCATTTCAGTGCTTGTGATTGGCTGGTTTATATTTTCTATTACTTCCTGGTTCAGTCTTGGAAGGTTGTGCTTTTTCTAAGAAGTTGTCCATTTCTTCCAGGTTGTCCATTTTATTGGCATATAGTTGCTTGTAGTAATCTCTCATGATCCTTTGTATTTCTGCAGTGTCAGTTTTTATTTCTCCTTTTTCATTTCTGATTCTGTTGATTTGTGTCTTCTCCCTTTTTTTCTTGATGAGTCTGGCTAATGGTTTATCAATTTTGTTTATCTTGTCAAAGAACCAGCTTTTGATTTTATAGATTTTTGCTATTGTTTCCTTCATTTCTTTTTCAGTTATTTCTGGTCTGATATTTATGATTTCTTTTCTTCTGCTAACTTTGGGGTTTTTTGTTCTTCTTTCTCTAATTGCTTTAGGTGTAAGGTTGGATTGTTTATTTGAGATGTTTCTTGTTTCTTGAGATAGGCTTGTATTGCTATAAACTTCCCACTTAGCACTGCTTTTGCTGCATCCTATAGATTTTGGGTCGTCGTATTTTCATTGTCATTTGTTTCTAGGTATTTTTTGATTTCCTCAGTGATCTCTTGGTTATTTAGTAGTGTATTGTTTAGTATCCATGTGTTTGTATTTTTTACCGATTTTTTTCCTGTAATTTATATCTAGTCTCATAGTGATATGGTCGGAAAAGATACTTGATACGATTTCAGTTTTCTTAAATTTACTGTGGCTTGATTTGAGACCCCAGATGTGATCTATCCTAGAGAATGTTCCATGAGCACTTGAGAAGATAATGTATTCTGTTGTTTTTGGTTGGAATGTCCTATAAATATCAATTAAGTCCCTCTTGTTTAATGTATCACTTAAAGCTTGTGTTTCATTATTTATTTTCATTTTGGATGACCTGTCCATTGGTGAAAGTGGGGTGTTAAAGTCCCCTACTATGATTGGGTTACTGTTGATTTCCCCTTTTATGGCTGTTAGCATTTGCCTTATGTATTGAGGTGCTACTATGTTGGGTGCATAAGTATTTACAATTGTTATATCTTCTTTTTGGATTGATCCTTTGATCATTATGTAGTGTCCTTCTTTGTCTCTTATAGTAGTCTTTATTTCAAAGTCTATTTTGTCTGATATGAGAATTGCTACTCCAGCTCTCTTTTGATTTCCATTTGCATGGAATATCTTTTTCCATCCTGTCACTTTCAGTCTGTATGTGTCCCTAGGTCTGATGTGGGTCTCTTTAGACAGCATCTGTATGGGTCATGTTTTTGTGTCCATTCAGCCAGTCTATGTCTTTTGGTTGGAGCACTTAATCTGTTCACATTTAAGGTAATTATCGATATGTATGTTCCTATGACCATTTTCTTAATTGTTTTGGGTTTGTTATTGTAGGTATTTTCCTTCTCTTGTTTTTCGTGCCTAGAGAAGTTCCTTTAGCATTTGTTGTAAAGCTGGTTTGGTGGTGCTGTGTTCTCTTAACTTTTGCTCTCCTGTAAAGGTTTTAATTTGTCTGTCAAATCTGAATGAGATCCTTACTGGGTAGAGCAATCTTTGTTGTAGGTTTTTCCCTTTCATCAGTTTAAATGTGTCCTCCCACTCCCTTCTGACTTACAGAGTTTCTGCTGAATGATCAGCTGGTAACCTTATGGGGAGTCCCTTGTATGTTATTTGTTGTTTTTCCCTTGCTGCTTTTAATATTTTTTCTTTGTATTTAATTTTTGATTGTTTCATTAATATGTGTCTTGGTGTGTTTTGCGTTGGATTTATTCTTTATGGGACTCTGCGATTCCTGGAGTTGATTGACTATTTCCTTTCCCATATTAGGGAAGTTTTCAACTATAATCTCTTCAAATATTTTCTCATTCCCTTTCTTTTTCTCTTCTTCTTCTGGGACCCCTATAATTTGAATGTTGGTGTATTTAATGTTATCCCAGATGTCTCTAAGACTGTTCTCAATTCTTTTCATTCTTGTTTCTTTATTCTGTTCTGCAGTAGTTATTTCTACTATTTTATCTTCCAGGTCACTTATCCATTTTTCTGCCTCAGGTATTCTGCTATTGATTCCTTCTAGAGAATTTTTAGTTTCATTTATTGTGTTGTTCATCATTAGTTGTTTGCTCTTTAGTTCTTCTAGGTCCTTGTTAAATGTGTCTTGTATTTTCCCCATTCAATTTCCAAGATTTTGGATCATCTTTACTATCATTACTGTGAATTCTGTTTTAGGTAGACTGCCTATTTCTTCTTCATTTGTTTGGTTTGGTGGTTTTTTACTTTGCTCCTTCATCTGCTCTGTGTTTCTCTGTCTTCTCATTTTGTTTAACTTATTGTATTTGGGGTCTCCTTTTTTCAGGCTGCAGGTTCATAGTTCCCATTGTTTTTGGTGTCTGCCCCCAGTCGGTGAGGTTGGTTCAGTGAGTTGTGTAGGCTTCCTGGTGGAGGGGACTGGTGCCTGTGTTCTGGTGGATGAGGCTGGATCTTGTCTTTCTGGTGGGCAGGACTGCATCCGGTGGTGTGTTTTGGGGTGTCTGTGACCTTATTATGATTTTAGGCAGCCTCTCTGCTATGTGTGGGGTTGTGTTCCTGTCTTGCTAGTTTTTTGGCATAGGATGTCCAGCACTGTAGCTTGCTGGTCGTTGAGTGGAGCTGGGTCTTATCGTTGAGATGGAGATCTCTGGGAAAGCTTTGCTATTTGATATTACATGGAGCTGGGAGGTCTCTAGTGAACCAATATCTTGAACTCGGCTCTCCCACCTCAGAGCCACAGGCCTGACACCTGGCTGAAGCACCAAGACCCTGTCAACCAGGCTCAGAAGAAAAGGGAGATTAAAAAAGAATAAAATAAAGTTACTAAAATTAAAATATTTTTAAAAATTATTTAAAATTAAAAATAAGAAAGTAATTAGAAAAAGAAAAAAAGAAGGAAGAGAGCAACCATAACAAATCCACCAATGATAACAAGTGCTAAAATCTATGCTAAAAAAGAAACAAAAAAATGGACAGACAGAACCCTAGGACAAATTGTAAAAGCAAAGCTATACAGACAGAATCACATAAAGAAACATACTCACACACACACACACTCACAAAAAGAGAAGAAGGAAAGAAAAAATATATATATATTAAAAAAATGAAGAGAGCAACCAAATCAATAAACAAATCTACCAGTGATAATAAACTCTAAATACTAAACTAAGATAAACATAAAACCAGAAACAAATTAGATTCAGAAAGCAAAACCCAAGTCTACAGTTGCTCCCAAAGTCCACCGCCTCAATTTTGGGATGATTCGTTGTCTATTCAGGTATTCCAGAGATGCAGGGTGTGTCAAGTTGATTGTGGAGATTTAATCCACTGCTCCTGAGGCTGATGGGAGAGATTTCCCTTTCTCTTCTTTGTTTGCACAGCTCCTGGGGTTCAGCTTTGGATTTGTCCCCACCTCTGTTTGTAGGTCGACTGAGGGTGATGTTCCTGCCCAGACAGGACGGGGTTAAAGGAGCCGCTGATTAGGGGTCTCTGGCTCACTTAGGCCAGGGGGAGGGAGGGGTATGGAATGCAGGGTGAGCCTGCAGCTGCAGAGGCCAGTGTGACATTGCAGCAGCCTGAGGCATGCCATGTGTTCTCCTGGGGATGTTTTCCCTGCATCACGGGACCCTGGCAGTGGCGGGCTGCACAAGCTCCCAGGAGGGGAGGTGTGGATAGTGACCTGTGCTTGCACACAGGCTTCTTGGTGGCAGTGGCAGCAGCCTTAGTGTTTCTTGCCCATCTCTGGTGTATGCGCTGATAGCTGCAGCTCACGCCCGACTCTGGAGCTTGTTTAGGTGGCGTCCTGAATCTCCTCTCCTCATGCACCCTGAAACAATGGTCTCTTGCCTCTTAGGCAGGTCCAGACTTTTTCCCTGACTACCTCCCAGCTAGCTGTGGTGTAATAGCCCCCTTCAGGCTGTGTTCATGCAGCCAACCCCAGTCCTCTCCCTGGGATCTGACCTCTGAAGCCAGAGCCTCAGCTCCCAGCCCCCACCTGCCCCTGTGGGTAAGCAGATAATATTCTCAGGCTGGTGAGTGCTGGTTGGCACCGATCCTCTGAGTGGGAATCTCTCTGCTTTGCCCTCCGCACCCCTGTTGCTGTGCTCTCCTCCATGGCTCTGAAGCTTCCCCCCCGCCACCTCCATCTCCACCAGTGACGGGGCTTCCTAGTGTGTGGAAACTTTTCCTCCTTCACAGCTCCCTCCAGAGGTGCAGGTCCCATCCCTATTCTTTTGTCTCTGTTTTTTCTTTTTTTTCTTTTGCCCTACCCAGGTACGTGGGGAGTTTCTTGCCTTTTGGGAGGTCTGAGGTCTTCTGCCAGCGTTCAGTAGGTGTTCTGTAGGAGTTGTTCCACATGTAGATGTATTTCTGATGTATTTGTGGGGAGGAAGGTGATCTCCACGTCTTACTCTTCCGCCATTTTGAAGGTCTCCGCTGCCTAAGATCTTGATAAGAGCTCTCCAATTCTTGTACAGCAGAACTTGGTTTAAGGAACCTCCTGCTGTCATCCTCTCCCTGTCCCCACACCCTTTCCATCTATTGGGTAGAACCTTCTCTTTATGGACGATGATCTGAAAAACCTATGAGGACAGCACTATGACATCCCAGAGCACTCAGCATCAAGCAGATCATTTATAAATTAAGGAAACTCTTGACAAGTACCTGCAATTGTAATATTCCTCTGCTTCTCAAAGGAAAAAAGAAATCACCTTAGGTCATTTCAGGCAGATAAAATTTGGGTCTCCTGTATGCATTGGATGAAAAGGGACATGTATGAATTAGTTTTTACTGCACTCTACATTGCAAAAAGGTTATAGCTCTCCATAAACTTAACTCATAAAATGACATTCAGTGTAAGTTATTTCTTTCCAGAGAGATTCCCATGGAATGCCTGTAGTTTTAAAATAGTTCTCATTGTTTATTGAACTACTTAAAAGAAATAAAAAGTGATTATGCTTATGTTTTCTTAAAGAAGAAAAAAGATAGATTTTAATCTATTCATGTTCTCTCTATGAGAGTATGTTCCAACTGAGAAATGGGACCAAACAGGAAATAACTTATGATTTTTTTATGTGAAAGGGGGACCATAACCATCACTTCTGTTTAGTTTATAATTTTTCAAGTGTTGCCAGCCTTTCATCCTTTCCTGATGGGGCACTTTTTAACTTTCATCATACATAGTTATACAAATGGGTATTAACAGAGGAAAAATTACATGAATTATTTAGGAAAGCCAAGTGCTTTAAGCATTACTGTGAAAAATAACATCCTTATCATTTGTGTATAAAAAGCCAACATTTACTTATTCTGGGTAAAAATAAAATACATTCTTGTGCCAGTTATTGATAAAATTATATATATATGAGATAACGTATATGTGTATTATATACTATATGTAGTGGATAAAATTTTTTTTCTGAAAATATTTTCTCTAAATGTATGTCTGAGTGGTATTTAAAGATCATTTTTTAAATTTCTCCATAGAAATTCCTTTCGTACGATATAAATCATTCAAACCACAATCATTAAAGTGCTTTTGAACAGTAAAGTTCTATACCAGTAGTCAGTATTATTATTACTTCTATGGTTTATTTATACCCTATACACTGCATTCTACATTTTATGTATTTTTTTATTTGTGAAAATCATTGTCAACACAATGAACTTTCCAAATACCAAAAATGATTCTGTTCACAAACACTCTGAGAGAATCATTTAGAATTTTTGAATAATAAAAAATGAAATCATTCTCTATTTGTGCAAGTTCCTAGGGTGTTATGAATGCAATGTGATCTTGGTATTTGCTTATCAAAGGAATGCACTAAAATACTGCAGAAAAGGCCATGGGTCATGATGAACTCCATTTTATTACTTAACTTGACTTTGACTATTAACTCTACATTCCTCTCTCTTCTGTTGTTCTTATTAATGGGTTTTAATGATGAGATAAAAGTCTTTGTCTAGTGTTTAGCAAAAAGTTGTAGAATTTCGACATGAATGCAGCTTTATTTTATAGAAGACATTGTGGTTAGTGAATAGTTTGCATTATGATGTTTTCAGATCTTACTGGGAATATGTAACTCAATGAATAGTTTTCTTACTTGGTGATTACTTATTTTCTTATGTACTCTTCTCATTGAAAATTAATTCAGCAGTATGAATTGAATTCCTATATATGCTTCTAAGGTGGTCCTTTAAAATGACTTTTTCTCTTTTGTTCTTGTATTCTGTTTCTGTGTTACTTTGTCCAAGATTCAAATTCCCAGTAAAGAGGATCCAGTTGGCTAAACTTAAGTGAAGAGCTGTAACGAGGCGGTAAAAGGAAAGTTTTGAAAGAAGGAGCCAAAACTCCTTCTATATTTTACAGGTGAGACAGGCACATGGATTTAACCCCCTAAGACTGCACTCATTAGGGGAAAAATAGTGCCCCAAAGTAACGTGGCCTATGGAAAGCAAAGGGGGAGAGATAATGGTCTCTGTAGTCAGGAAGCCTACATGGAGTGGGTGGAAATTTAGCATAGCCTTGAACAAAGTGTGAGTTCCAGATGGGCATAGAAAGGGAATCAAAATCATTCCAAGAATGGATTGATTTGAATTACTAATATTCAGTTGTTCATTTTCTTATAATCTCATGAGAGTGGTACTGATGAATTAAACAATCAATCACAGAGACAATAGCATTACAAACTAGGAGGTGTGTTTGGGTCCCATAAGTAAAGCCACTTTGTAACATGAGTCTTGGTAAAGGTTTCTAGTTTATTTTTACCTGAATTTCACTTGGTCATTGGTAGCCTTATTGTGAAATACTAATACATGTACAACTTTTCATCTTCACAGGGGAACTGACACTACTGTGAGTTTTATTATTGACTCTGATGCCCTCAGAGAGAGGTTCAAAATATTGCAAATAAGGGATGTGAGAAAATTATTTTCCCCAATCATTTCTCAGTTCAAGTCTTAGCTGTGCCCTTTACTTGTTATGTAACCTTGAGCAAATGTCTTAAGTGCTCTGACTTCAATTCCACACATGAATATATAATATTTATATCGATTGTTTGATATACTTATTGAATATAATAGATTAAAAATTGTTTATAGAATTAAGTATATTGCCAATTACATCTCTTACATTAAGAGAACTAAATGCATTCTGGAATTAAAAAACCTAATAATTTAAATATTTGATGCCATTTTCTAGGGAAAATATAACCAAACAGTTCAATATGAGATATACATGCACAGTACAAGAATGAGGTTGAAACTTCAGTGTCTCAAAAAATAGCTTTATATAGTCATCTTTTAAAATTAAAATTATATTCTTAGAAATATGTATAAACGCTCTCTCTACTTTTCCCAGTGTTTTGTAGGCCAATAAAAAGACAACTCATTTTCTATCGTCAATAAAATCAGATTTCCTAGTTTAAAAAAACAGAACAAATATAGTTCTTTCTCAATTTTCTGTACCAAAGAAGCAATGATGTAGATACTCTAAAATAGCAGGTAATGTAATCAATGCTTATGTTACTGGCTTGACAAACATTGTTTTGAGTATGTTTTAATTTGGGTGTTTCTGATCTTTGAGAACCAGCTTTGCATAAGTTGTATCAGTAGCTGATAGCTTGGTTATGTGATATGATTTGAGTGGGCAAATCCTAAAGTATCTCTCTAGTGTCCAAAGTACCTGAAAATCTCACCAAACTTATCGAAAGACCTGGTTAAGAATTAAAACCTTACCTGGGAAGACCAGAAAATTAATTAACTAATGCCCAGAAACATGTATGTTCTTCTCTTCGGGAACCCAACTCCATTTTCCTTTGCTCCTCTCTCAGAAAAAAAGCCTTCTTCATTCTTTGCCAAATATTTCTGTAATTACCTGACTTTAATTTCTTCTTATTCTGTAACTGGCTCCCCCTTTCTCTCCACTTGTTTTAATTCTGTATCGGCCTCTAAGGTCCAGTTTAAACTGTCTTTTGATAAATCCTTCATTATTAACTCAAGTAGAAAGGCATTGTCCTTTCTCTGAACACTTATGAACTTTGTGGTCTGTATGACTCATTTGCCATTTAGTCATTTGGTTTTGCCTTGTGACATCTACTCTATTGCATGTTTAGCTTTTTAAAAAATTGTTCTTTTTCCTTTTTTCCCCTCATTTTTCTTGTTCAATTCATTCTTCGCACAGCATCCACAGTATTCTTCCAAATGTCACTCTCCTATTTAAAACCCATTGTACAACCAATTAGGTCTGTATTCCTACCTTGACTTATGAAAGCCACATGAGAACCATGTGAGTATTCTTTCAAATCACATAGCACAAAGGGCTCTTTCCTACCTTAGGGCTATTGCCAACACTATTCTTGTTGCCTAGAATTCTCTCTGCCTATCTCTTTATGTGGTTGGCTTCTTCTCATTCTTTAGAGCTCCATCTATGTGTTACCTCCTCCACAGTCTTACTCCGACATTATTATCAAAATCTGATTCTCTCTGGGTTCTCTACTTTAGGACCTTATTGCTTTCTTTCATATGTACAGTGATATTTTTCTTATCTTCATGATCTACTCTTCACCATTCTCCACCCTGCCTCTGCCCTGGAGTCTTGCCCTATGAATTGCATCAGTGAACTCCTGCCCTCTGGATTCAAGTTGGGTTTAGCCAATGAGAGAGGAGATTTAGAAAGTGAGGACTGAGTGCCAATACTTATTCTTCTGGCTCCCTCCCTTCCAGGTCATCCAATGTTGGCTGTTTCTTAGAAAGTAGATATTGTGTATATTTCCATTTTATAGATGAAGAAACAACTCAGAATGGTTAAGAGATATATACAATTACACAGCTACAAGTTGGTAGTGTCAAGATTTAAATTTAAGCACTTTCTCTAAATCACCCTGCCTCATTTGACAATTGAAACAGTCACAGTTAATCCAACTTTTATTTCTGAGACCAGTTGAAAACACTAGTCTGAGCTTTATTTCTCTACCTCTTTGCCTCTAAAATCACTGTCTCTTTGACTTAAGCTCACAATAGAGGGTTGGAGGAAAAGTCACCACAGTATTGATACCATGTGTGTTGACCTGTAGAACTCCTACGGAATACGTTATCAAATGTGCTCAAAATCATCTAGACCTGTGAAAAATAACAAAGAGTGACAAAATTAAAAAAAAAACCAGTAATAACCATCTTGAAATATATCCTGAAGATAAGTATAAGACAACATAATAATAATAACTTAATTTTAAGAATTACTTGAACTTAATTTTTAGGTTAAGTTAAATAAAATCACTAAAGATCTTTGTATCGAGCTGCATATTTTTTATATCATAACAAGATTGACCAAGCTCTCAATGAGAGAATATTTTTGAAATCATCATGTGATAAGACTGTTTATCAGTAGTATTTCTATATTATATTTTGTTAACTGGGAAAAAATTACTATTTGGACTTTATTGAGAGAACAAATCCAAAAGCTAGAATGTAAATTCAGGGAGAATGCAATCCTTACAGGTTTTAAATCTTAGAGATAATCTTGTGGGGAATAATTGTTTAGGCCTTGAAAGTTTGAACGTTTTACATGTTTTGCTAAAACATTATATGTCCAATACCTCCACCCTTCCTTCAAAATTGAAGAGCTGTAAGAAAAAGCTCTCATTCTCTTAAGAAGATCCATTAATCTCCTTAAACATAGAAAAGGCAAAAAACATGAAGGATGAGAATGAACCCTAATGTAAATACAGATAAATATAGCAACAGCTGTAGTTGAATAGTTACAGAATTGACTTGAGAAGTGAAACAAACCTCTGTAGTACACACACACACACACACACACACACAAACACACAAACACACACACTTTGGATTTATTTATGAAACAGCGTCTTCTAAACATAGAACCTTGCATTGCAGAAAAGGCAATTAAATAGAACAGCATGAGGTTGTCAATCACTTCAACAACTAACAAAAGCATCTACTATCAAAGCAAATAATGTAAATGTGCAAAAAGGTACCTTGCTATCAAAGCAAATAATGTAACCATGCAAAGGCAAAGAATTCTCTGTAGCAAATGTCACCATTTTAATGTTCACCATTTTTGTGTATGTTTTTGCATATCCTTGATCCTAGTGTATCAGTTATTCTGAAATTTGATATAGAATTGGCCATTATCTTTTCTTAGAGGAATTGGTCATTGTGTGAAGCTTTTGAAAGAGGTTGGGACTTCCTTTTTCCATCTTCTCTTTCTTTCTTTCTTTTTTTTTTTTTTTGTTGCCAGTGTTGTACAAATAAATGGACAGTCACACCTTATCATCACTTAAAGATGCATGTGCATGCTGCAGTTTACTGAAACATGATTGGCTGCTACATAAATCAATCTGATAGAGATCAGTTCCATGAAGAAGAGATAAATCATTAGCCAGAGCTTTTGGAATGTAGTTCATTTTAGATAGTGATTATTGATGATTTAATTTTAGCAGTACATGTACATGCCTAGACCATGATGTTATATAAAATGTTAATGCAGAAAAATATATTCCTTTTTAAAGTGAGTATAAAGAAACCAATTAGAAGTTTACATGCAAAACACGTTAATGAAATAGTGGTGTTGAGAAGTCCAAAGTTCTATTTACTAAATAAGTTAGAATGTAGCCTTATTTCTCAGGAAAAATTCTTAAATCTTTTCTTTAGACAGCAGCACAAAGAAGTGGCCCCAAACTTCATTTGACTTATCACACCCAGATGACTGAAGCTCAGGAACATTTTAGATGTACACCTTCTGCATCTTGGTCTCCATCTGTACTGTTTTTTGTGCCCTCAGACCCACCACTTCTATTCATTTCAATTCAACAGCATTTAGTGGGAGTCCTCGTGAGGAGAGATCTTGTGCTCTGAAATGCACTGTTGGTTTTCTATCATGTGGGTAAGTAGGGAATGGGGGATGTGTGTTCAGTAGTGCTGACACCAGTAACTCCAAGTGACGGTGGCATAAGACTGGCAAAGACATATTGAGAGGTAGACCAGCTAGATGGTGCCCAGGACCCCCATCTGCAAGGGGCACTAGGACATCATTGGGAAATTAATAAGATGGAAGAATGGAATTTATTAGAAAATTTCCAAGGAAAGTTATACACCTTGTTGGGAGAAATACTTTGAAAGGCTAACTTGGAGTGGGAATGAGCTGGTCAAATAACAATAGCTGGTCACCAAAATATCTTCTCAGAAATGTCTTTGATTTACTGAGTGAAGTATTCAAGTTTGGGTCAGAGGTAAAAGCTGCCACCAACAGGCATCTTCCTTCTTTACCTCATGAGGTCCTGCTTTGAATAAATGTGAACAAATATTTAAACTATACTGGTTTGCAGGGACACAAAATTATTGCCCTGCCCAAATGCCTGGTATAAGCCTCTGGAGAGTAGGGCAAGTGAAAGCACAATGGCAGTCCTTAGTGAAAGTTGTATTTCACGTCTCTGGTCTTTGCCCCTGGCTAACCCAGAGTGAGTCATTCTGGTTTTTTCAAATCAATCTCTGGTCTTTAACAGGCAAATCCATTTCATTGAGGAGATGCAGTATATTAAGTTTGAGATCAGTTTTGCAGTTTTCTTTTCCATCTCTTGCCTCTCCATACACAGTCCCTCTAGTCTTTGCTTTTGCCTTGGAAGTGTCGTCATCTTTTCTAACTCCTAACAGTTCCTCAGTCTATACAGCCTAAGATCTGAGCTGATTAACCTGCCAGCTTCTAGAATCCAGTTCTTACCTTGTCCTTTTATACTGGTGACTCTGTAATTCACTTATTTCCCTTATTCTGAGTGATCCCAAGACATTAGGACCTCTCCTTAAATCACACTGGGTACTTCATTTTAATCATGAACTCCCCAGTGGAACAGGGTACTTAGGTAGATGTCAATATCTGTATGAAAATGAATGCCTAGAATCCAGAAACATCTTGCCTTTATTTTATTTATTTTTAAATACATTTTTATTGGAGTATAATTGCTTTACACTGTTGTCTTAGTTTCTGATGTGTAACAAAATGAATCAGCTATACGTATACATATATCCCCATATCCCCTCCCTCTCGCGTCTACCTCCCACCCTCCCTATCCCACCCCTCTAGGTGGTCACACAGCACCAAGCTGATCTCCCTGTGCGATGCGGCTGCTTCCCACTAGCTATCTGTTTTACATTTGGTAGTGTATATATGTTAATGCTACTCTCATCTTGCCTTTTATTTTTTATTTATTTATTTATTTATTTAACATCTTTATTGGAATATAATTGCTTTACAGTGGTGTGTTAGTTTCTGCTTTATAACAAAGTGAATCAGTTATACATATACATATGTTCCCATATCTCTTCCCTCTTGCGTCTCCCTGCCTCCCACCCTCCCTATCCCACCCCTCTAGGTGGTCACAAAGCACCGAGCTGATCTCCCTGTGCTATGTGGCTGCTTCCCACTAGCTATCTGTTTTACGTTTGGTAGTGTATATATGTCCATGCCATTCTCTTACTTTGTCACAGCTTACCCTTCACCCTCCCCATATCCTCAAGTCCATTATCTAGTAGGTCTGTGTCTTTATTCCCGTCTTACCCCTAGGTTCTTCATAACATTTTTTTTCTTAAATTCCATATATATGTGTTAGCGTAGGGTATTTGTTTTTCTCTTTCTGACTTACTTCACTCTGTATGACAGACTCTAGGTCCATCCACCTCACTACAAATAACTCAATTTCATTTCTTTTTATGGCTGAGTAATATTCCATTGTATATATGTGCCACATCTTCTTTATCCATTCATCTGTTGATGATGGACACTTAGGTTGCTTCCATGTCCTGGCTATTGTAAATAGAGCTGCAATGAACATTGTGGTACATGACTCTTTTTGAATTATGGTTTTCTCAGGGTATATACCCAGTAGTGGGATTGCTGGGTCATGTGGTAGTTCTGTTTGTAGTTTTTTAAGGAAACTCCATACTGTTCTCCATAGTGGCTGTATCAATTTACATTCCCACCAACAGTGCAGGAGGGTTCCCTTTTCTCCACACCCTCTCCAGCATTTATTGTTTCTAGATTTTTTGATGATGGCAATTCTGACTGGCGTGAGATGATATCTCATTGTAGTTTTGATTTGCATTTCTCTAATGATTAATGATGTTGCGCATTCTTTCATGTGATTTTTGGCAATCTATATATCTTCTTTGGAGGAATGTCTGTTTAGGTGTTCTGCCCATTTTTGGATTGGGTTGTTTGTTTTTTTGTTATTGAGCTGCATGAGCTGCTTGTAAATTTTAGAGATTAATCCTTTGTCAGTTGCTACATTTGCAAATATTTTCTCCCATTCTGAGGGTTGTCTTTTGGTCTAGTTTATGGTTTCCTTTGCTGTGCAAAAGCTTTTAAGTTTCATTAGGTCCCGTTTGTTTATTTTTGTTTTCATTTCCATTTCTCTAGGAGGTGGGTCAAAAAGGATCTTGCTGCCTTTTAAATTGCACAGCTTTCCCCCACCTACCCCTCCATATCTTGATTAAAATAAGGTAAAGCAAAGATTTTATTCTGATGAGAAAGCTTGAGACATTGCAGATAGAAGCTGGCATATATGCTAATATAAAGTGTTATATTCTTTGCATATCACATCAGATTTTCTCTTAGGAAAATGAATGTTCCTCTGTGTGGCAGTCACAGAGGAGGTCAGGGTCTTGATTCCAGATGAGGGAGAAGGAAGCTGGTCAGTGCAACATAGTGTAAGATGGGTGTGTGTGTGTGTGTGTGTGTGTAAAGGAGAAAGACATTTAGCAGGAAACCCCTTGGGAAGGTGTACACATTCTGAGAGGAGTCCTACAAATCTAGTGTCCTGTCTTGTATTTCTTTTCTGTTTCTTTCTGCTCTCCCTAAGCCTCGGAAAGTTCTGTAAAATACCTCAGCCCGCTGCAGGCTGTGGGGAGTAATGAGACAGGCCCACATCCATACTTAGCACAAAATGGCACGAGGGGAGCAGAAAGAGCGTTTGAGAAGTCAGACTCCGTCCGGCAGGAAGAGGTCGCCGGCAGGAGGGTGTGGCAGCAGACAGAGACAGATGGCTGGCTGAGGGGGAAAGTGTAAACGAGCACACATTCTGTAACATGTAAGCAATGCCTGGGATTCTCAGAGTTACCAGGGCACAAGAAACTGCTAAAAGACCCAAGTCCCTCGGGGTGGGGTCTCAGACTATTGTTGTACAGTCATTAAAGGGAAGGGCGACCCCTGGAGGCCAGAGTAGCCTACAGCGCCAGCTTCCTTTATTCACCAATTTTTTCATGATGTTAATAATAAAAATGCCCACCCCTCCTGAAGGGCTAGCTAAGCATTTTGAAAAATGCATTATTTTATTAGACCATCTTATTAGATTAATGTACAGTTAGAGCTAAAGGAATGAATGCAAACTTAGCAGTGTTTATCCTCCCAGGATATCCTCCCAGGCACCTGCTCCTTGATTCTTCTGATCCAGAGAATCGAGCATCCTTACTCTTCCAGAAGAAACCACGAAGTGTTCCCAATGGCATAAGTGTCCCCTCACCCCCTCTCCAACCCTCATCCACCACCAAAAAGATGTCTATTTGCTAAAGTAGTGCATTCTGAACTAGTAGCACATTTGCTAGAGTTAAATGTTTTCTTCTTATAGTGTAGTGAATGAACTTCTTAATGAGATTTGAACACATTACATACTTTGGATTCACTGTCAAGCCTCTTCAAGGGGAATTCCGTGTGTAGCGGAGACACGTTCTGTGATGAAACTGTACAGCTAGGAAGTAATGTTTTCAGCTTGATCCCAAGGGCTGTTGGGCTCTGAGGTGTTCATGCTGAAGCAGAGGCATTGGCAGTCACTCCAGTGAATGGAGAACTGTATCCAGGCCTGGCGGATTATCTTTGAATCTTTGACAAATACGTAAGTCTCTTTTCAAATAGCATTCTCAATTTCACCAGTTCAGAAACAGCTTTTGTCTCCTTAAACACAAGTTATGATCCCCAGCTGACTCACAACTTACATACTGATCAAAAGTAGATTTGTTCTATGGCTTGACTACCGAAAAGGTCTGCCTTCTCTCCTTATTCTAATTCATAACAAAATAACTAATATACTGTATTATGCAATTTCGAATGGAAATATTTTCTGAAGAACAAGACAGAAGAATTGTCTGATTGGTTTTTTGATTCAGTTTGGCAAGCTCATCCTACTGAAGTGAAATAAATATTTAGATAATTTAGATTATTTTAAACCTATAATTTTATTTAAAAATTTTTGGTTAGCAGCCACTTAGGCACCAAATACTCCGATAGTGATGATTGTCCCAGGGTTCAAAAATCAGAAGAAGTGTTGTCGTTTATTGTGATCTGACTTTATGGAAGTCTCTATGAATGCTACAAACTTTTTCCAAGTGATGTTTTACAGAATTGCTTTTAAAAACCCCAGAGGGTAAATAGTATTCTCAGAATAAACAGAAAAATGCTGACCTTGTCAGATTTAGCTGCTGAAAGCCAAGCTGTTTTAAGACTTGGAGGATCAAGGGTCATGGTTATAAACAACACAGATTAAAAAAAAAAAAAAAGGGAAGAAAGAAATCTAGAAGGAAAAAGGGTAGTGAGCTGCACCATGAATATAAGTAATAAATATGTTGTCCTTGACAAAAAGGGAAGGAGATATTTATGTAAAGATATGAAATAAAACTAAAGCAAAAACACAACCAAAAAAACAAAAAAACCTGAGGCCCAAAACTACTTGAGAAAATGTTTCTTAGAGCATATTTAAAGCCGGAAATGAGTCACTTTAACTTCATCTGTTTTTGGTTTCAGAAGGGGAGAAAGGTCAAAGCTTCTTTGTTTTAAGTAAGCTGGTCACTACTTCTGAAGTGTAACATGATAGGGTTCAGGAGCCTTAATGAAACAGGCATTTCCCAGACACCCTGAGCTGTGTGAGAGTCCTTGGCAGCGGCAGGCCAAAAATGGGGCTGCAAAAATGTGTCATAAACAAAGGCAAAGCGGAGCACGACCCCTTCTTGACTTTCATATCTGGGTGTGTGTTTCTGTAGCCACCTCTAAGGACAATAGAAAGCAGAAATCGGCCATTCCTTTCTCTCTTGTCATACGTTACCATGCATTATAGCTCCACAACCAGAACCATTACAGTTCCATTTATACCCAGGCACTAGGTATAGATCTATGCATTTTAAATATTGCGTTGATATAGTGATGTCTTCTGTTTAGCTTAGACAAATTAAAGGAATAAGTTAGGAAACAATTATCGTTGCAGGGAACACAAGTACTAACTTCTAACAAATTCTACAGTCCTACTGAATTCAGCATCCTTCCAATGGAAAAGTTAGAGTGTAATATGTCTAAAAAAGTAGTGAGGCTGAAGCTGGCTGAAGAGATGGATTTCAAGAAGTAAGCGCAGTCGACTCTGAGCCTGGGAGGCCAAGACAAACTGCCTTCTGCAGCAGGAAGGAGAATATAGCCCTTTCTGTGTCTTCATGGGATTTGTCGAGGTGAGGGTGTCTTGACTATGGGGAAGAGGGAGTTTTGGAGGAAAGAAACGAACCCTGAAGACACAGTCAGACACTGAGGATTTCCATAGCCTCTCCTGTTGGTGGCTGGCCTCCCTTTTGCTGTCCTCCTCTACTCCATCTGGAACGTGCTGCTTCGTATACACCTCGGGACTATGGCCTGCTTGTTTCTGACTTTGACTTGGCAAACTTTTCCAGGCCTGCTGTATTCCTGTCCTTGTTTCCCAAGAGCAATATATTCACTCTGGGTCATCACTACCATGCCTGTCACCATTTTGCTTAATGGTTGAGGTTTCATGTTTTTGACCTTGGGTTGAACCCGGTAATGAATAACTTCTCTATACTGGCTCAGCGGTTGAATTCTCAACGCCTTTCTCTGACGATATGCATGTTTTCAATGATTAGAAGTGCAGCCTCCAAGTAAGGAAAGAGGGTGATATTTACATGGGCTGGGCTTAGTAGCAGGATCTGGAGCTGTAGATATTCCAGCATAGATGCCTGTTCACAGCAGTGCTCCAAAGTTGTGTTTAGTATAAGGACAGATCCTGTCTAGAATCCTGTAGGGCCTTCCACTCCATCCCTTTAGGAAGGCAGAGAAATGTTTTGCAATCATGACATGCAATCCTTTATAGTTGATCAAGATATTTTGTATACATTATCTCACTGGATTCACCCCAATCTTGGGAACTTAGTAGAGAAATTATTATCCTCCAGAATTACACCACTAGCAGGCAAGCAGCTCTGGAACAAAACTCCACGTCCTGTTATCTCCCATAGCAGTGCTCTTTCTCCCACTCCATGCTGCTCTCCCATGGTTATTATAACAAGAGTAAACCCACAGATGCAGAGTTTTAGAGTTGTGTGAAACTTTAAATATTATCTAATTTAATATTATTGTTAATATTATTATTAAAAGTATGAAATTTAGCTCTGAAGAAGTGACTCACACAGTATTATTGATAGAAAACACCATATATCTGACTTCAAATCTTACACACACACACACACACACACACACACACACAGGAGAGAGAGAGAGAAAGAAGGGAGATTGAGGCAGAAATTGATAAGGATTAGGTGACAGTAATAAGGAAATGTTCAATGTGGTCATGGTTTCATGGTAGTAAAATTCAGCAAGGCTAGATTCTGATATGAAAAACATCAAAATAATTAGTTTGATTTTCTTTATACAGAATATGACATAAAAGGCATGCTCTTAATCAAATTTTAAAAGAAGTTTATAGCTTATAGTTATTTTTATTTATTGAATATCTCCTGATCTATAAGACGTTGCTGGTGATGTAAATATGACCAGGACATAGTCTCTACTCTCAAAAGACTCTTTGTGTCAGAGGAGTTTTTGGCAGTTTTAAACCATGGTCGCAAACTGTTTGACATTCCTGCCATTAAAGGTGGGATCTATGTCCCCTGCCCATGAATCTGGGTAGGCTTGTGACTGCTTCAACCAATAATGGTGATGCTACATGACTTCTTAGTCATTTAAAGCCATGAGCTTGGCGGCCTGAGCTGACATGTAAGAAGTCCAGCAATTACCATGAGCCCACCATGCTGGATAAAGATGCATACACCTCATGTAGGGATTAGCACACCTACTGAGCCCAATTTTCCCACCAACCCCCACCAAGGCACCAGAATGTGAGGAAAGACATCTTTGACCCTCCATACCAGTCCAGCTACCAGCTGAATACCACCAGTTACTTTGTCAATGCCGTGCAAAATAGAAGAATCACCTGGCCAACACCTGTCCAAATTCCTGACCCACAAAAATCAGGAGACATAATAAGATGGTTGTTGTTTTAAACTAAGTTTGAGGGTTTGTTATATAGCAATAAATAACGAGAACATTGATATAATAAATAAAATTTTAAGGAATTCAGAAAATAGGAGGCATCTGTGTTAAGGGGTAAGAATCAGTCATGAAACAATTAGATCAATAAAAGCCAGAAAAATCAAGGAAGTCTTAGGAAAAAAGTTAAAATTGAAATGGATCTGGAAGAGGCAACCTAACTTTGTGAGGAGGCAATTAGGGAGAGAACAACATGAAATTTAACGAGCGTCAAAACTGGTGTTAGCAATGATAATGGCAAGTACTGTTTATTTAGTGCTTACTATGAGCCAAGAACTCCACAAAGTCCCTCATATATGATTTTATTTCATTTATAATGCACATCTTATAACTTTCAAGGTATGCATTATTATGCCTTTGGTACGTGGGAGGAAATAGAACTGTTTGCCCAAGGTGACAGGTAGCCTGCGGTGGGACCACGGCTTCAGTGGGATATGTCTGACTCTGAAGTCCATGATTTTAACCCTCGTTTCTATACTGCTCTTCTGAAATCACCTTTCACCAAATGAGAAATATAACCATATTATACTTATAGCTTAGATAGAACGTTATTCATATGAATAAAATTCTAAATAATTTCTTTAATTTTCTAGGGCGTTAGTAAGTAAATCAGACATGGCACATGTTTTATCTCGTCTTGAGTCCACAATATACATCTGGTGATTAAAATTATTTTATCAATATTTGTGAGAAGCCATTAAAATGTGACGTTTTAATAGAACTTTAAAAAATCCCCTATTTTTCAGTATCACTCTTTTATCAATAGCCTCTTTTCAGATTAAAAAATCCTTTGTTCTAATTGGGACATACCAACATTTCTAAAAGATCTTCTTTTGGGTATTTTCTTTGCAAGTACTGAGAAAATGCCCTCTGCTATGTAGCTGAATGCAGGATTGGTTACTTCGGTGATGGTATTTTAACCCCTATAAGCTATTAAACAAACCTGAAATATGATGAAGGAGCTCAAGTTTTAACACACTGAAATAAATGAATAATCCAAATCATATTCTTAGCTTTAACTAAAAGAAAACACATGTGAAAAGTTGCAAAGAAATGCAGGAAGATAGGGTTTAAGTGGTCATCTGGTATAGAAAGGATATCAGGAGATTGAACAGTGTTGTTCTCTCTGATTTAAATTGTCATTAAAAACAGACTCAACCCTGAAGTGATAATCACAAGCTTTAAATCACCTACTCTGAATGTCTCAGAAAGCAGAAACCTCATCTCTCAGGAGGAAAAAGTAAATCAGTACAATGTGCCCACCAAAGAAGGCAACTCTGTGCGGGCAGCAAAGGAGGTTCCCATGCATCTTCATCTCTTAGGTGGACCAGATTGTATGGCGTTGCTGTGAGAAAATGTCCATGAACGGAAACAACGCTTCATCCAGAAAGAATAGCTCTTACAACATAGCCAGCAAAGGAGTGCTTCAAAAGTAACAATGTGAGACACATACACACGCAGTGCCAAAGGTCTGTTCCTCATTAAATTATTAAGAGTATTTGAAAATAGATTAAATGTCTGTCCAAAGAAGTAAAATGGCTGCAGTTGTGTTATTGTTTGACAAACTGTATATTATAAACATTTTCCTGTCTTTAATTATTCTATTATATGGAAATACCAAAATTTACTAATTTAATCCTCTGTAGTTGGGCATCAGGTTTTCTTTTCCTTCACTAGTATCAAGAACTTACTTGAATATAAGTCTGTGCACATTCATAACTTCCTTCTAATACATTCTTAAAAATTAACTTACTATGTCAAAGAGCGCACATGTTTTTCAGGCATTTCTTACATAGCACCAATTTGCTTGCCCTAGAGGAAAATCATGCCAATTTATACTTCCATAGACTAGGAGAGTAGTTCTTTCCTTTTACTGAGTATAACAATTTAATTTTCTCATTTCAAAAACGTGCAAATTTACTAAGTCTCTTTATTCCACATATTGTTTTTTAATCTTCTAAACGCATTTTTTTCTGATATATTTTTTAAACCATCAATTGTATCAATATCAATATATTCCTTAAAGGTTCTCACTTTGTTGTTATGATGTTAGCTAATTGCCTGTAATTTCTTCTAGATTTTTATTGTTTAATTTTAAAAGGATATTTTAATTCACCTAGAAATAATTTTGATGTATAGTGTGAGAACAAAAGCTAATGTTCTACTTTAAAAAAAAAGTACATTAAAAGCTATATACCCCAATTTAATTTTTGTTCAAAAATCATTGTCTTAGGAATCATAACCACACATTCGAACGATACTCAGCATATTTATAACTTTCATCTAAAATTGTCTTCATTGTCAGTAGAAACTTCATAAAGCCACATAAACACACCACTCAGGGGTTTATATATGGCTTTGATTCTGATCAGAAGTGGAACGACTCAGCGTGATCACTTACCTCATTCAGTAGACTTGGCTTTGATTGGCTTTATGCTCTCTCTAAAAATACAATTTGACCTCAATTGATGAAGATTCACCACCACCAAGAATATTTCAAAGGATTTGGACCAATGGTACCCAAAAATTCACCAAAGAGGACTTCCAAAAATATACTGAGTAGTGGAATAAATGTCTGTCTTCCTAAAGTAACTAATTTGAAATTGGCAACACTAATTTTGTTGTATCCATTCTGATTTGGTTGTTTGAATTTTGGTTTTCATTATTTAACAATTGTACTCTCCATATTTTCTCTAAGAATCAGCTTTCTAAGTGACCAACGTTATGTATTAAACGTCTCTTGTGTGATTTCAAAATGTTCATGTACTTGTGAGAAAAAGCATTTATATCAAAGCAAGGAAGTGTGCATGCGTGTGTTTTAACCAGACTAATTAATTCTAGGACATATGTAGCAAAGTATCTCACAGAGATAGGATTATGAACAATATTCTTATTAAAAATAGATTCTTCTTGTAGTAGATTTAGTAATGAGAAGCACAAGCTAAGGACACAAATAATATGTTATGCTAATTAATAAAAGTGTGTGTTCCAATAACACACTCTTTGGACAGAAACTTTATTTCCAGAAATACCAAAAAGAGCAGAGGGATATAGTCTATGAAGTCAAGAAGGGGAGGAAGTTTTATTTAGAGATGGTAAAGTAGTGCATCTAATTTCTTCCTATTCACTTTTTTTTCTTCACTGTAAATGCCAGTGGGCGGTTCCTGTACCCTGAAGCTACCACAGGTTCTTCCCACTCCTGGGCCTTTAGGTATTTGATTTTGTAATTCCAAAATTGGAATTTTTTAAAACATTAAGCACTAAGTAAACAAGTAAAACCCTACGCATTTGAGAATTCTGATTATTCTTTTTGAGAAAGGATATAATTAGAAGAGAAGGCGAGTAGGGGATTTATCCTTCAAGTATGAAAGGAAGAGTCGTGAAATGATTAATTCTTTACCTTTTGGAGTCTACTAACCTTGTGACCTGTAACCTCTTAATTCTTACCTGGAAGTTCAAGAAGATCTCACAGGCTTTTGGGGGTCACGTTTTTTGCTCAGGGAAGTTTAAGGAGCACCAGGCCAGAAACACCACTGGAAGCCCCCTGGCCATTCCCTCTTCTCTTCCCAGTTCCAGCTTTATTCTGCACTTTGAAGGATCTTGTGTGCACGTGGGTGGATGTTATAGCCACATGTCCACATTCAAGTTCTGTCCATCTTCCCCAGCAGCCACCTCATAGCCACAGCTCGGAACTGTACCCACGCAGGCGGTGCTGTCAGTTACTGAAAGAATGGACAAGGAAAGGGCCTCTTCAGGCCCCGGAAGCAAGCTCAGGACCATTAGAGCAGAGTGTAGAGGGATGGGCTCAGGATCCAAGCGGGCGTGTCTTCTTAGCAACATGTCTTCCTCACTGCATGGAGAGTAGCAGGCTGCAGGAAGAGCCCAGAAGAGTTGTCTAAGACACAGAGCTTGGGACCCTTTTGCCTCAATCCAACGTGGTAATGATTTCCAGGGACTGGAATCTTGGTTATTCATCTAGTCTTGGTTCCCAAACCAGCACTTTCATTCTGCCTTGATTTTAAAGATTTTGTCTCCATTTTCTTCTGCTGATGACTTGGATCTCTGTCTGTCTGCTCCAGGCTCCTTGAGCATCTTATTAATTAATCCAGAGAGCTAGAATCTCCACTCAGCATCTTTTGAGCGTGATGCTCATGCTGACTGCTAGTCTTAACTCACACCATAGCCCACCTCTGGCTCCTTCTTCTGACCACCTACTATGCTCTAGTGAGCTTGCCCTCTGCTCTCATTGTCTGGTCTGATCTGGAATCAAGTGAAGCCTCTGTAGAATAGATTCTGACAAATACACTTGTCCTGGAAAGGACGGCTCCAGGCCTACGGAGAAGTCAAGAAGCAGTAGCAACAGGGCACCCAGGAACAGGCCTCTAAAAGACCGTTTTGAATCCATTACCCTTAAATGATTAAGAGGCCATTTCAAGGAGAGGCCTCATGTCCCTTCTGAACATATGTACAATTATCCTAAAAGGAATCAAGCAGATTTACCTTTAGTGTAGGCCTTACCTCTCAGAAGCATTCTTGCCTTTCTTCCTACAGATGCCTTAATTACTTTAATGGGGATACAGTCTTTCATTCCATAATTTGAGAGAAAAGGCTTAAAATACACAGGCCTGACTATGGTTAGGCATTTGCAGAAACTCATTCACACTAAAGTGTTATCAGTCAATCAATCAGTTAGCAACTATAAATGGCAGACATTAGATCTCTTCCTTTTTTGATGAGCATGTGTAGGGGGAAAGATAGTAGAAAGAAACTTTGAAAAATCAATGCTTCTGCATATGTGGGTGGAATTACCATTGAGACGAGGAAAGAGGAACATAAATGGAAGGCTGGGAACCTCGAAGAGAACACCCAAAACTTCACAGATTCCCTCATCTTCTCATTGCCAGACTGAAGATAGAACTCAGTCCAATTCAATTCCACTCTTAGGACCTAGGGTTCAGAGAACATAATCTCTAGAAAATTAACCAGCAGTGTGATTATGTTGGAAGAATAATATCACACTACATATTCTGTGGAGGAGAGACAATAGATACGTTCAACTTACATTTTGAAACCTGAATGCACAGATGTGAAGCAGCCTTCCACGTTGTGTGGAGTCTGAGGGTGTCGCAAGTTGAAGCGTGGGATCTGGCCTGTGGTTACCATGACCGAGGATCTTTGAATAGCTACCTTCATACATCATTTTCTGCTCTCACCTTGACTTTGCCTCTTAGGGCAAACAAATTTCATAGCAATAAAAATAATACTAGATAACATTTTTTGAACAAAGTATTCGACTAAACAAGCTACTTGGATTGCATTATTGAATCCTCACAGCAACCCTAGGAGACAAGTTTGAGGATGGAGGGTTAGGAGTTTTACTAACTTGCAAAAGTTACGGAGACAGAGATTGATAGTGCCAGGATTCTAATCTCATTCCATGGATGCTCATGGAAAATTTTGTTGTCCAGCGCTAAGTGTAACAGTAAGAGCTACACTTTACTGTTTCTTCTGTATATTTTGTGTTCACGTCACTCTTTGCCTCAGGGCTTTGGGTTAGAGGGGATGTTTTGCAACAGTAAATGGATGACTAAACATCATAATCACCTGTGATTTAACTGTTCCCAGGATAACATGTTTTCAGCTATGTAGCTGTTCAATAAGTGAGATAAAAATAAGTGGCATAAAGCTATCCTTAAAGACGGCTAACAATAAATTAACATGGCAAGAAATGGAATATGGCTTTCTCATAGGAATCTAAGCAGAGCCACATGCACGAAATGCCTACTTTAAACATGCAAATAAGTTTGATGTCAGTCTGCTTTTCAGAACTTCTCTGCTTAAAGGATTTTGTTCTTTTTGAAGTAAACAAGCTAGAAGGCTCTGATTAAAGTAGGTTAGACTCATGGCAGAATGTTTGAGGGAAGCAACATTTTTGCCACAAGATGCTTTGCTCCTAGAAGCTAACGCTAGACTTATGGTGGGAATTAATAGGATTATTGAAACTAGATAGCAATTAATTTATTGATTAATTCTATTATTAATTGTGCTGACATTTATTGCACATCTGAGACAGGTGATATATTAAGATACCATGGTTTGCTCTGTGGAGGACACAAATACTAGCCATATAAAGGCTCAGGCTTTTTGGTTTGTATCAATAAAAACCAGCTGAGGCTACCATTGAATCAAGAGGAGACTTAGTTTAAGGAGATACAGAATTCTAAGAAAGGGAGTATACCAAGGGATGTTCCAAGGGGTCATGGAACTTATTCCCTTATCACTGTGGCCATGCCTACTAACCCAGTGCTTGGCACATTGGAGTACTTGATTAACAATTGCAGCATAAACTAAGGGCTGAATCAAGAGCAGAAATGTTTGTACCAGGAAACCCAGAAAGTGGTCAATTTCCATGTCTTATCTCTTTGCCTTTGCGTTCATGTTTCCCCATACTCACTAGAGAGAGACTATGGCTGCTCTACCATCCTGGAGTTTAGATATTATAGTCCAGTTATACTTCCTCACCATGTGTGATTCCAGCTGGCTCAAAGTGAATGCCCAGCCATAAGACTTGGCTTGGCCCTCATGGCCAAGAGTGAGATTATGTGGAAAAATATGGCTGCTGGGGGCACACCTAGAGAGAGCAGTTCTGAAGGCGATGTTTATTACAGCCTCGGCACATAACTCAAGAAGTGTTTACATCAAGCAAAAATGGATCCTGTAGTCCCAGGGCCTTTAGCTATGTATATAAATATACATTGTTTCTCAGGGTACTGCACTTGAGCCCTCTGACTCTATTTACTCTCCCTGCAAGCACGCTACTTACACCCCTGTTTTCAGATAACCTCTTATAAGTTGATGATTTCCAAATCTATTTTCAGCATAGAGCTCTCTCCTGAGCTCCAGATCCACCTATCCAATTTCTTACTTAATTTCCCATGCATGTCTATTAGGCACCTCACTTTTGATATGCTCAAGACTGAGATCATCTTCCCTCCAAAATCTGTACCTTCTCTAGGATTCTTTAGCATGTAAAAATGAATACCGTTTTTGAATCTATAGTAAAGACTGTGGTGAATGTTGGCAAGTCGCTCTCGTTAGAGGTAAAAATATAAAGATACAAAGAGGACATCTTGGAATTTGGAACAGAAAATTAAAATCTAAAAACTGCCAGCAATATCACACATTAATAAAATGTGGGCCCACACATAGTCTGAAAACAATATGTAATTTGGGAATCCAAATCCATTTATTTGGCCACTGGAGTAAGACTTAGTAGTTGGGTGATGTTACCTCCCAGTTTCCCTGAAACAGTTCCAATTTATTCCTGTTGGCCCAACATCCTATCTAGTTTTGTATCTGTTTCCAATGTTTAATTTTTGATGAAGTATTATTAATAGTTGAATTAAAATAGTCTTGGATGGGCTTAGTAGAAAGAATTCCACTTTTTTATTCTAGTTTCTGCCATGAATTCATCTAGTAATGTGTGAGAGGTATGTACAGTGAACAGAATTCTCACTCTATCACTAGTGACAGTAACTATTGATAATCCATTTATCTTTTCATAGCTTTTTCCAAACACAACTGTGGCTAAACCCCCATTTCATCCAAAGACAGCTAACTCCGTGTGGTATCTGTATGGTAATGGGAGGGGTATCACAGTCCGATGCCCCTGATGGTATTGTTAAACTAATTAGTTGTGCCAGGGTCCATACAGTGCTCTGTGAGATGCATGAAGTCATCAATCAGTGGAGTCAATGAGAAACATGGGAAATGATAACTTGGATGTACATGAAACATAAGCAGGTAATAAAGGCTGAGCAGTCTTGCCCTGGAAGACACAGAGACTAATTTAAATACTCTTGCTACAATAATACGATATTTATTACATGGTGCAAATCTATAACTATTCAATTGTTTTATTTTGGAGAATACTTTTAAAATTTCCTACAGAATGAAGCTCAAGCTTCTTGTCATAAAACGTTTCTGCCTAGCCTCTGCACCTCAGTTCTTGCCTCTTCCCTCCATGTACCCTTCAGTTCTGCTACATCTATGCATCACATATACTATCTTCCCTCAGGACATGAAGCAGAAAATATTTTCTCAGCCTCATAATTTTCCCCCGTTTCTCTGCTTGGTTTTCTCAGCATAAGGCGCATTCTTTTGCTATAGCACTTAACATAGTCTACTACAATTGTGGACTTGCTATCTTCCTCTCTAAACTGTGTCGTTGGAACAGAGAGTCTGTATTTCCTTCAATATTCCCAGTAATAAAAATATTCCCTTACACATAATATACATGCAATAAAATTATATTGCATACAAGGTAGAAAATAAATGCTGTAATGAGGCACGAGGCACAGGTAAAGTGTTATATGAGAGGAAGCAAAGAGATAAGTGATTTCTAGCTAGAGAGAAAGGGGAAAATTCACACAGCATTTAATTTTTTAATTGATCTTGTGGTATGTATTGGATTTGGGGAGAAAGAAATCTTAGGCAAAAAGTACAGCATAAGAATATAGAAAGTGTCCTGAAAACTGAGAATTTAAGTGCGGGTAGGGTAAATTATAACATGAAGTTGAGTAGTGAGAAATATTTAGAAGGTCTAGGTCGAAATTCCTGAATGGCAGACTGTCTAAAGTTCAGAATTTATCCTATTAATAGTGATAAATATTCTGAGTGTTTGGAGTCAAGCATCTTCATGTAGTCTGAAAACTACGTGAGATGGCTTCATAGGAGGAAAAAAAAAAGGAAACCAAAAGGAGAAAATCACTGTACAAACTAGGTGAATAAGTAGTGCTGTCCTGTAGCCAGATTGTATTGGCTTGTGAGAGCCAGTTGCTAAGGTATCAGGATTTTTGTAAGTCAGTTTTTATATACAATCATAATTAAAAATGGAATTATGTAAACTTAGAATTAAATAATTTATATGCAAATAAAGGTAATAAATACTCAGAACTATTCACTTCATACTTATTTTACTATTAACTATGCATTTGAGGTCACACGTATCTGTATGGTTCAAATAAGATAAAATTATGTATTACTCCACATCTCTTCCCAACTGTGTTTAGTGACGTTATGTTGCAGTAGCTTGACATCAGTCACGATGGGAGTATTTACACTACAGCAATTGGTAAATGCTACAATCATGACTTTCCCCTACAAAATTAGAATTGACTTGCATTTATTAATATTTTTGCTAAGATTATAACTTTATGCTTTCTCCCTTACATTTATCAAGGTCCCTTAATATATGTCTTTGGACAAACTTGAAGTGGAATTACTATAAGCGTATGTACACATTGCATAGTAGTATTTTTTAAGAATCCATAAATATATTTCTCTGTGTGAGTTCAGAGGCAAGAAGAGTGTTAACTAAGGGAGTGAGGAAAAATCAGAAAGTATTGTATTTTTGATCAATTCTAACAACAAAAAATATATATAAACACATATTTCCAAATAAGGTCACATTCGGAGGTTCTGGATGGACATGAATTTTGGGGGGATACTATTCAACCCATAACAGCTCATAACTGAGTTCAAAATTTCAGGAAATACTAAAATAATTTTAAAATTACAGATATGGGTTTTCTAAGTAATAAAATTATGTCCTGGTTTATTTCATATTACATCCTCACTCATTTTTCACATGGTTTATTGTCTCCTTCCCTCGTTGCTCTAGTTTCGGAAGGCTGTGGCTTACCCATAAGAAAGGGTAAGCTAGCCCCTGTGGTTGATCTTTATGGGAACACAAGATGACAGATAAGCTGAATGCACTCTTTCTAAATATTTGACCCACAAATGTAGCCAGACACTTAAAAATAAAATCTGTGTTTCCTAGCTGTGTGGTTATATTAATATCAGACAAAGTAGACCTCAAGAGGAGGAGTACTGCCAGAAATAGAGGGCATTTCACAATGCTAAAAGGGTCAATTCATCAGGAAGACATATCTTAAATGTGTATTCACTTAATAAAAAGAGGCTTAAAATCCGTGAAGCGAAGATGTCAAATTCACAATCAAAATTGGACATTTTTTAATACTCCACTCTCAATAATTGATAGAACATATAGACAGAGATATCAATAAGAATACAAAGAATTTGAACAGTACTATAAACACTCTTGGGCTAAATAGTATTTATAGAACACTCCACCAAACACTACAGAATACACATTCTTTTCAAGTTTATTCAGGAAGTTCTCCAAGGTAGACAATAGGATAGACCAAAAAATAAGTCTCAATGAATAAAAAACAAAAGTATATCTTCCGAAGTATATATTCTCTAGCCGCAACAGAATTACATTAGAAATCAGTGATTTATTAAAAGACACTCCAAATATTTTGAAATAAGAAAAAAAAAGAGCTGCTTAATGATATCAGCTCTTAAAAAGGATGTCAGTTAAACAGCTTAGTCAACTCTGTGAATTCCTGGTCGGCAAAGAAAAATTTTGGTCAAGAAAATTAAAACTCAGAATGAAATAATCCTTTTGAAATTTATTGGTAATGGGGCTCTTTAAAGTTATCTTATATATTGCCATTAATCACTGGCTTGCTGCATTTATAAAGATGTATTCAGCAATATAACTAATCCTTTCAGGTATCCTAAGATTATTTACAAAAATCCACTATATTACTTTTAATGGTCCCATCTTTTAAAACTTCTAGGATCTCAAAGCCTTTCTGGAGCGGGAAGGAGACTTGCCAGTTGTCTTGGAAATGTAAAATAAACACTTTTTCTATATATGTTAACGCCATTGTTTATTGACTATTTACTCAGCTCCAGTGTAACTGGGGTCATTAGCAAAATAAAAGCAGCTCAGATCCTGTGGATACTTGACCTTTAAAATTGTTGTACATTCTGTGTTCCTGGATGTCAAACCAGCTAGCCCCCAATGTGGCATCTTAGCTGTTGTTGCTGTGCAAGTAGAAGCAGAGGTGCCATTCCTTGTTGAAAACTTTCTGGGAAAAAAATCTTCTGCTGTAGACATGGTGTTTCAAAAATCAGACAAAATATATTTCATGGAAAATCTATTTTGAGATCGACATTCATTTGAAAAGCTAAAACTAGCATCCGGATAAAAAAAGGAAGGGATGAAACATCAAACTGAAAATATCTTCCTATAGTGTGACATTTTCTCAGATGTAAATGAGACCACCTTTAAGGCTGTCACAAGCAAAGAAATCCAACTGGGGTCTTGATGACTGAAGGGATGCTGAAGAATCTCTCATCAGCGGACCATAAAGAATAAAGCAAAAGCCATCAGTAACGTGCAGATGTTATCAGGATGTGACTTCAGCACAACCCCACGTCCCAGTGGAGAGACAAAACTGCAGATGTATAGTGTATTACAGGAACTAACCGCCAATTCTGTTTTGCTTCTCCTACTTTATAGTGTTTAATTTTTTTTTTTAAAGACATGAATTGCACTTTTGAAGAGCTTCCTGCAACCTGAATCACTTTGTAAGTCTAATTGCTTACAACCAGGATGCTGGGAGCTCTGGGTAAAGTGGCAGATCGATTACTGCTTGGGTGTGGGACAGTGTGGAGTATGCAGGGGTGGGATGTGTTTAAGCATTCCAACGCAGGTGATGGGAAGAGAGTTCTCATTGTTGTGTGATAGGAACCCTAGGTGCCAGGTGGACCTGTGTACTGATTTGACAACAGATCTACTTTAAATCTGCTCAATTCCTGAGAAACCAAAAGAACTCACAGAAGCTCGAATTTGTTAAAGTACAGAATATTTGGAGATGTGAAGCCAACAGTTCTGCCCAGATGATTCTTTTCTTCTTTTTAAGTGAAAAATGGTAGAGTAATGATTTAATTATTTATATAGCTTCAAAAGAAATTATTTGCCTTGGTGAGAATTCATTTTGGGGGAACGTCTGGGTTTTGATTTTTATGTTCTTGAAATCAGCCAGTTGTAAACTCGTGAACCTGTATTCATTTTGCCTGGTTTAGATGTGGTCATTTTCCAAGCAAGTTTTGTTTTTCAAATAAAAGCAGCCTATCTATGCTCTGTTCAGACGCTGGTGCCCTCTTCTGCCCACTGCAAGTCTCTACCGTCCTGTCCCCTCTGCTCTCCACCCCCAGTGGCTCTTCTCTCCCTCAGGGAGCCTGTAGGACCTTCCCTTCAGTGTCTTTAGATCTAATGAGTCTACATCTTCTGGATCACATGGACTGAAGGTTATAGAACAAATCATAGAAAAGGGAAAAAAAGGTAATTAAAAAAACCAAGATGACCTCTTAGAGAATAAAGACATAAACCACGCTAATTTGGGGGATGGGCTTGTATTTCAGAAAAAAAATGTAATTTACATTCAAAAGAGTAAATATTAGGAAGCATACCACAGAATTACATTCTAGTAATTACATTTGTAGAAATGATTACATCTGGTATTTAAAAAGATGAAAAATCAGAGGCAGATATCACCTGGAATAAGGGCTGGCTTAACATATATGAGTGCTTAAATTAATTTTCTTTGAGATTCATGAAAGAAGAAAGCCAGAAAATGGGGATAACATACTGCACTTGATTCTAAAGGGAAGAGACAAGAGAGGAACAAAAGCAAAAGGAGAGCCCTGCTTTATCCTAGAAGGCTCAAGTAAGCAAAGAAATTCTAATCTGATCATTAGAAACAAACCAAATCAAAGACAAAGCAATTCCTGGTTTTAAACCAAAGACAAAGCAATCCCTGGGTTTAAAGCACATTTACCTATTTATGTCCACACGCACTGAATGTAATGGAAAGTGAACACAATTCATCTCTGAAGGTTGGTTTATTGTGGGCTTGTGTTCTCTTCATGTTTGTTTTCCTAGTACCCAGCACAGTGCCTGGTACTTTGACATTGTCCAATAATGTTGATTTAATCGAATCATTGAACAAGAACAAAGAACCCTATTCTGAATATTGGATGAAGTGAAAGATTCAGATATTTGAAGACTTCAACACTGTTTGTCTAAAGGACCACCTAAAACTTAAAAGAAAATTTCATGTAATTTTTATGTCAGGATAGGCAACTACAGAAGGAATGAAAGAAATTTTTTAGTGTAAGATGGTTCTACCTTTGCTAAGATGTGACCGACTGAAAACCTCAAAATATTTTGAGGAGATGCTATCTGCCAAAGGGATTACCACAATACATGTAGGATCAAAGAAAATTCCACATTTTACCCTGGTGATTAGCTGTAATTAAATAAAGTAAGTCTTTTTAAACTTCATTAGCAGCAAGATGTTTGCTACAGCAGAGTGGGCACAAATCATCCATTCTTAATTAAAAGATAATCCACAGGATGGCCATAATCTTCTTCAAAAAATACACCATTTCCCCCTGAAAGACTTTCTCATCAAATAAGGATAAATAACAGTTTCTATGAGTTTAAGCCATGAAGGAATGGGTGCTCCTCCCGTCTGCTTGAGTGAGTGCTGAATGTGGCTGATAGCATCACTTTGGCATGCTATTATCTAAAATGGTAGAATACCTCACTTCAGCAAAGTCTGACATAAATCTTTGAAAACAAAGACATTGCATATGTATGAGCTGAAATAGATATGACAGTGTTGGCACATTAATATTCCTGTCACTAGGGGGTTTCAAACTTTTAAGGAGAGGATGAGAATGAATTCAGACTGTAGCTGGTAAAATAGGGCGACGTACAGTAGGACAATTAGGCATTGCTAACCATAATAAAACATGTACAGAGAAAGGGTTCCCCTGCTCCCTGCCTTTGGTTAAAAATGACTGTGGGATTATCTCTTGGGAATGCCAAGAATAATTAATTTGGCTTAGAGATTTGCATGGTTGTTCTAAGCATACTAATAAGAATGTTCCGTGAAGACCAGTCCCAATCAATAGAAGAGAGAACTGTTTTTTCTTGTGTAGCCACTGTGGTGGTTCATGGCTAACAGATGTTTCCACTTATTCCTCAACAACCCTCATTAAAAGTAACTGTGAGGCCTAATTGACTAGTTCTCCACATAGTTGGATCTACATAGAAAATAGTCCTATCACTGTATGTTTTACAATGATTTCTTTTCCCGTTTTTTGTTGCTGATATGAAAAGCTTTACCATGACCTTTTCACTTAACTTCTCAGGAAGAAGTAAATCGATGAAAACTAAACTTTTTCCTCCATCTTACTCTGGATGGACTTACTGTGTGTTGCGAAGCTCTACTTGGAAATGCCAACCATTTTTAGAAAAGCCTTGTAAATCATCAAATTCTAGAAAATCATCACTTACTAGGGAAGATGACATAACAGTTGTATTAGATTTCATTCTGTAGGGGAGTGGGCAAGAGTTATTCAACACCAGGTCCTAATGAAAAATTGTCACTAAGTTACAGTTCTGGTGTTTGAAGCTGATGTTGAAATGTCAGAATTTTTTCTTTTGGTAAAACATATGTGTTGACCTGGTGAGTGGATATGAGGGGCTGCTTAAAAGCTTTTTAATTTTTTTTACCAAAAGCTTTTTGGACATGTTGGGAGGCTTGGTCTGAGCCTTGACGGCAGTCACCAGATGCAGGAAAAAAAAGGCTTCAAAACCTCTCCTTTGCCAAAGAGACAAGAAATAATATCTGACAAAGGCATCACAAGCAAACATGATGGCGAATCAGTAATTATACAGGCTACAAAGGGGAGCACATCTCACTTCCAAATGTCTTTTTTCTTCTTCTTCATATTTTACTAATAACATCTCATAGAGGTGCTTAGGTCAGTATTTTTAAAAACAATTTAATATATGACTGTGCTTTGGGTTAGGTTTAACTCCTTTATTAGACTAATGCTATTTGTCATTTCATGCATGTGTCAGCATTGTTTTTGAATGGCAAAAAAGGTTGGGAATAAACCAAGCACAAAGAAAGACACTCGCAGCTCACTATATGTAATTTTGCTTTAGAAAGGAATAAATATTCCATGAAGATAGGTTATATGCCACTTGCAAAATATTGCTATCTCTTAAAGGGAGTTACATGTTGAAAGAAAAAGACAATAAATTAAATAATATTAGTGAAAAAATGGCAGCAAATTTGACCAGATCCAAGTTGCATAGCTTCACTCTTTAATCTCAGACTCTTTGAATGTATTGTTCTTGATTTTGGAAAGCAAGTAAGAGAAAGGCTTTTCAAAAGAAGTTACAAGATTAAATTTCAATGTCACAATATTACTGTGTTTTTCATCAAATAGTATACCATGAAAAATTTACGTGTACAAAATGAATTTTCATCCCATCTTACAAATAAATCATCATTAAAAGCATATGTCAAATGAATCGAAGTCCAAGTTTCAACCAGGATTGATGTGAAGAAAAAGAAAAAAATAATAAATGGGATGGAATATTTACTTCAGAAATAACTGCAACTTATACTTTCTCAAAATCTTTGCCTTTTTATTTCATAATAATCTGTTACTGATCAAAGATATACTATATGTCAAATAAGCAAGATGCTTCTGGTATAAAATTATTGATATGAACCGTAAATGAAAACAAAGTTACTTGGGCCTTGAAAATGTTCTCTTTCATGTTGATTCATTGCAGACAACTAATGAATTGCAGTCTCTTCTTCTTTCCCTGACATATTTGGGATGGTTTACATGACTTTGAAATGGCTTACGTATTTTACCACCCGCTATAGAATATTCGGAAGAAGGGAAGAAAAACATGCATTTATTTTGCTGGTGGTCATTTTTTACCATCTCATTCAGTGTCTAGGAATACCAAAGGTATACTGATAAAAGGGAAAGGAGAAGAAAGCCTAATCAAATGTATTAAAATACAAGAATATATTTTAAAGGCTATCTTAGAAGATATTTGATAATTACCAATCAATCCACTGACCACATGGTCTCTAGTATGAAGGCACTGTAAGATCTCTGATAACCACGTGCTAATCAAGCTACCTATAAAGTGGCTGTAGATAAGGGTGCTCCTAAAATTATGTCTATAAACACCAGTTACCATTTTAAAAAGCACTAGAAAGATGTATTTTTTCCCAACCACATTCACATAAAGAAATTTATTTATACCCTTACAATTTCTTTCTTAGGATAATCTCTTTTGTTCTATCGGATCATATAGATTAAATTTACTGTGATATTATGTTTTCTGATAACTATGAAAGTCAGAATTTCAGCATACCACTGATAAAGCTATCATATCCCTTTATTATGTATAATGCACCTATTGTGATTTAGACCCTTGCAAAAGCTAAAAGCTTTTATTAAAACATTTCAGACATATAGCCATATTTGATTTCAAAGATACAGTATACCATATCTTGTTTATTTGAATTAAACGTTTGTCTTAACGTTTTAGTACACCATACTAATTTCATTGTTTAAATTGAACAAAAATGGCCATGAGTTTGATTCTATATGGAACTGAAACATTTAACACAATAATCATTTCATATGAAATGTAGAAAACATACCTACAAACAAATGTGAATTTGATATTATCAATGAAGAAGAATATACCCTAAGAAACTGGTACCATTTAATGTTACATGCTATGGCATTTCATTATCTGGCAAAATAAATCTTCCATCTTTTGTTACCACTTTATATAAAATAAATAAAAGACCAACTTCTTTTCTTATCCTTGCATTGCTTACTCCTTGAAAAAACAGATATGTTTTATAAAAGAAGTTGTTATATTAAGATGTATGTCTGCTTTCCTTCAGAAGACAGATTAGAGTGCTTCAGCTGCCACTAAAGTTGTCGTTCTTTGTAACAAAATGTAATGCTGCATATATAAAAATGCAAAGTGTAATGTAGAGTCAAATGTCTCTCAGCACAAGAGTTGTTCGTTTTAGCACCCATTTTGTTGGTATTTATCAACTTACTAATTATAGGCAAATTGCTTCCAACACGAAAACTGTGATGATTAGCAGTTTTTTCTGCTAACTCTAGTCTACTGTAGTTCCGGTAAAGAATGTCAATAATCCAGATTCCTTTCTTTTTCCTGCCTTAGAATATGTAAAAATAAATTCATCAGGCTAGCATTTCTAAACTTTTGGGAAACGTGGTTTGGAAGGATGGGGGTGGAAAGAGGAAAAGGGATGGATTAAATATATCAAATCAAGAGAAAGCCTACTTGCTACTTCCCAGCAATTGGACAATCTTGAAGGCTCACTGGAGATTGGTCTAGCACAAAATGGAATTAGGTAATCCCAGTTTAGTAACAGAGTAACTGCGTGTGATTGCACAGTAATTGCATAGGAAGTGCATCAACTGCTAGCACCCAGCATAAAATCTCTATGTTAAAGGGAGGAAGAAGAGTCTTAAGAATTACTTCACATACCATCATTGATACCCAGCAAATGGCTGGCATATATTGTGTAAACCTCTCATACAACTATTCAGCAGAGCTATATGTTATTGCTTGGTCAGGCATAAAACAGTCTGTAACCTTCAGCTTTCCAGTACAGTCCTTTGAAGTGAGCTCAAATGAAAATGGGAGTAACATACCCATCTAGAAAACATTCTCATAACATGCAATACAATAAAAGGTTGAATTTTCTATCACCATTGCTGATTTCACCCATTTGTTTCTCATTACAATAAGTAAACAAGATTAAATGCAAAATCTTACAGTTCAGAGTACATTACGAAGCAGAAATGTCTGTAACGAATACTGACTTAGTGTCTTAACCAACTTATGTGTCTCTAAGTGACTATTTCTCCCTGCTAGGAAGTTTTTACAGTTTTAAAGTTATATTGGCAGGTTCCAGTCAACAATGATGCCTGCAATGGCCTTCTTTCTCCGATACGTTGCTTTTAGTCTAATTGCTTATTTGCAGTCTCAGCAAGCAGAGAGAAGAATTTTATCCTCTTTGCCTTGTCTCTGAATACTAACTAGCTGGCCCAGCCGAGGCTCTCTAAAGAGAGAAACTGCATGAGAGACACACTGCATTTGACACAGTCAAGAGGTAAAAGAAAGAGCAAAACAAAAGTCTATTCAAGACTGAATCCTCTGATATTCTCCCCCATCCCCCAACCCCTTTAAAAATAAAGCAAAAGGGGGGAAACCCATAAATCCATGCCTGAATGCCTGAGGTTGTCGGAATAAAGGACAGTGAATGACAGGTGACTGTCAGCATAATTCTCAGTCTCCAAGTAATCACTTTTTGGCATTGTTGCACAAAAAAAGTGTATACATAACAAGGGAATATGTCATAAGTTCTCTATGTATGCACAGACAAGTTCAGTATAGGAGAAGCAGCTAAGCATTTCCACACCGACCCAATGGTTTCCTTTCAGTTCAATGTATTGTTGCTGGAAAATGTTCTCAAATTATTAAGTGTTTTTCTAGTGACAAAAATGCTAAATAACTTTGGGGAAACTACTGAAGGGTTATGAACCTACTTTCCTCTTACTTCTTTTTCGAAATGTATTTACAGAATGGGAGATCTGGCTTGATAAATAAAACTCCTTGCACACGTTGCTAAAATGTTAAAAAAAAAAAAAAAAAAAGGAATAAGAGTCAACTGATGAGTTTGATTTTTAAAAGTCTCCTCTCCAGCTATTTTCCCCCAAGATCTCTTTACACGTTCATCTTCACAGACGGCCTTAATCTTCCTGTCTTTTTTGTTCCAATGTCTGGTCAGTTTGTTTTAAAGTCACCTCCCCCTCCCCATTTGCTGGAACTGAAACTTGACTTCGGGCACTTGCGGTTATAAATGCTGATAAATGTGCAGGCCTTTCCAGAGAAAGGTGGAAAGTGCTGAAGCAGGAAAGGTTTTGATGATTATTTAAATAATGTGTATTAAGTTGTCTGTTGCATGAGCTCCAGGTACAGAGAGATAAACGACGGAAGTGATAGAGTAATTGGTAATTAAAAGAAACCTGGCCTCTTCTCAGATACTGGCACACCCCAGTCTGCTGACCATCCGTAGTGGAAGGACAGGGATCCTAGCCTCAGTTCCACTGGGCTGAGGAAGAGACAAAACTGACCAGAGCCCCAAGCTTCTAGGTCCTGCCTAGAAGACGTGGGCATGGAGACGGTTCACTGTGGCCAAGTTGCTGATGCCAGGTGTAACCAGGTGACGAGCAAGAGTCTAGAGACAGTGATCTGTGTCACTCTAAGTACTCACAGGGCACCATGAAGGCAAAGCTCCACTGCAGTTACCACCCCAGCAGGTGTTACCACATAGTCTAAATCTTCTGAGAGAAATGAAGGAGGAAGGAAAGAACTCGAATGACATAAAAGGAGACGAATAAGAGGAAGTTACTTTCCTGGTTACAACTTTTTTCTTTTGCTTGCTATAAAGGAAGAGAAAAATCTTAAAAGGATGAGCATGACTGAATGTTGTGTATTTATTTCACTATTAAATATGGACAATAATTTGTTTTGCTTTTAAAGTGTGGAAGTTGAAAGTCCTTGAGATAAAACAGTCACCTTATACAGACTTGAACTCAGTCTTCAAGAAGTTAATTTGTAGAATATTTAACAAACTGATCAGATGAGAATTTTCTTCAATTGCATATGAAATATGTCTTTGCACAGATAAGTGAACAAGATTGCTGGATTCTGTTCTTGTTTTTCACTTACAGTGGCTGTAACTTAAGCTGCCACTTTTGAGTACTTATTTCAGAGGCCCAAATAGAAATGATTATATCCAACACTTGAAAATGTTTTCATATAGTCCTTATTTGTAGTAATATTTCTACTACATTTTTATGATGGTCCTCATGAAAAAACTCCTAAAGAAAACAGTAAGATTAAAAATCTTCTTGTCCTGGGACTTCCCTGGTGGCCCAGTGGCTAAGACTCCTGGCTCCCAATGCAGGGGGCCCGGGTTTGATCCCTGGTCAGGGAACTAGATCCCACATGCCACAAGTAAAGATCCTACATGCTGCAACTAAGATCTGGCACAGCCAAATAAATAAATAAATACATAAATAAATTAATTAAAGGAATATTTTTTAAAAATTTTCTTGTCCTAATTGAGATTGACAAGTTTAGAGCTATTAAACTTAAAAGTCACAGATAAAATTGTTTTAAAATTCAGGATTGGTCTAATATTGCTTTTGGTTATTAGGAAAACCTGGGCATGGGAGTTATATAGGACAGTGATATGAGACAAAGATTTGAGAGGAAATAGACCAAATTTCAACTTTTAACAAGTGAAATTAAACGTATGCATGTTTGATGAACTGATTTCTCTTTTTAGCGGGGGGCAGGGGGGAGGAGGGCTCAAATGAACCAGGATTAAAGATGACTACTCAGTACTTGCATGAACATTTTTTCTTAATGAAAATAGAATAATTATTATTTTAAAACCAAAGGTTTATTTGTGGATGATGTGTCAGTGTGCCTGTGTGTCTGTATGATGAGAAAGTAGAAAGAATTATGATGGGAATAACAACTAGAGCCTTTCAAAATGAAGATGTTTAATTCTTCATTTCATTATATTTAACAAGATTCCTAATATACAGTTGAAGAATTCCAGTTATTAAAAATAGTGACCTTTGGATCAATCATATCTTGACAATTCCTAGTGAGAATTCAAGAAAAAACTCAAGGTCTTAAAAGTATAGAAATCTATGTGGTCATCCTCATCATGAAATAACAAAGTTTCATATATTTTATAAATAAGATGATTATTTTTTGAGCTATTTATTTCTAGGAAGACTTAATTTTTTTTCCCTAATGACAAAGAATGAGATGGTCAAGAGAAGGCATGAAATACCCAGCTGACAGTCATTTTTAAAGAGTAGGCGATAAATGCTTTCATTCTGGAATCTGCTCAACCAAAATACATTAGTAACTGTAGTTTACCCAATATGGCGATCCTCTAGGTTGCACATCTGCAGTGCCAGGGCTGAGGAGTGGAGCGAGTGACCACTGTGAGCCAGTAGCCAGGGAGGCAGTGTGGCAGAGGTGGGGCTTGTACTCTAAATGGAAGGAAGAGAGGTTGAGGAGAGGTCTGCAAGAGGAGAAAGAGCCTTGCTGGACAAAGAATGAAATGAGCAAAGACACAGATGTGATGATGAAGATAGGTAGAAAATGTCCAAATCCTGACTTTCCCTTTGCATAGATAGATACGACAGGAGGATATCTCATGTTGGGAAGTGAAATTCTGTGATAATAGTTTAGGAAAGTTTACTACTTTCTATTAATGTAATTTAAAATGTATAAAGGAGAAGTTTTATCTTAATAATATAACAAATACTGAGAAACAGAGAAAGAGGGATGTGAAAACCTGGCAACTTAAACTATTTTATCCCTTTTCTGGCTGAGAATGGAAATTCAGATTAGACATTCATGTAACAATTTGATTGACACCCTGCCCTACCCACCCCCACCTCCCGACCCCGTGTTCTTCCTCCCCCTGGGCACCAGGACAGAAGTTCAAGAGCCTATGTAGCAGTGACTTACACAGTGCTGTTTGAGTATAAGCTGGTACAGTTTTTTTTTTTTTCTGAAGAAAAAAACAAACAAATGCTTTATAGGTCAAAAACCTTGAAAATGTATATATATACTAACAATTCTACTGCTTGGAATTTATCCAAGATAAATACTCAGATAATCCAGGTAATTAAAATGGAATCCACCTAAATGTGAACTGTAAAAGATTGATTAAGTAAACTATGTTATATCCAGATGTCCATCATTGCTTAATTCCAACCATGAGAAATCATCACTATTGACAATTGTTCTAAGTTCAGGTGAAATGGAGCAGTTATTCCGGATCAGCAACCCTTGGGACTGTGCACAGGTATCTGTGTGGGCAGTCTGTACTTTATGCTTGATGAGATGCTTAAACATATGCAAATGCTTCCACTATGTTACATACGGCTGTTTGCCACCCATGTTCCTCCAGTGGGAAGGTTCAATTTGGTTACCAAGTAAGCAGTTTCTCTTTACACTTAATGGAATTTTAAATACCAATAGTATATCAAGACATAGAAGGAAGATATCAACTGTGTTCACAATAAGATGGCCTGTAGAAATCATCTTTGCTTTACCTGTGCCCTAAAGATTAAAAAAAAGACGAAAAACTAGCTAACATCTGTCAGAAATAAGCAAATGTGTGAGTAATGATTTTTCAGAGAATTATATAAAGCAATCACAATTGTGAAATTAAATTTTTCTTCACATATAGGTTATATATATTTTTTTATGAATGCTTTCACACTTACTCCAAGTGCTAAAGAGAATCAATTGAAGCTAGAAATTCTCACAATTTTCATGGAGCGCTACCCTTGAAGGCTTCAAACGTCTGCTCGTTACCATTTTAAATGCATTTATTTAAATCTAGCATTTACTTTCCTTTTTCTACCTGTAAGTAATGCATTGGTAACATCAAAAATTTACTTTGGCAAAGATACTATTTTTCTCACAGAATAGGTTTGGGGCAGTAGTCAAAAATTTTTGCTAACCCACAGTAAGAGCTTCCCTCTCTACTGGAGATGACTGACCTGTGCTCCCCAGGGGCAGGTACCCGACATGAACACTCTCTGTGTTCCAGCAGTGCCTGACAGTAGAAGATGCTAAACAAATGTTTGTGGCAGGAAGAACACTTAGAGGCAATCCTCGCTCCAACGAAGTTAATTATACATTGTCTCCTGAGTACATTTTGCTCCTTCTTCCTGCCTACAAGCTTGTCAACCATCCTACCGTACCTACTGAAACTCTGCTCTTCCCTAAGTGTCACTCTCTCTATTATCCTCTCCTGATTAACTGAGGCTACTACCATTTCCCCTTTCTTTAAATATTTAGATTTTTATCTGTTCTCCCAATATCGCATATGTTATCTTGCATTATAAATGATCTTTCATAATTACATGCATTATATATTAGTAATGGTTCTTCCTTGTAAGCAACAGACACCAACTCTGGTTAACAAAAGTAAAAGGGAACTCACTGGAAGAATATCCAGGTGGGGGCTTACACAATTAACAGGGAGCTGGCAGACCAGGCTTCAGACCATGATTCAAGAAAATTCAGGGCAAGATGGCAGAGGAGTAAGACGTGGAGATCACTTCCTCCCCACAAATACATCAAAAATACATCTACAAGTGGAACAACTCCTACAGAACACCTACTGAACGCTGGCAGAAGACCTCAGACTTCCCAAAAGGCAAGAAACTCCCCCACGTACCTGGGTAGGGCAAAAGAAAAAAACAGAGACAAAAGAATAGGGACGGAACCTGCACCTCTGGGAGGGAGCTGTGAAGGAGAAAAAGTTTCCACATACTAGGAAGCCCCTTCACTGGCAGAGACGGGGGTGGGGGAAGCTTTGGAGCCACGGAGGAGAGCGCAGCAACAAGGGTGCAGAGAGGGCAAAGCGGAGAGATTCCCACACAGAGGATAGGTACTGACCAGCACTCACCAGCCTGAGAGGCTTGTCTGCTCACCCGCCGGGGCGGGCAGGGGCTGGGAGCTGAGGTTCAGTTTGGGAGAAACACTCCCAAACTGATTCTATGAGGCCCCCATCACCCTGATGACGAAAACCAGACAAAGATGTCAAGAAAAAGAGAAAACTACAGGCCAATATCACTGATGAACATAGATGCAAAAATTCTCAACAAAATACTAGCAAACAGAATCCAACAGCACATTAAAAGGATCATGCACTGTGATCAAGTGGGGTTTATCCCAGGAATGCAAGGCTTCTTCAATATACGCAAATCAATCAATGCAATACACCATATTAACAAATTGAAGGAGAAAAACCATATGATAATCTCAATAGATGCAGAAAAACTTTCAACAAAATTCAATACTGATTTATGATTAAAAAAAACTCTCCAGAGAAAGTAGGCATTGAGGGAACCTGCCTCAACATAATAAAGGCCATATGTAACAAACTAACAGCCAACACCATTCTCAATGGTGAAAAACTGAAACCATTTCCTCTAAGATCAGGAACAAGACAAGCTTGTCCACTCTCACCACTAGTATTCAACATAGTTTTAGAAGTTTTATCCACAGCAATCAGGGAAGAAAAAGAAATAAAAGGAATCCAAATCATAAAAGAAGAAGTAAAACTGTCACTGTTTGCAGATGACATGATAATATACATAGAGAATCCTAAAGATGCCACCAGAAAACTAGAGCTAATCAATGAATTTGGTAAAGTAGCAGGATACAAAATTAATACACAGAAATCTCTTGCATTCCTATACACTAGTGATTAAAAATCTGAAAGTGAAATTAAGGAAACACTCCCATTTACCATTGCAACAAAAAGAATAAAATACTAGGAATAAGCCTGCCTAAGGAGGCAAAAGACCTGTATGCAGAAAACTATAAGACACTGATGAAAGAAATCAAAGATGATACAAACGGAGAGATAAACCATGTTCTTGGATTGGAAGAATCAACATTGTGAAAATGACTATACTGCCCAAAGCAATCTACAGATTCAGTGCAATCCGTATCAAACTGCCAATGGCATTTTTCACAGAACTAGAACAAAAAATTGCACAATTTGCGTGGAAACACAAAAGACCCTGAATAGCCAAAGCAATCTTGAGACAGAAAAACAGAGCTGTGGGAATCAGGGTCCCTGACTTCAGACTATACTACAAAGCTACAGTAATTAAGACAGTATGGTACTGGCACAAAAACAGAAATATAGATCAATGGAACAGGATAGAAAGTCCAGAGATAAACTCATGCCCACGTGGTCACTTAATCTTTGATAAAGGAGGCAAGAATATACACTGGAGAAAAGACAGCCTCTTCAGTCATTGGTGCTGGGAAAACTGGACAGCTACATGTAAAAGAATGAAATTAGAACATTCCCTAACAGCATACACAAGAAGAAACTCAAACTGGATTAAAGACCTAAACATAAGGCCAGACACTATAAAACTCTTAAAGGAAAACAGACGCAGAACACTCTATGACATAAATCACAGCAAGATCCTTTTTGACCCATCTCCTAGAGAAATGGAAGTAAAAAGAAAAATAAACAAATGGGACCGAATGAAACTTCAAAGCTTTTGCACAGCAAAGGAAACCATAAACAAGACCACAAGACAATCCTCAGAATGGGAGAAAATATTTGCAAATGAAGCAACTGATAAAGGATTAATCTCCAAAATATACAAGCAGCTCATGCTGGTCAATATCAAAAAAGCACAAACAACCCAATCCAAAATGGGCAGAAGCCCTAAATAGACATTTCTCCAAAGAAGATATACAGATTGCCAACAAATTCATGAAAGGATGCTCAACATCATTAATCATTAGAAAAATGCAAATCAAAACTACAATGAAGTATCACCTCACACTGGTCAGAATGGCCATCATCAAAAAACCTACAAACAATAAATGCTGGAGAGGGTGTGGAGAAAAGGGAATCCTCTTGCACTGTTGGTGGGAATGTAAATTGACACAGCCACTATGGAGAACAGTATGGAGGTTCCTTAAAAAACGAAAAATGGAACTAACATATGACCCAGCAATCCCAGTACTGGGCATATACCCTGAGAAAACCATAATTCAAAAAGCGTCATGTACCACAATGTTCATTGCATTACTATTTAAAATAGCCAGGACATGGAAGCAACCTAAGTGTCCATCGACAGATGAATGGATAAAGATGTGGCACATATATACAATGCAATATTACTCAGCAATAAAAAGAAATGAAATTGAGTTATTTGTAGTGAGGTGGATGGGCCTAGAGACCATCATACAGAGTGAAGTAAGTCAGAAAGAGGAAAACAAATACCATATGCTAACCCACATATATGGAATCTGAGGGGAAAAAAATGGTTCTGAAGAGCCTAGGGGAAGGACAGGAATAAAGACCCAGATATAAAGAATGGACTTGAGGACACAGGGAGGGGGAAGGGTAAGATGGGACAAAGTGAGAGAGTGGCATGGACATGTATACACTACCAACTGTAAAATAGATAGCTAGTGGGAAGCAGCCGCATAACACAGGGAGATCAGCTTGGTGCTTTGTGACCACTTAGAGGGGTGGGATAGAGAGGGTGGTAGGGGGATACAAGAGGGAGGAGATATGGGGATATATGTATATGTATAGCTGATTCACTTTGTTATACAGCAGAAACTAACACAGCATTGTAAAGCAATTTTACTCCAATAAAGATGTTAAAAAAAAAAAAAAGAAAATTCAGGAACAACAGGTTTTAGGAAATAATAGCACAGTAAGTTTCCAACAGGTGGAATAGAGTGGTCAGAATACCATCATGGTGACAGATCCAATTGTCATATTTAGGCCATAGATAGAACTTCCTACTCTGCTAATGGTCTAGAAAAAAGAATAATTTGCCACCCCCCACCTTTCTAGAAGGGAAGGACCAGGCTAGAAATTCACACACCAGGAGAAAGAGGGGATTTCCAAAAAGGAAATTGGTGGGGGGGTCACTAGGAAGAGCATGAATGGCAAGGCCATCCATTTACTGAATTAAATTAGATGATTAGCTCCTGAAGTACAGGGAATAGACTTTACACTATTTCATCTGTAAAAAGGACCCACTAGTGCCTTGGACAAGTATATGGCCAGACATGTGCTGCTAGGAAGGAAAAGGGGCATGGAAAGAGATAATATTTATTGAAATTGTGTGACAGGGCTACACATATTCATGAATGCAGTCATTACTCTGTTGCTCACATGAGTCAAAACCATGTAAGCAGCACCCATCCAGAAGGCTACCTTGTGAGACTTGCATTTTGTGTGCGCTGAGGTTGTGCACAACCTGGATATGTCAATGGAGATTGTATATAATACTGATCTTAGTGCAGTACCTGTTAAAGGTATTCCATAAATTATGATTATGTTTAGTAATGATTTATTGTCAGAGTTAAGATTCTCTACTCTATTTGTGCAGGGGGGATCTACTTTTGCCTTTTTTCAATTTGCTCTTGACTGATCATCTAGCTTGTCAAAAAACTCCACAGACGAAAGATGAAGCCCTGTATTTAAATCTCCTCCCATCGGTAAAATAAGAGCCTATGGGGGTTCCTGGGTGACCTAACAGATATAAAACAGGCTGAATTAATTGTTAGTAACCACTTTTTAAAAATTATATATACAATGAATAATTCTTTCCAGCTGCTAAATTTGAAAAAAAAATAGTAAAATGAGTTAACAAAAACAAAAAACTCAGCCTTTCCCAAGTCCAGAAAATTTGATGGGAAATAAATGCATTCACCAGACTCATTTTGTGTAAGGAATATTTTCAGTGTTCTGGCTTTACTTAGTTATTTCCTCATTTCAGAGTTAAGCCACACAAATAAAGGAAGATGACAGTGCCAGGAAACACACATCCATCCCCCTTTCCTATGAGTATGCAAGCTGCCAAAGTGCTGACAAAAGTTGAAAGGTCAGCAGTCATCTGTGGCAGATGTGCTTCATTATGATAAACACTTGGATGCTGAAAATGGTGCTGTTCACAGATAGTTTATAATTTAGGTGAGAAATACAAATGTGAGGAAGCTTCACTGATGGGAATCTTATTTCATGTTTGAGCGCAATTAACCAGCTGATAAACAGGCTTTTGTTTTCTATATGAATGGACAATGTCCATTCATTTGGGACACTATCTTGTCAAGTGGGCAAAAATAACAATAAAGTTTATGTATCTTGGCTCTCTTCTGCTCTAAAACCTGTAGTAACCTCCTGCGATAGAATCAAGAACCTCAACTGAGCGTGCAAAATAATTATCTTCCAGAATCCACCTGATGGTGATGCTATGGAAGATTATCTTGTTTTGAACTGGAAATAGGACTAAAAATCTCTTTTAATTTCAATAACTCAATTTTAGTATAATCAGAACATGCTTGTAAGCCCTAGTATTCTGTATTCCACAAGTTCATGTGGTGTAATCTTGAGGAGGATATACGTTATCAGATTTCAAAAGACAATCTAAATTTTAAAAGCATATGACAATTTCTTATTATCTGGACTATCTTGCAGCCATTTTCTAAGCCCTTACTGATAAAATGCTGAGGACTTTTCATTGCCACTTAATGTTTTACCACAAACTATAAATTTTGCACCTTGACTTTTTTACTCCTCACCCACACATTTTCCAGTGTGCCATGTTCATCTCTCTCTCTCTCTCTCTTTTTTTTTTTTCTCTAAATAATAAGATCATCTGTTCCTGTTTTGGCTTCATAAATGAAGATGACACATGACTGTATTGGGGTTTTTTGCTCACAGTGATGATTGAAAAGAAAAGCCACCTACATCTTCTTGCTTAGTTTCCCTTGAGAAGAATGAGCAAAGTGAGCTGTGTAGCCTAGTAACCATGGAACATATTTCCTGTATAATGTTCACAACTTGGGCAAGGTAATTATTATTGCTATGCAACTTCTGGTAAAATCTGTGAAAGAAAGGAAATTATATTATTAGCTTTCACATGTTGACCCAGATATGACTGGGTCAGTTTAAGAAGGCAAATCAGTGTTGATTTTCATTTATCCCCTCAATAAATATTTATTGAGTACTACTATGTCCTATTTACTTGAGAATAGAATTATGAATAATGTATGGCTTCAGTTTCCAAGAGCTTAATAACCTAGCATGCTTGGTTGTACTGTTAGTAGCAGTGGTAGATACTGGTGATGACTGGTGATGATTTTGGTTTGTATTGGGAAAGAACTGTTGGGAAGCAGATATATCACCTGGACTTGTACATCTATCCCCTGGGAAATCCACACTAACTTTTTTACCTGCTACCTTTATTACCACAGAATTGTTTAAATGTGATATTTCTTTTTTTTTTAATGAAAGCTTATTTATTTATTTATTTATGGCTGTGTTGGGTCTTCATTTCTGTGCGAGGGCTTTTCTCTAGTTGCGGCGAGCGGGGGCCACTCTTCATCGCCGTGTGCGGGCCTCTCACTATCGCGGCCTCTCATTGCAGAGCACAGGCTCCAGACACGCAGGCTCAGTAGCTGTGGCTCATGGGCCTAGTTGCTCCGCGGCATGTGGGATCTTCTTGGACCAGGGCTCGAACCCGTGTCCCCTGCATTGGCAGGCAGATTCTCAACCACTGTGCCACCAGGGAAGCCCTAAATGTGATATTTCTTAATTACTGATGCCTATCACTCTTAAGTCTCATTTATATTTTAATGAGCATCAAGGTTCTCAAAAAATTTCAAAGGGTAGACATCCAACGGTGGGATCAAACTTTAATCAAATATAAGAAACTTTTCTCAGCTTCCTTCTCTGTCTGGGAAAGTGCTTCATGCTCTATAAGAAATATGCTCATTGGCATAAAGGATATAATTTTCCTGTGGAGATGAGACATGTATATATATGTATCTAAATAATATACAGTATACATATGTATGCACAATGCTCTTGCACATTCGTATACATGTACACATACATATAATGTGGTAGAGACTATAAAAAATGGTACTTCATTCATTCTAGGTAACAGGTCACTGTAGGTTGAGGGTTAGTCATAGAGAAAGGTCATTATTAACTTTGACATAAAATGATGTACTAAACTTATTTTAGTGAAAAGAAAGAAGACATCTATTTTCTCATAATGAAAATGAAAAAAAGGAAGAGAAACAATATTGAGGACTCAATGTGGTGAATAATTTCAGTAAATGGAATATCCACCCGGCCCTTTCACTCTGGCCGAAGAATTGGTGTACAGCACTGTTTCTTTAGGTTGAAATCTTAATGATGAAGAACAACTTACTATGAGTTTTTTTCCAGTAACAGTTACCTTTACAGTATTAATGACTCTTGACTTGTTTAACAGTTTTACTGTTTACCTGTTAACTGTATTTGGTAACTAGCTATTATGAACCGAGAAGCATTTGTTGACTTTTATGTGACCAGCCCTGGGCCAGGTTTTAGAGAGCAGAGCAAAAATGCAAGACAAGATCCTTTCCTGCAAGGGTATTCTGATATTATTGGGTGGCCTACTCTCTGGCAATACACTTGAACATGCAATTACTGGTAATATGGAAAGGGACATGTGTTGCTGCTATAGGAAGACAGGGTTTGTATATATGGGCTTTTTAGAAACTTGAGGAAAACACAATACCAGCAAGCAGGGACCCTGCTTCTGGCCTGTATCTTAGGGAGCTCTGCACTTTGGAACGCCTTCCACTAAATTTTTAAAGATTCCTTCTGGGGGCTAGGACCTACAGGGTCCAAGAGGGCCATCCAGGTCAGGCACCTGAGTTCAGACCAAAGCATTTCTTTCACGGGGTCACATGAGATTAAGCTTCCAGAATAGTGCTGACATGTTGATTTCAGGTGAATCTCACTCACTTTGAACACAGGTGGAGATTAGGGCCCTAGGCTACTGATAGTCCGCCTCTAACCCTTGGGCCACAGGGACAGTTCTCAGCTCTCTGTGTCCAGGTCATATGGTTTCTCTGATCTTTACTTTGTGCCCATCCCCACCCCACCCCTGCCCCCAGTTGTAACCTAGGACAGTTTCCCTACTCCTTCCACAGGCTTTGCACTGCATGTCAGGCAGATCTCTGGCAAAGGCTGTGCCTGTTTCCTTGGAGGGCTTTCCAGGATGTTGCTCCTTGATGCCCATCAGCCCTTCTTTTCTTTTTTTTTTTTTTTTTTTTGTGCACCTCTCACTGTTGTGGCCTCTCCCGTTGCGGAGCACAGGCTCCGGACGCGCAGGCTCAGCGGCCATGGCTCACGGGCCCAGCCGCTCCGCAGCACGTGGGATCTTCCCGGACCGGGACACGAACCCGCGTCCCCTGCATCGGCAGGCGGACCCTCAACCACTGCGCCACCAGGGAAGCCCGCATCGGCCCTTCTGATCAAGTTTTCTCTTGCCTGTGATTGATGTGGAGGCATACTCTCCTGGGTAGTCTTAAGCCTTGCTGAAAATGGATGGACATTCCTTGTGTGAATAGGACTGTTCTTCTTGCTCAGCTCATGGGACCCTCAGCAATCTTCCTCACTGGTGGCCATATGTGGTCAACATTGAAAGGTATTAAATTCTAGGAATGCAGTGACTTTAGCTAAAGATTTCAAGGGAAGGCATATTAAGATATGTTATTCTATGTTTATAAAATTCTGTTTGATAAAACTGAAATAACAGAAAATAATAACTCACACTTTCCTGCATACTTTGGGTAAGATTTGCATTTATTTGTAGTTCTCATCAGTGAAGCAGTTATTACCTTTGATGGCACAATGAAGCCATTGGGTGGAGCAGCATCATGAGTAATGATGTAACTAAATAAACGGTATTAGGGAACTGGAGTAGCAAGAAGATCTATATTATTTCAATACAAATGCATTCTGAAGTGCTATGGCTTTATGAATAGTAATGACACTGCTGTCTTTTTCATGTATTGTGAGGTATGATATTAGTTAGGAAATGACACATTAGACAATAAATAACATCGAGAGATTGTTCTTGAACCTGAACAGGAAGAGATAGAGCCTGGATACTAAGAAGAATCGTCATATGCACTGATTATACAATAGACAAATATGTAACTACTTCTTCTCTACCCATTGTTCTAAGTCTTCATTTCTACCTCATATGGGCCCATGGATTTTGTAATATATTTCAAATGTAATTATTTATAGAGATATAATTCAGACATTCTAAATTGATCACCCACTGCGTGCTACATGCTACATATTTTATTTTTTAGTTCACATAAAGTTTAATCAGTCAATGAAAAATATCAAAATTTTTGAATTAGTGTATGACAGAAGAAATTTAATTTTGTTGCAAATAATACAGTATTTGGTGTTTCCATTCTGGACAAGCTATGCTGCAGAAATAGCAATGGCATTGAATCTCCGTTCATCAGGGTCACATTCCATAAACTTCTTGAAAACTTCTATGGCATCCTCTAATAAAGTTTCATCACTAGTTTCCCCATGGTTAATTGGAAATGGTTTCCATCTATCTAATTCATAGAGATGCCCATCTACATGAACTAATGCAATAAAATGAAGATCTACTTTTTCATCTATATTTTGTGCCTCAGTCTGACCTTCATGGTCACTGGTCTCATGAGTAACTCGAATGGAGTCATAGTTCCCCAGGTATATGGCTTGTTCTTCAGGGCTCAGTGATGCAGACTCCTCCAGGAATTTTTTCAAGGTCGATCCAGATTCAAAGTGCATCTTGTCTTTATTGTTGGCAATAGCATGGATTAGTCCAGTTGTTCCACAGGCCCTGTTGATTGTTTGCCTCATGAAGTATACTGATGATGTAATACGCTGTCCCTGAGATTTTATTTTTTCCTCTTCTCCTGTTCTGAATACTTCATACTTTTCTGTAATAGGGAAGAGAAGCAACACTGCACACACAGGTCTTGGTACCATGCTAAGGAGTTCAGGATCCATTCCATATACATCAACAAACTGCCAGTTAGGATGTAGACCTAATTGTTTGAGAAACTGGTTGGTGACCTCGGGATTGGCCTCCAGCGGCAGCCAGCGCTGACCCTCCATGGCCGCTCCGCCTGGCCCCTCTCCAGCTCTCTAGACATATTTTAAAATTGTTCAAATGAATGAAGTACATGCATTGATCTTGTTCCTGTGCCAGCATCCACTATAGAAAGTGCAACATTTTTTGAGTAATTGTCACATTATTACCTTAACTAATACTTAATTTTACTGCACGTGTTAGATTTTAAATTTTATGTGTCCTAAATACTTTAAGAGAGTCTTTTCCCCCAGATTATTTAGACACAGTTAAAATCCCACCACAAGGAGAAATCATAGTCTACAGTATTATTATCTAATGGATTCAAAAACTATGTTTGCTGATCCTGGCTTAATTGTCAATGAATGAACACTATGATAATGCCAATAAACTGAAAACTTTGTAGTAATAACTCTAAGATCAATTTCTTATTATAATTAATTTTTCAATTTGCTTATGAAATTTTTAAAAGTTTCCTTGTTTTCTTTCGCTTCCCTTTTAAAAAAACTTTTCTTTTTTGAAAGAAAGGATAAGAAATTGTGATGATTTCAGTTGGGTAAATTTCATGTCTTAATGGTAAATTAAATTATTTAAAATAAAACCATGGATAGAGTAAGTGGTTTAGTCTAGTGTTTCTTCCATAATAATGAAAAGAATCTTTTTTAGGTACCCAGCTGCCCCACTGACTATTTATAATTTTTAAGGAACCACTTTATACATTTTAATTTTGGTGTCATAGGCCACATAAAGATGGATAGACCCTTGTAAAGTGACCAAGAAGAATTCTCTGATCACACTTGATGCTTGTAGTCATCAAAGAGTGTTTGCTTTCAAAGGAATTATTATACTTCCAGCTTGCTTGCCTTGGGGAATGTCAATTAAATCCAAATTATTTAATGACAGAGATTTTGCCATTTTTAGAGACAGGGTAAGTGAACTAGAAATGACAAAAATCAAATGAGAAATGAAAAAATACATTTTGATGTTTACCTGTAAATTGCTTATCTTTCAATTAAGCATTGGTTTACCCTTGCCAAATGTCCCCATTTGCAGATGCCTGTTAAAAAATAAGCTGTTTTCATTTCCTGCTAGTACACAAGTTAGCTTCTTTTAATGCATGCTTGTGCTCAGGGTTTTCTGAAGAGCCTTGTGTTATCTCTCTATCTAGTCCTTATAAAGAATCACTTGCAGCATGTGTGGCCTGGTTCCTAACAGTCTATCGATTCATTGAATTTCCTGAATTTCAGAAAGACCCCCATTGATTCTTTATGCTGCCTGGCAGAGCAGTTCTTAATTTTTGTCTGATTCTTTCCAACATCAGTCTTAAGAAGAAGAGGTTTTTCTTACAACGCCTTGAAGGGTTTACTGAATCATGCATCACCAAGAACATTTTAAAGCATTATTTTGTCTGTTATTTAAAGTGGAAAATGCCGTCCCTTAAGACACTGGCACTCTGCCATTTGCCTCCAGAATATTTCATGGTTCACCGTCAGGACTGCTGCTTTTTCTCCAAGAACATACGGGCCATTTTGGAGAAGTTTTCTGTAACATTCAGATGCTGAACATATTATCTGTGTACACTTGGTCTCCAGCAAATAATGTTTCTGGAATTTTAATACCTAATGGATTCTTTGGAACTTACTGAAAAGTCTATTAAACATGGTAACACCAAAGGAGGCTTGTGAGTTGGAGGTAGAAGGGACTAAATATAACTGATGCAGAGTTTAGCATCATTAGAATGCATTCCTGTGATTTTATTATTTTTCATTGGAGTAGTTCTCTTCTTCTTCTCCTCCCTCTTTTTTCTCTCCACCTCCTCCTTTTCCTTCTTCTTAGTGATTTCAAATAGTCACTGCAAATTATTTTAAATGGGGGAGAATCTTCCTATACTCTGTGGTGTTGATACATAAGTCATTGGAATGTGGTAGGGGTTAGCACACACTTGTGGATGATTGTGTCATTAAAACTGCATCCAATCAATCTGGGAATACCTCACCTGCGTTGTTCTGTAAATACCTTTCTCACTAAAACACCTGTTTGGTTTGATGGTGTATATTTTTAGTCAAAGGAATCAAGCAGAACACATTTAAAACAAACAATTAAAATTAAAGTGTGACTACGTTCTGGATAGAAGAGCTAATTGCAACTCCAATAAAGAATAGCTTCCCCCCTTGTACAACATAATGTACTGATGGCCAGAACTGGGCAGATTCTAGTGGAAAGACACTCATTCCTTATATTACTGTTCTACCAGATTGTCTCTTTGCTGGTCATTTGGTGAGCAACTCCTTGATTTGCTAAGTTATGGAGCTAGGTGGCTCTTAAATGAGCGATAATCTGCAAATGGTTCTATGATGATTAAGGAAGAATGGAAGAGTACAAGGAAATAAAACAAGAAAATAATAATCATGTTTTAAATCTTGAAATCACTAGTGACTCCATAGTCAGGGACCTCTGCGTAGAAAGTTTTTTGCCCAAGCAAACCTGGGGTCTTTCCAGATCCTGAGGAGTTGAGGAGTTGGAGAGGACAGAGGTGATGATGGTCAGAAAAAGATAAAAACAGAAAATAAAAATACGTGACAGAATCTCTGTGTCATCACAGAAGGGATGAAATCAGGGATAGATTTTAGAGACTGTACCCTTTGGGGAAATCCAAAGTAAGTATGGCCATGTGTCTTAGCACTTCAGTTATTTCATCTCCCTTACGTTTCAGATATGGATGTGATCTGGTTGTCATCTCACTCTTATTCTATGTGTCATTTGGCCATGACAACAACCAGTGTGAGAATAAGAAGTCATGGCCTTCTCTGGACTTAGTGGCATCCACTTGCTCCCTGAAGATTTCTTTAAAGGACAGGGAAAAGTGAAGCTTGGGAAGGATCCTGATAGGCAACAGGAGAGGAGGAGGAAAACTAAGATAGATTCCTTCACTCCCATGGCCATGTAGCAGACAGGAGAGACAGTGGAAATGATTTGTTCGCCCTCACCTTCTAGAGGCAAAGTCAAGAGAAAAAAAATCCACACTTGTTGGGAAAGGTTCAAAGGTTCAGTTAAACAAACATAGTTGTTTAATTGTCTGCCTGATGGTAGGTTAGTATATTTCACTTACCCATGGACCACAATGTGATTATTTGCATATGACTCACATTATATTAAAATAGTATTTGTTTTTCAGATTAGGGTGTTCTCATTAAAATTAGGTGAACAAAAGTATAAATGTATCTTTACGAAATCCCCAAATAGATACATCCTAAAAAGGAAATTTGGAGGAGAGCGATATACTACCGTATCTTTTAGTACATCTACAGTTATCCACCCGCCAAGCATCACCCTCCCAGTCCTGATTTCTCTGAGCCACTTGATGCTTTCATTTTTACTTACCCTGAAACATACAACTTGGAGTTAGAACTTAGTACAACACATGATAGTGTTTCACTAGAATGTTTACCACATGCAGACAATCATTTAAATATTTCTATTCTGGAGACACACCTTTGATTTCTGTGTTTGAATGTGTGTTATGAGAAACATGTTCCATGTTTATTCAAAGATTCCCAAATCCTGGCATGTATTATTTCGTAGAACTGGACCAATTTTAAATCCTACTACCCCAGGAAGCCCAAGGTATTCAGAAGATCGACACACCTATAATGTCCACACATATTGGTGCCCACACACCCAGAGGCAGAAGATTCTCAAATTGTGTATTTCAAGAGAGACAGTATAGAGGAGTGGGGAGGGCTGCATACCATGCTGTATTCAAGTCAGTAAAAGCGTATCATTACCTTAGAGTTTCTCAAAGGGAGTTTAGATTCCGAAAATCCTATGAACACTTTGGTAGAGTGAAGTCTCACCTGTGACATGATCCTTTGGTCTTTCCTACGTTTTTGCCCTTCATGTTCAAAAGTGGTGCTTCAGATGGTGTCAGTGTATTTGTCAGATCTCCATCCATCAATAGGCTTCCTTCTTGGCTTGTTTACACGAGCCCTGACTTGCAGGGAACATGGGCAGCCGAAGAACACAGGGAAAAGGGCCATGATAACAGCAGGGAGAGAATGCCACTGTGCCGTCTCTCATACCCAGGATGTATGCCCTCTGTCCTCACACGGAGAGTCATGAAATGAGGAAAATGATATTCATGGCATCTTTTATAAGACATTAAGTCAATAAAGTCTTTTAAAAATCCAGTGACTTGTAAATCTTTATTCTTAAGATTTTATATATATATATATATATATATCTTAAGATTATATATATGTGTAAATGATGAATCTTGTTTTTGTCTCCAGTGGATATAGGCATTTGATCCTAGACAGTCACCAACGTTTCTTTTTACATAGTTTATGATGACAGTCACTTGTTTTTCCACCTTCACTAGAAAGACATAATTCATGCTCCTCCATTTAACTGGGACTTGTGGAAGAAATGGTGAACCCCACCCTGACCCCAGGGTTGAGACTCTTTCTTTCTGTGACATGCACAATCCCTGTGATGCTAGACCATAGGAGAGCATGACAGGTAGTGTATCACCAAGAAGTTTGTTGTCGTATGCATTGTGAAAACGTCATGAGCTCTAGACCATTGGCAAGAAATTAACAAAGACCAACTATATAGGTTGCTTGTTACTGTCCTTTGATACCACCACTAGAATAATTCTTCTGTCTTCAAGTTTTGTCAGTCTTGTTGCTCTAGTTAACAATTTAATAGGGCCCTATGTACTTTGGTATGAATACTGACCATGTCAAAGCCACGATTTATGCTAATACAGCAACTTCCCACAGGAACCGCTAATCTAAAGGTTATGTAGTAAATCTTAGTTGGATTGAAATGTATAGTCCAAATGCCATAGTACACAAATACCATTTTTTTTTATCCACTTATCTCTGTCATACTATTACTTGTTAGCTACTAAAGGAGAAAATTTTGATTGTGTTTAATTGGTGGCAATTAATAATATTAGTTCCATCTTCAGTATTCCATAAGGCATATGATTTCTCTACATCCACTCAAATATTTCAACATTTACTCAGATATTTCAAATGGTTAAACCAGCTTCCTCTTTGACACGCTTAGAAGAGACCCTGGGTTTGACTTTTTATGCTTTTAAATGCACTGTGAATCACTGTGCCAAACTCCTGCCCTTCAAGTGAATGATATATTTTATTTACACTCTTAGAAAACATCTATGCATAGCCATTATTAATCACTCACACCTTTAAGAATGATCTTACCTTTTAGCTATTCATCAAGATCGGTATCCTTCCTGATAGAAAGAAACACATCATAACCGATGTACAATCAAACTGTAGATGGGCCCAAGCACACGGCTAATACCAGAATAGATGTCCCTTCACTTGAGGATTACACTCACATGTGTGCATGCACACACACACACTCACACCTCAGTATGCTGTATCCATTCTGGCAAGTCCCTTTAAAATGCCAAACTGCTAAAACCATGTCAGCTCTTAGGTAATACATCACTATGATATTGAAGAGCAACATATCATTTCCAAAACTGCTCCTACCCTGAGCAAGGCCAATAAGACATTGGACCACTGGAAACAACAAAAATTCGAAGACCGTAGTCTACGATTTTTATCAAAAGCAGGAGAGGGGAAAATTGGCAAATAAATAAGTTCTCTCTGCTGATGTACTAATTTCAAGAGAAGACTATTTATAATTGAATCATATCTCCGTTTAAAAATCAAGAAAATAAAATTTTCCACCTTTGACAATAATTGCAATGCATGCTCTTCATTAGGGAAGAAACGCTAAATACATTCACAAAATGTGTTTAAAAGAATTTCCTTTTTTGGTGGACATTCTCATGCACCTCTAAAATGTTGGCTGGAAATTGCAGAGGTGATTGATGCTTTCATCAGCCCCAGGGGAAAACAAAACAAAATAGAAATCAAAATATCTTTGATTTTCCCTTTTTCTTTAGCTACTACTCTGATTTTTGTATTGGGATAAGAATTAGAAAAGGCCAGGGCTTCCCTGGTGGCGCAGTGGTTGAGACTATGCCTGCCAATGCAGGGGACACGGGTTCGAGCCCCGGTCCCGGAAGATCCCACATGCCGCGGAGCAGCTAAGCCCCGTGTGCCACAACTACTGAGCCTGTGCTCTAGAGCCCATGAGCCACAACTACTGAGCCTGTGTGCTGCAACTGCTGAAGCCGACGCGCCAAGAGCCCGTGCTCCGCAACAAGAGAAGCCACCGCAAGGAGAAGCCTGCGCACCTCAACGAAGAGCAGCCCCCGCTCGACGCAGCTAGAGAAAGCCCGCGTGCAGCAACGAAGACCCAATGCAGCCAAAAATAAAGTTAAAAAAAAAAAGAAAAAAAGGCCGAATGTGTAGCTGGCTTCTAAAAGGTTTTAGATAACAGCAAAATGAGGTAGAAAATGCTTCAGAGTAAGATTCTTATTACACAACATCTGTCTTCAAACGTGCATAACCTTAAAAATATCACTAAAATAAATATATCATGAGAGAGACATTTAACTATACCGGTAGCACTTTAAAATTACAAGATCAAGAAAAACTTTGCAGTAAGGCTTTGAATCATAGAAGATGCTAAGAACTCTCTTTTCAACAGAACGTTTAACTCCCTGGGCATTAAGGAATTACTTAATAGAAAAGGAAATAACCCATGGGAGAAAATGTAGCCAGCAGTAAAGCTGCTTACAATTTTTGATAGGCCCTAGTATAGCACAGCAGAAAGGCAAATGATTGTGTGCTCACTCCAAAATTCTCTTTCTTAAGAGTTTCTCATTCATTAATTTTTCTTTGGTGGCGTTAAAAACTTCCAAAGAGAGAGGCTGGGATATTGAACTTGTTATGAATATCCTTCTTACTGATTTCCTCAGTTCATGGAAGGCAGATCTGTAAGACACAGGATCTAATCCCAATTTAGACTTTTCTAAGTAAACCCTAAAGCAAAGAAAGGCAGCCCCTGGAAGAAGTTACTGCAGGTAACAGGGGTATATTGCTCACCATTAAGTGTCTTAAACACAGAATAGTCAATCTTTCTTAAGGTATATTTAGTGAATGCTTGTAATGTGCCTGGAATTGTGTGAAATTCTGGTGAGAATGTAAGCATGGCAAGTACAGGTCCCTTTGGTCAAGGAGTTCACAGTCTAATATATGAGACTCATGTGAAAATAATAACATTATAATGTGACATGGACCACGGAATAGCTGAGAATACAATTCCATAGAAACAAATACTCCAGAATTATACTTCATGTGGGCTTTAAACACATTGTGGAAAAGCCATCCTATGTATTTTAAAAATATTTTCCTGAGAAGCGAAATCATTTTGTGATCTTATATATTACACGCCTTTAAAGAGAGCACCCCACTTTTTCTTGTATCAAACTAGCAGTCTCATTCAATGAGGATGCTACTCTATGGCATGATGAATTTAAAGCAGCAGCGTTCATTATCTCCAGGTTTCAGGAAGGCAGAGGCAGAGACAAAGGGATGCCCCTTTAGGATCTGCATTACTTTAGCCTGTTACATTTCAGCTATCAAACCTGCACAAGAAGCACCCAGATTAGTCAACAAGCAGACGATTAGAGATAAAACCTCTCATCTTGGGATAAATTTAATCCAGGCAGCATGTGCTCTTTGGTCATTTTATAAATATAGCATTTTAGAACACCATTCTCAGAGATCCAGCAGTGTATATCCAGCATTGCAGCTAAAATAGTCAAATAGAAATAAAAATAACTCTCCGGAAAGTCGCTGGCATTCATGTTTCCATTGGAGAATAATTACAGAAGTCAGTTTAAAAGCTAACTTAAGAGATGTTGAACCTCTCACCCCCGCAGAAATGCTAATGACTAGTTGTATTATAGTCTTAAAGCAAAGGTTCCAAAACCTTCTCTTTCCCAGATTTACGGTGTCACAATTACTGGCCGGGACCAGGCTCTCTGGAAGGAAACAGAAATTCCCCGGGCAGGGAGGAGATCCAACCACACATCTCCGGGGGCAGCAGAATTTAGCCCTGAAGGTTTAATATTTCTAATCCTGTTATTTTCTAATCCTATTACTACAATGTTGAGGTGAATTGAATATATTTCCTTCTTTATCTTCGTGCAATCTCACATATTTCCTTTAATAACGACTTTTGGCTGACCCTGCAAACAATTTTGCTTCTTTAATTCTTAAAAAGAATATATACACCATCTAAATGATATCTGTTTATAGTAACATGCAGTGCTGTCTCCTTGCGATGCCTCATGACAAAGCTGGTATTACAGTGACTACACATCCAGCCTGTGATTTCTTGCCTTTTATTAACCTAACTTATTATTACATCAAAAATCATGGTTTCCACTGATGACAGATTCAGCACACACACATTCATACTAATGTGTGTGTTTATGTGTGTGTGAAGTAGCTACACAATGAGTTATTGAGTTGTATATAGAAAAAATGCTAGGCAACTGCAAATTACAAGGATATAATGCCATCAAGGGGTTTAATGGTGACATCATAAATCACAAGAGCAAGGTATAAATGGACTGTGCTTTCCCACAACTCTCAGATGCCTCTGGCGCTGTGATTTTAAAAGTTGTCTACTCTCCCCCAACCAGTATTCCCTTACACGTGGATAATTTGTGTTATAATTTCCATCTTCTCCAATCCTCTTTACTTTTCCTCAACTTCAAACCTTCTCTCTACACCCGGAAAGAATCTGTCTTTCCCCCTCTGCTATTAGAGCAGCTATATTTAAATGGAACACTGGGTTGTCCCAAGTTGAAATATAACAATTCTAAAAATCTTGCCATTCTGGGCTAGGTGTCACACTCAGACAATATGACAGACAGGTGACAACACGTGCAAGAATTAAGAGATTTTTCTCCTCTTGGATAACAGTATGCTTCGTGTACTATTCTCTTTTCCTCTGAGACTAGGAAATCTAATTACTCTACTACCCCTGTTAGGACTGCAAACATAGAAATGGGTTTTATAGTTTTGCTTTTTATTCGCATCTGAAATTCAGTGAATCCAAGTAATTTATTTCTTATGTCCTAAATGATTCCCTTTTCTCTCTGATGCTGTCTTACGAGAGAATATATTAACATAAAGTAATAACTGGCCCAAACTTGTGTCCAAATTTAAATATGTCCTAGCAAAGCCAGCTCCATTCTAATTGGTTTTATGTGTCACTTTAAAGCTAGAAGACCCAACCTCCTGGCAGCTTTGCTTTGGGTCTTAATTAGCCACTTAACTGCAAATTGGTTGGCACCCTAGTCCTTTCATCAGTTGTTACCCAAATAGCATCACCGACTTAGGATAAAGAAAAGATCCCACATGTAGCAGGTCTTTCCATCATTATTGCCCTTTAATACAAAGAGGGGGGTTCCCAACTCTAATTAAGGCTACGTTTTTGATAGGCAATTGGCATCTTATTTAATTCACTCTCAGTGCAGTGTCTTAAAGGGAAAACAATCACAGTAATGTGTGTATAGTGCTATATAATTTACAAAATATTTTCATCTACTTTATTACTCTTACACAGTGTTTTAGCCATGTATTAATCAATATGTTTTTATTGGTTGTAGTGATTTAAGATGTAGGTGTTATTTCAGTCCTTATCCATTTGTCTGCCTATCCACTAAGCTGTCTATCTCCAGTATATAAAGGGAGTCGTTATCTTTATTTTTTGTTGCACTTCTAGAATGATACACATACTACATGGAGAGGTACTTCTCTGCAAAGCAAACCGAAGTGGTTAGTGGGCAGAAGAGTCACCACCTTCAAAGAAGACACAGTTAGTTATGAGAGAGAAGAAAAGAATTGAGAAAGAGCAAGGAGGCTTGGTTCTGTGAATATAGAAATAAGCACATAAGGAAGAAAGGGGCCGCAGATATAGGTTAGATCCAGAAATTTGCCAGAGAGTGAGAATTCAAAAAGAGTGTGACTTAATTAGTTTAGTGTGTTAACAGAATACCCTCAGTTGATGCTTTGCATGCGATATGATATAACATCCTTTGTTTCTGCTGGAAAAGAAAATAAATAATTATGGTGCCTTTTTAGTAAGCAACACTGTGGCTTTTTTAAACCTATCTTTTCAAACTGGTTTTATTAATTTATGCTACAACACTTTTTATAAATTTTAAATGCAGGTATTCTTTTCTAATCTATCATTTTAAACCACTAGAAATTATATATGGTCATTACACTCAAACTTCCTATCTTTCTGAGAGGCAGCAGTTGAGACTTTGCATATCCCAAATTTCCTCTGCCCATCACAGCTCCCGGAGCTGACGTCCAAACCCACAGGCTGACCAAGAGTGAGATTCTTTCAGGCTGTGTGTTTCTGAAAACTTGGAAATACTGAATTATGTTTATGAGATTCATTTCTCAACTGCTCCAGAGCTTATAAAATATTAGTATTTACGATATCCCGGAACAGCGAACACAGCATGGAGGCAGCTGCCTCGTCAGAGACTGAGCCGCAATGATTTCAGACATTTGTCTATTTATCATGGGTTGGATTTCCTTGGCAAAGAATTCAATAAGGATGATGAGCGCACCAGCCCAACACTTTGCTCAACTTTGCAATGAAACTTGCCCCTCACCACCACTCCAAAAGCAATGCTTCTCTTTGGTAACCCCGTTGCCTCTAAGGTGAAGTGTGAAAAATGGCGATGAGCAGCTGAGATCAAATGAAGTCAGGCCTTTGATTAAATGCAAACTGAGAGGTGTTGTGAAGGGAACACAGATATTTTCCCTTCGGCCAACATAGGCAGCATCTACAATTAAATCTCAAAAGGAGCAGATGTATGCTTACAAGAAAGATTTGAAAGAAAGATCATTAGGAATTATTATGCTTCAGCCATATCCAAAAGCAAACTTGTTCCATGAAATGTATGAGCTATTAACTCTGGCAACACTAGACCTTTTTTCCTCCCATATGTGATTATACAGTACCCTGTTTTTAAGTATATTATGCATTTGAATGTATCCAACAAGTCCTCTGCCCTAAATAAAAATTCAGTCATCTAGAAGAAGCTTGATGATAATGCAATCACTGTAAATTACTCAGCTAGCAAAGGATTTTGTTTTTCTACGTCAGACAAACAAATGAAGCCTTTACTTAGTATCTTTCACCTAGTAAGTACTGAATAAAATGTCCAAATGAATGAAATAGTTGAGAAGAAAGAACAAGTCTAATAAGATAATATTTCTAGCTCATGCTACATGGTTCCTTCTGTGATAGCTGAAGAATCTTGTTTTAACCACTTCAAAAGGGAAAATATTTTATTTTTGTTTAACTACCAAAGTAATTTCACAGTGCAGCTGCTTGCCCACAAAGGACCCTGGGTAAAGGAAGGTCCACCTGAAATGGATGTGTAGCCAAAAAAAAAAAAAAATCTTGGTGTGTTTGAGAGTTCATTAGGCCTTCCCTGTGATAGACATTACCCTGAAAAATAAAATGGAGAGTCTCTTTTCCTCTCTCTAGATTGAGTTTATTCTGGCCCAAAAAACACATTCCAGAGTTTTTCTAATTTCCTTACTGAGTTCATTTGTGAGTGGCCACAACAGTTGGCCGAGGTCAGCAAGTCAGGACCACAGTGCTTTATGGCTCTTGGGAGTTGTAATTTTTATATCAAAATGGAGGTTATTCAGGGTGGTTGTTTTCCCCCAGCTGTTGTTAAGTAGACTGTATGCTGACCACCCAGTGGATGAGACCAGGGTGGGTGGAAGTGGAGAAACTATTTGATGTGACTCAAAAGAAGAAAATGCAAGATTCTTGAGGAAGATTCTATTCTGGTAGGAGGCCATGAAATACTTGTTTTAAACAACTAACCTTATTTTGTACTCTAGATTATAGACCTACCTCCTATGAGCAGCCCTTAAAAATTGAGACAAAATAGAAGACAGTGCCGAGGTGCTGTAGGAAGAAGATATGTATTAAAGTCAAGTTCATAGAATAAAGAAAATAGTTGACTCTAGTCTCTTAGATATTTTTAATTTGTTTTTTATATCCTGTTTTGAATAATACTAAAAAGTCAATGAATAATTTAATATTAATTGAGTAAACCTTATGTAAGCTATTCTATCTGAATAATTTTATAAAACTGGAGTTATAGAACTGACTTTATAAATAGACTATCAAGTAGAATTACTATTTCTAAATAATAGAAGTAATAAAAGGGTGCAAGAATAGAGTGATTATATGGTTTTGTTTTGCTCATGGATGAATAAGTAGTTTTTTCTTTAAATGACTAAACCTTAATTAATCCTTGGCTAATAAAGTAAACATAATTTAGTTCATTAAGGTGTCACTGAGAATAGAGACATGTCCTTTTCTATTACGTTACTTAGAATATAAGCTTCATGAGATTAGGAAAACAGGCTTATTTACTACTATATTCCTAGTACCTACAGCAGTTGCTGACAAATTTTAAACATTAGGTAAACTATTTGCTGAATAAATGCACCTAAATCAGTGATTTCGCTGACCAAAGAGAAAAGCTGTAAAACCAAAACAAACTAAAACAAATCACAGAAAAGCAAGAATCTTAAGATTGAACCCAGAAATTTGAATGTTTTAGTAGATTGCCCAGTGATTTTGATGATCATTTAATTTTGGGAACCACCAACTGTATACAGGTGGGTACCATGTATTAGAAACCACAAGGTGAGCCTATCTATAGACACAGAATTCAGTTTAAAAGAAAGAATTTGAATGTCTTTAAAAGAGGCACACTCAATCTGGTTAGCAAAAATTTCTGTATCCCTCTCTACCATTGTACGCTAATTTCATTTTACTCATTTTCTCTACCTGTCTCACAACCGAAGACATTTGAGTTTCCAATCTCTGAATTATAGATTCTTGTAACTCAGTCTTCACAGACTCTCAATTTATATGAAAGCTTCAATTTGATATTTATTTTTCCTTATTTTATTTTTATTTCTCATAAGAAACAAAATGCACTTTTGAGATTAAAAAATAGGAGATCCAAGAAGAAACTTGAACTAGATGCCCGTTAAAAAACCTCCAACAGTGAGATTCTATGAAGACACTCATAATGAAAGTCTCAAGTATTTAGTACATTCCTCAGGTCTCTAATGCTTTTATGGAGAGAGGCATACAGAAGACAAGCAAAAGAAGAGGTTTATACCTTGAGGGCTGGAAACAGATCTGCCTTCAAATGCAGGAATCTCATTTGCTATTTTAAAATTTAATGTGGCTTTTGTTAAAGGCACATTACAAACTGAGATTTACCTCTTTCAGGTTACCAGTGTGATAATAGACTCAAATATTCCTTTGTGGTTTGAAGGAGTGTTTAAGGCTTCTTCACCTGGCCTCATTTCTCTCTTCAGCTGCATGTTTTACCACCTTTCTGAACTTTTACCCAAAATATTTTCAGCTTCTGGAACAGACCACCATCTCTCTTACCTTTAGGCATTCTCTCATATTGGTACTACCATCTGGAATATCTCTCTCATCTTCTTTTGACTAATTCATCTCTTAGATTCTGGTAAGGAGACACTGTTCATCCTTAAGGAGATGAGTTCCAATGTAATCCACCAGCCCTCAAGTTGCTGGTTGCTTCAAGGAATGGTGCCCCACACAGGCTCCATCTTGCTGCTGGTAGACATTAAGAAGTGGCAGTAACTAGACTGGGCTTTGTGAGAAGGAGCCCATACATAGTTTCCATTCCTTCCACCATGTCCACTCTTTCCATAGTCCCATTGCACAAGCTCATTTAGGCCCTGGGGTAGCAGAGGAAACAAGCTAGTTGATATCTATGAGACAAGTCATCCTATCCATGTGGTTATTGAGGGCTTACTCTGTGGGGAACATTTTTTCTTGTGAGGATTAACTGGAGACACAAAGAGTTATGTGCTTTACACTTACCCCAAAAGTCCATCTGTAGATCTCTACTCAAGACTTCCTTATCTACAATCCTCCAGCTTCATTCTTCTGCCCATGACTGAGTAGCCAAGGAATTTCCCACTGTCCATGAGTTCATGTATAACCATCCTTCAGATCACTTCTCCCTCCATATTAAGTGAATGATGCAGTGTACTGCTCTTATCTCTGCCTGCTGGTAAGATTTTCCCTAACACAGTCCTTTAGACAAGTTCTAAGTGGGAGTACAATGGAATGGTAGTCCGTTTTTGGCTACCACCAACATATGTTAAAAGGCTCAAGTTCCTTTCTTCATTATGTGGTTGTAGGGACCCCCCTTTCCCCTCCAATGGGCCATAGTTGAGGGAGAAGTGATGGCACAAGCATGAAATAAAGTGCTCAGGCTTAAAGTTGGCCAGAGCCCTCTCAGAGCCAGTAATGCAATGGGCACTGGGACAAGACAGAGGTGAGGCAGAGAGGACCTGAAGTGGTGCATATGAGGTGCCTGATAAATATCCTCAGTGTTTCCACAGTGACTGACTCATAGGATGTACTAAAAATATTTGTGGATTTATCATCAGAATCATGAAACCATCAACACTGATGAAGAAAGTGGCTATTCTGAGAAGTTAAGGGAGGTGAATCTTAGAAACCTTTTAAATGGAAGGAGATAGAATTAAAATGGCTGTAGTAGCTTACAAGACAATGCTTAAAGGATGGTTTTTAGGCAAAAGCAGACTTAAGAGATATAGTAAGAGTGAGCAAGTATGTCTGAGAGAATGAGGGATAATGGAGTAAAAGATGAGGCAGGGAACTGACAAGTTTTAAAGCACCGTGTAAACATCTACCTGGCCTGGGATGCTCTGGAAGACGTGTGCAGTTGGGCTGGGTAATTTTATGTGTCAAATTGACTAGGCTAAGGGATGCCCAGGTAGCCAGTAAAATACTGTTTCTGGGTGTGCCTGTGAGAGTGTTTCCAGAAGAGATGAGCATTTGAATCAGTAGCCTGAGTAAGGAAGATCCCCTCCCCAATGTGAGTGGGTGTCATCCAATTGGTTAAGGGACCAAATAGAACAAAAAGGTAGAGGAGGGGCAAATTCTCTGTCTTTAATTCACCTGGAATGTCTGTTTTCTCCTGCCCTTGAACATTGGAGCTCCTGGTTCTCAGACCTCTTGACCCTGGAACTTAGAATAGTGAAGGAACCCCTTTACACCAGGAGTTACATCATCAGCTCCCCTGGTTCTCAGGGCTTCCGACTTGGACCGTATTACACTACCAGCTTTCCTAGTTGTCCAGCTCGCAGACAGCAGATTGTGGGGCTTCTCAGCCTCCATAAACATGGAAGCCAGTTTCTATAATAAATACCCTCTTACATGTATCTTATGTATACCCTCTTGATTCTGTTTCTCTGGAGAACCCTGACTAATACAAGAGTGCAGAGAGTACTGACAATTTTAAGACTGCTAATTTGAAGAGGACTAATTTGCAGCAGTTCTTATGGGTTGTAAGCGCAAGCTGTTGCAGTATGAGCTGTGAACTTGAAATATAGTGATTGGTGTTTTAATCCTGTCTTTGCCACCTACGGCATTTTTCCCTTAGCCGCAATGTGAGAGACGGAATAGGTCTTTGAGCCTCTTTCAGGCTTGAACATTATACAATTATGATCGCAAATTAGAACCCTAAGATTCTGTGACTATCCAAGGGAGGAATCCTCAAAGCCTGACAAAAAGATAGCTTCACAAGGTGTGGAGGTGTGGGCAGTGCTGTATAAAAACGTAAAACAAAATGATTGGACATGCAAATGATCGTATAGCTAAATGACAAGCTGGCAAAAATATGATGAAGATGATCTTACAGGATATAGGGAAGAACTATAAGAAGTCACATTTTAATATTGTCTAGATAGGGATGTCAGTGAGACCTTCCATTGGACAGGAAAGAGAGGGAAAGTGAATAGCAGATTTCGGTGATATCTGCATGTAGATGTATCTGGTAGCTAGATTCGTGTCAGTAGATAAAACTAAGGTTTTAATCTAAGTATCTTAAATTGGAGTCACATGAAACTTCCCTTGCAGATGAATTGTATGATGTGAAGTTAAAGGAAATTCTGGAAAGGTGGCTGAGTAGTAAAATGTAAATACAGCAACAAAACCTGCAAGCTCTTGGGAGATTGAGGGAACTATAGTATGTTATTGAAGAGAGGAAGAATACAAGAGTAATAGTTACTCCTCTCACATTATCTAGCTACTCCCTCTTCCTTTTTTATATTTTTGTGAACAACATGGTGTTTGTGTATGAATTCAGGTTAGATAGGATTAAATCAGAGGAGAATTTAAACACTGTTTTTGTTCAAAAGATAAATGTCAGTGATGGGTTGGCAGATGACTTCAGTATGCAAATATTTTGGCCTTTATCAAGATAAGATGGATTCCAGCACAAACTGCTTCCACCTGCAGAGTTTTCTTAATAAAAATGCAGTCATGTTGTCTTGGGTCGGTCCACTTTCTTTATCAAGACGCTCAATTTTCTTTACTTCGCTATAATGGCCCTGAGATACATTCCTCCTTGACTAAGGTTAAGGTGGAGGATACAGATGTAATGCCATACTATAAAACTGTAGTTTTATCCATCTGGATCAACTTCCATGCTATTATTATCCATATGGGAAATTGCAAAGAAAGCAGAAATATGACTTTCATTAGATTTGTAAAATATACTGATATAAAACAGAATAGATTGTCTATCACTTTGTTTATCGTTCTGGGCAAAGAAATGTGCCAATCATCCAACTATATATATTTCCATATACAATTGAATACTCCTAAGATATTTACATCTAGATATGTTGTCCAATGGGAAAATCTTTCAAAGTGATCTATTGTTTTTATCTGGCTCTTCTCTTCCCACAACTCTGGCATATTGTAAATTGTCTCGAAGAGTCTTGTTACAATGTTTAGTTCTTTAATCTCATGTCAAATTGAAGGCTAGTTTGACGCATATTAAAAAATGGTAGAAAATAGAAAAGAAGACATTGGTGATAAACAGTGTTTAATTCCATTTTGAAGAAAACAATCAACTCTCTTTCTTTAGGATAAAGCTGAAAATGGCAAAAGCTCACACACATATACAGTGCTGTATCATTCTCAGGTTAATAAAAACAATTTATATGCAGGGTAGTGAACAAGAGGGGTGTTATGGAAAACATTTCTCACCCAGGGACAGTGTACCAGATGTGCTAAGACTTATGGGAGCAATCAGAGGTGACCAAGTCTCTGTGGCAGCCCTTATTAAGTTAGATGGCGACCCAGCATCTTCAAATTATTAAGCTGTCGAGGACTTCAGTGATTAAAACTGAAGAAAGGTCAGATACAAACCTTCAGAATGTCCCTGCACTGAAATTTTCTTATAGGCACTAGACCCTCATGGAGATACGTCTCTTGATACATGGATTCGTAAACATTAAATATTTGAACTGGATTTACGGAGAGCTTGAGGGAATTTTAGTGGATGATGCTTCCTCAAGCTATCTCATACCAGTTTCAAAGCTGTAACCAACATCTCAAGAAATATCCTTGGAGGGTGATTTTGCATGCCATCAGAACTGAGGGCAGAGGAACAGATTCATGGGGACTTTGACATGTTCAGTTAGGTCCAAAAAGACAATAGTTACAGGTAGAGACATTAGGGTAAACTTTCAAAACCTCACGATGACTATATGTAAAAGTTAAAATTAAGTTAGCACTTGTTGATGGTTTAATGCTCCCCCAAGTCATATCCTAGGCTTTAAATATTTTTTGAGTTTAGATAACTTTTCTCTGTCCTGGGCTCTTCCTCTCTTTCTCCAAATATATCTCTATATTATGATACATAGATAAACCAAATTCTGAATACATTCATATGTAAATGTAGAGGTACAGGGGTATCATATATCTATAAATAAATACTACACATGCATCGGGATGTTAAACGTTACCCTTCCTGTTGTCTTGGAATTTAAGCAGAAGTCTCAATTTGATATGCACCAAAGTGCTTCATATCCGGAAGCAAGTTGCTGTACTATCTCCGCAGCACATGCCAAATCGGTTCTGCAAGCTTTCGCCTGTTGTTCAATTCCTCAGTGTTCCTGATGATGACTCATGGTATTAATAATGGTGGTATAACAAACAGAGAAGATCAAATTTCAAATTCAATGTATTTTATTCCACAAGTTCCAAATCTTATTTTAAAACTATACTTTGATACGAACAATACAATTTTAGATGAAGGATTTAATAGACAAAATGATGGATTTGCTGTAGTTTCTTAAAAAGTATTTTTGAATCTTTTTTATTGAAAAAAGAAAATATTTTTACTGATATAATCTATAGTTTTTCTTTGTGAGATTTTTACATATTGATAGTTGATTCATATTCCACTTCCCACAAACCTTAAAGTCCTGTCTTTCTAATATGCTTAACATGAAGAATAATTCAGAGTTTTGGAATGCAAATACTTAAACATGAAATCTTACAGTTTGTGCACATGAGAAAACTACACAGACGACAGTGTCCCTGTCTTTGTGGAGACACAAATCTCAGATCGCTTTTCAGGTTCGCACATGTTCTTTCATTTTCTTTCTTGATCAACATGCTGCCTGTGCTATTTTCCCCTCCACTTTCTGACTTACATGAAAATCCTGGAAGTTTGAGGAGCTGGCTCTCTGTGAGGTGAATCTTGACCAGTGGGAAAGGGAAGGAGTCAGGTACATCAATTGCTTCTGTTTTCTTTCTCTTCCCCACGGACTCCTCAAGGCTTGCTTCCTTTTTTTGCAAAACTTGCAGTTCTGAGTGCCAGGTAACACGAGGACAAGGCAACCAACCATGTGTCTTTGTGGCTCCTTGTTAAGCAGAAACCAGTGTGGTAATACATCGTAGCACACTGGTTTCACATTTCTTTGCTTTGCTTCACCTTTTCTCTCACCTTCACCGCCAGGGCTAACACCTCCTAAAAAATGTTAACACCTTAACCCTTGCCCCATCCTCTGCTTCCTAGGAGACTCGGTTAAGACACTTTCCGTTTAGGATGACTTCTTTCAGCATATGTAGACTTGGGCCATCAGCATTCTGGGAAACATTTTGGTAATGAATCTGTCCTCGATATTGTTTTGATAAACTAAAGGAAAAATATATGTATCTGCAGATTAGGAGCTTATTTATTCAGACACCTAAAATTGTGATAGAAAAGACGACTGTCAAAGCCGAGTGTAAGGTTGTGGTGATAATCCCAAGACTCTGTCAAGGAGAGAGAGTTACCTCAGTCTGGTCCAGAGAAAAGCTACTGGCTTCAATGCATAATGTTTAAGATCTTGTAGCACATTCCAGATTGCATCACCGTTGTTTCTAACCCAGTGGATGATCTTACATATGTTATCTGAAACTCAGTGAACAACCCAAGCCCCGTGTGATTAGGGGTATAATCTGGATTCTACTAGATTGGGTTATTTTATGTCAGAAAATCTTGGCATTCATCCCAGCAGCTGTCATAGATGGATTTGAGAGGACCATGGTGACTCAAGTGTGGCTACGTAGAGTGAAGTGAATGTGGCAAGAACTTTGCTTTTTATACCAAATTCAGAAATGAGAATAGACATTGACCATGAGATTTGGAAGAAAGTCTATAATTTGGTGGGTAAAAGTGCCTATGAGGTGTTAAAATGGAAAGGATATGTAAACGTTGCTACTGATGTAAGTGTGGCTTAATTGAATCCATATTTAAAACAATATCCATGTTCATCTACTATTAATAATAGTGAAAGATATATGACATTGAGAATAAATCCTTCTGAGCCTTTCTTGTGTTCTAAATGCTCAAGGATTACCTTTTGTTATCATCAAGAATCTGAGAGTAAATATATTTTGATATCCAGAAAGATCTAAAACAATTATGATATCTGGGTTCTATGCTAAGGAAATGTAACAGCTCTAATGTGACTAACTGACCATTCAGTTTCCATCCATACTCATGGATCATAGTTTACGGTTTCTTTCTAAAGTGAGAATTGGGCCAACGCTATTCAAGCACACTAATAAAATGCTTGCATTTTAATCTATGAAAAAATTAAGTCAACTACCAAATGTGCCAAAAAAAGAAAGAAAAACAAGAAAGGAAACAATATAAAATTACACGGCTTAACCTAAAACTAAGTAGAAATACGTATGAGGGTGAATTTTCTCCAGTGAAACAATTAGACTACACATATCAGACAATATTCCCTTTTGTAATATGTCCTCAGTAGACTTAACAGCTAAGTTCTGGGTTAAGTTTTGAATAAATCAGTTGGCAATTAAAAATAACTGTAACTGGCTTTGAAAATTATAAAAGTAATGTAATTTTCACTGTAAACGTTATAAGTATAAAGAAAAGCAGATTAAGGGAAACAGTTTGCAACACCCAGGGAGAGTCATTGCTAATTTGGGTGTATTTGTGCCCTAATATTTTAAAATATATATTTACACAAACATATACTTCCAAATTAAGATAATACTGTGTAGGCAGTGTTGCACTGTTTTGGGGGATTTCTGTCATCAATTTTCCGTGTATTTCTCCAAATCTTTTCATAATCTTTGAGAAAACAATTTTTAGTGGCTTCTTCATAGCATTACTTCACATGGCTGTAGCATACCTTATTTACTTATTAGTTCATTGGTAGATATTTAGGTGCTTTTGTCCATTTTTCTATTAGAGAGAACTCTGGACTGAGGATCCGTATATACATATACTCTTTTTTGTGTATCTCCTATTCCTTCTTAAGTAGTAGAATTACTGGGTCGAAGGGCATACACAATTAAAATTCCTTTGACACTTATTACCAAATTTATAAAAACTGGACGTCAAAATGCTATCCCACATATTTTCAATTTATGTTTTTGACTATTTATTGAAATTTAACTTTTAAAATTTATTATCAATTTGTATTTATTATTTATATCTTAATGTCCTTTACTATTTTTCTACAGCAAAAATTTATCTTATGTATTGGGATATAATAACTCTTTATATATTAAAAGTTCTTAAAATGAGTGTGCCAGACATGATTAAAGATGAAAAACAAAGAACTTACTTTCACAAGCTTATTTTAGCACTCCAAGACAGAAAATAAATAAGCAGACAAGGAAACAAGATATTTGTTTGTTTCAGTCAAAGATATTTCTTTGTCTCTGATCTTTTAGATAGCAATAGGGGTGGTGGAGTAGAGAAGAGTGATGCCTTAGCTAATGTGTTCAGAGCATGATTAGAGAAGAGTGATGCCTTAGCTAATTTGTTCAGAGCATGATAAGGTCCTCCAGTTTCTCAAATCTTTATTTTAAAAACATATATCACTTTATAGTTTTCCTTATTTAGGTCTTGTCCACTTCTTGCCAAATTTCTTCCTTTGTATTTTACATTTTTGTTGTTATAATGCAAAGAGAGATCCCATCCATAATGTTTCCTAACTGGCTATAGCAGGTGACTAACAGTTTAATTGTGATGTCTGTAATTTGAACTACAGTGCCAGTGTTAGCATCAGAGTGAGCCAATTACCGCAGATGCTACTCAAAATTTCCTGTGATTGAGCCCCTCGAACTCTCTCCCCCTAACTTCCTGAGCTCACACTCAGTGTAGAAGTATCAGAGTTAGAGAACCTGACGATGACCAAAAAGCTTAGCCTTTTAAAAAGTATTTATGTCTATTGGTAGTTTATGTCTTTAAGTTATACTATGAAATTTGCTATTTATCAAAAACACCTTAATTTTTGTGTATTGCATGTAGTCAAGTTTAAGAAACTTTAAAAAAGTATTTATACATTCTAAAAGCCCATTTAATATTTCTCAAGTTGCATTACAGTTTTTGAAGTTATTTTCTTACAGATTTTCATTTAAAGAAGAAGAGAAAGTTGACTATTATGACTGGATAATGTTGAATGAGACTGGGATGCTCTCTCTGCTTTCTGACTCCACACTTGACCAGGGAGGTTGTGAATGACTATATGAAGGGGGTTGAGTGACTGTTATGGTGGGAACAATTCTCAGGAATGATCTATCTTCCTATCTTGCTGAATGTCAACCTGTGTATTTCCATGGGACTAATTACCAAGGGGGAGCCCTGACAGATCACATTAGTCCAGGGAGAACATAAGAGTCAACGAGAAACTTTCTCCTGTGATTCTCCATAAGTTCTACCTATGGTTTTTTTGCAGGTAAAATTTTGGGACGCTTTTTCTCCTAGGATTCAAAATATAATATTAGCTGCAATTTTACATTAACATAATTCACTGATAATTGCTCTGTGTAATTATTGTTTTCCTACTAAGCTTGAAGACTTTGAATGCTTTGTGTTTTGGGGTCAAGTCAACATGCTTGTTATATTTTTTTACAGGCTTAGCTGAAAAAAAGTTTAAGTATGAGGGCAAAAGAATACTGATACCATGAATTTCTTTTCTCCCTACACACAGAGATCCCAGTTAAGGGTGGGATGAATACTTGCCTTCCAATAACCATCCCCAAACCATCATCACATCCCCCAACCCCTTCGCCTCGGCCTTTATGCAAATCACTTCCTTCTATACGTTCCCATATCATTTCACACTTGATTATCATTGTGCTCAGCGCCATTACTTAAAATTATTTACTTATCTGAGTTTTCTTTACTGGATTATAACTCCAAAAAGGTAGGAAATTGGTCTTATTTTTCATTGCGTCTTCTTCAAACTTCTGTAAGGGCAAGGTATATAGTAATTGTTTATTGAATGAATCAATAATCCATTGAATGATTATTTTGTTCTCACGTTACTTCTGAAACTGATCAACACCAGCGTCCGCCAAGTGCTTTTATAAGCTATTTTAGTTCTATATTGAGTGACTAAAACTTAAACAATATTCTGTTAAAAAAATAAAATGGTTGTTTTCACTGTGCGTCTCTTCAACTTACAGAGCAAATTCACGTTTGGTTTGATGAGTAAGTGTATTCAGACATTTATCTGGCACACTTGAATAAATTCTGAGATGATAGATCAGTGTACTGTTTTTAAAGTAATAATAGAGCGTGTGGAATTCAGTCGAACAGCTTCTAGCAGCAGCAACAGCTAACACTTATATAGCATTTACTACGTGCCAGGCTAGTAGCTAACTTAAAAGCACTTGCCAGGCATGATTTAAGGAGCTACATGTATTAATTTATTTATTCCTCTTGATAGTACTATGAGGTTGATATTATTATTCCCATTTTACATATGAGAAAACTGAAGTAGAAAGAAGTTAAATAAAGTGTCCGAGGTTATGTAGCTGGTATGTGGTAGAGTGAGTATTAGAAACTAGGCCCTCTGGCTTCACAGACTATGATCCTGACCATTGTGCCAAAGACTCTATTTTAGATCACATTTAGAACATGACCCTGAGGATGAAAAAATACTGAGTGGTGAAGATAGAATCACAGAAACGTAAGCTACCCTGACTTCAATAACATCAACGTTAGACTGAGAAGTTTATTGATGGCAGTAAATTCCTAGATTTTGAACCATATGCTCACACCCTAAACAAAAACCTTGAGATGAAAAAGTGGCACATAGGATGCCCATTGCAGTCTGTAATGGCCAAACTTAATCCAAAATCTATGAACAAACAACACTGTAGGAACTGCGGGGTTCTTTTATGTAGAAGTGGGGTTTCTCTCAGCAAAGATTAATTAATTAGTGCTAGTTAAGAAAGACTGTCCACCTGGGTTTTCCCTCCTCTTCACACCCCTAAATCTCTCTGAATCTTGGCTAAGCAAAAGGGGTACCTGAGGCTGCCAGCCCATCCTTTGTGCCTCTCAGTTTGTCCCCTGCCATCTGTCCGACAACACTGCCACCTCTCACACAATACCCACCCCCTCCAGCTTTCAGGCAACCTCACCAGCATGGCCTTTCTTTCAAAGCCTCTTCCACTTCTGATTTCATCAGGCTAAAAAAATGACTTTTTAAAGCATTTTAATAAACAAATTAGAACTTAACAGTAGCTGTCCTCATTGTCATGGGAATGATGTAGAATGAAGCAAAGTAGGAATTATTTTAAAGGGCGATAGGAAGAATCTTCTTACCTGCCACTCTGTTCACCAGAAATGCACCTTCTCTCTGGTATTGCCTACAAAACCGTATTGTTACTCTTGAACGGATACCATCAAACATTGCCAGACATCAAACAAATAAATATCACATAATATTTCTCCAAAGTCTCAGAGTCAGTAGGTTGCAGAGGTGGGATTTGATATTTTTCTATTCTGACTCCAAATCTCAAACTTCTTTCATAAGACCATGATGCAAAAAACGGATGAATTTTAATGAGGGACTAGAGAAGCAGCAAGGGATGAGGTCAAGAGAGAGCCGGCCTGGCTGGGAGATTCTGGGAAGTCGGCTCATAACCTAAAATCTAAAAGTCTCTGAATGTGAACAAAAGGGTGAAGAATAAAAGGTCCCAGGAATCTCAAGAATGTTCTCTCTTTCGAAATATTTCTGAAAGTGTGATGTTTATGTCAGGCTACAGTGAGAGACTGAAAAGGGGTTCAAAGTGGACGCCGCAGTGAGGAAACCCCAGCTTTGTAGATTTGTTTGCCATATTTATTCGTTAGATTCCAAACTTTTAGATTTACATTCCAACTTTTAAAGGTATTGTTTAAAAGGTGTTGTTTGCCACCAGATGAAAGATGAAGAGAGTACTGACAGAAACAGAGAAGTGACTGAGATATTAGTGATGTTGAATCCATATGATTTAGCATCTATTTGAATTTGAGGAAGAGAGGAGATCTTATAATCAGAGAGGCCCAGAGTTGTGAAACTGGAAGATCTGAGAAGGGTGTTGGGTTCAGCCTGAGGTGGAGTTGATCAGGAGGGAGTTTTGAAGCGAGACAAAGTTTGTGATGTGCTATAGTCAACATATATATATTTGCTTAGAAATGATAGTGAAAGCCAGGCTGCTACAGGTAGTTTTTCAGGGAAAAAAAGAGAGAGGTTAGGTCAGGGAGGGATGAAGGATGGAAACTTTGGAAACTTTTGTGTAGGGAGCAGAACAAGAAATAACAGTCTGAAAAGAAGTCCTAGAAGGAGCAGTTGGAGAGAGCAGCTTTGCAGAAGGTACTGGCAGAGAGCTCTGAAGATGCTACAGAGCAGTTAAAGATGAGGATGGAAGAAAAAAATCTTAGATCTGGAAGATTATCATTACACCTCTGAGAGAGCGATTCACTAGATCAATTGTGCAAATGGGAAAAGAAAAAATGAAGAGATGGAGGTTCTTCTTCTGAGAATGATCTTTGAGAAAACTAGCAGTAAAAGAGAGCACATGGGCAAGAAAGGGGTGTGAATGGGAGCACAAATGTTGGTATGTTTGTAGTCTTACAGCCTGAAGGGGAGGATCCAGGGGAGAGAGTGAGAAAGAGAAAGATGTGTGAGAGAAGAGAAAAGGCATGTGATTACTGGGACAAGCTCTCAGAGGATGTGGAAAGAATGGAATGAGGTCGCAATTGAATAAGCCCTGAAATTACTTCTTCTGTGATGGGAGGGAGAGAAGAGAAGTTGGAAGGAGAAGCTGAGGGTTTTGAAGTGAAACAGGAAGGGCATTAAGGAAGCTCATTGTCATTAGTCTTGATCTCACTTAAGTAGAAGGTGATATTATTTGCAGATAACAATTAAGTGTGAGCTGGGGCTATGTTCTTGAATGAAACAACCTTATGCAAAGGCAGTCAATTTAGAGACAAATTAAAGCATTGATTAGTTCACAGTGCGTGGCTGATTTCTGCTGAGTTTATGATGGAACCCGTTATTTTGTTATAGAGTTCTCTCTAGAACAACTTGAGAGTTCAGGAGCAGAAAAACTGGCCTTCGAGTTAGCATACATCTTGTTTTCTATTGTTGCTTCCACACTTCTTTTCAGTACCTTCAAAAACTCAGCGAACTGTTTTCTTTGTCTTTATTGCTCTTATCTACCAACTTCAAAACCCTCATCTGCTTCTGTGATTTCAATACTTGTGTCATCATCTTTCTCTCCTTACATCTTGACATCATCCTCCCATTGCTCCTCCAGCCGTGTGAATAACATCACTGTTTCAAAGTCCCTTGACCTCCTCAGCTCTATTTAACTACATCTCATTCCACCTAAGCAACCCATGAACACACCTACATTTCACACCCTGTAGTCATTTTACATAGCTGTTTTTCCAGTGTGATCTTGAGCTGTGGCTTCAGATTTAAGAATCTTAATTAGGGAGTAAAAATATACTTTAATTTGAAGGTAAAATGGCATATATATTAAGCTGAAAAATAATTCTTTTTCTGCAAAACTGGTTCTCCTGCATCCAAAGTTCTAATATGCTCTTTTTCTCTGAAGCACAATATGTAAGTAAGTTGATTAGTGAATATAAATGAATGCATCAAATTTTTGTTTTGGGGAGCCTCGATCAGAAGGTCTTGGGCCTCTGAATGCATCCACTAACATTTTTTCAAAGGATTTTTACATATTTCTGAGCACTGGTTAATTTTAAAGGCCCTCAGAATGCCCCACTGAGATGACATCCCTGATTAGAATATGTTTAACAAAATACAATGTATTTTATTGGTGCATCAGTTATTACTAGGGAAAGCTACCTCTTTGATAGCATAGATTCTATTTTCCTGAAGTTAAAAAAATTCCCTACATCTTTTTCCTTCTGGCAAGATGGCAAAAAGGGAAAAGAAAAAATTCGGATATCAATATCATACAGCTCCAATTCCCATCCTGGATATTTTTTCAGTGAACTGGTTTGCAGAGCCGTGGTTGGGAGGTTGGCTGCTTCAGCTCTCACACATGTGGCCCACCACTTTCATCCTCCCCCAACCTCATAATGAGTCCTCGGCGGGGCTCTGTTAGGAACTGGGCTGTCAGCCTCAAGTGGGCACTGGCTGCTTTCAGCAGCATTGCTTCTGATGATATATTTGCTAGGAGGGCCATTTGCTAATACCTGATGAAGTATCACTAACATTACGCTTCTTGAAAATGAGCTTGCTTTGCTAACCTAAGGGCTGTGGGACCTCTGGGATTAGGGTGCATAGTAATGATGAAGTTTGGTTCCAGACCACCTGTCTATGACAAAGGGCTGGGGAGTTGAGACATCCCTGAGAAACATTCTGCACAAGAAAAGAAGAAGGAAAGGGATGTGCCCCTCCAATGCAGATTTCCTTCAGATTCAGTGAAAGTTTACCTCCAAGGGGCTCACAGCCTGGCAAGTTTTTTGCACTGAGTGTTTTGCTTGTCTCATGTTATCTCAAGAAACTAAAACTAACACCTTAACTAAGGGGTAGAGTTTATCAGGAAGGTTAAAACCAGTGTAAAGTAAAAAATTGGAGAAAATCGCCTGCAATTTTCTGGAGTTTATTATTCTACAAAGCTTCAGATTAGTAATTCTGGAAGGAGGGAAGGAAGGAAGGAGGGAAGGAAGGGAAGATCAAAGTTACTCAGGGTCCTTGGGAGTACTTGTTAATAATAAATTCTGGGCTTTATCCCTAGAGATTCCGATTCACTAGGCCTGACACGATGCCTAGATATCTGTGTTTTAACATGTAATCTAGTCAATTATGATGCAAGTGGTCTTAAGAAAACACTTCATGAATCACTGACAGTGAGTTTCTAGAGACTTGGAATTTAATCTTTAGCTACCATCTTGGCCCTGTTGTAGTCAGACTTTAAGATTCACATGAACTCTCTCCAAGTTCCTATTCTCTTTCCACGTATAGATTCTCACACATGTTGCCATCTGTTAATTCAATCACTCATTTAGTTTCCATGTATTGAACACTGGAGGCTTTGCATTTGCCCTCCAGAGCCATTCTCCCACCTCCGACCTGCCCGTGTCCTGGAGGCCAGGCTGTAAGGATTGCATCAACCAGTGCTCTTCCCTTCAGAAGGCCAATAGGGAGTAAAGTGAGGGTATTTATTTTCCTGCGCTCCATTTGAGAAAAGTTTGGCAGTGGCCGAGTTTCCTCCAGTTTGCCAGTGGCTGAATTCCTCTATTAAAGCATCTAGTAGGAGATGCCATAGCTGTAGCTCTGGCAACTGGCCCACTTCTCTTGCCCCTTCAGGCTTAGAAGACTAACAGCTTCTTAAGATTGTCTAACCCAGGTGCTCCATCATCTCTTGCTGATTACATGTAACTCTCTTCATACCTTGTAAGAGTTCTGTGCTTCATTTAATCCTCTTGAGCGTGACGTGCTTTCCCTGAGGGGACCCTGGCAACAAATTAAGAAACTTTATACCGGCTTTTTATATCAGGTCTTGGAAAATAAAGCAAGGTAGCAAATAATTATTCTGAATTGGGATAGGTATTATGATAGCAGTATATACAGAATGATAAAAGAGCATAGTGGAAGGAAAAAAGGAATCTGTCTTGGCAATTGGGAAAAGTTATAAACAAGGTGACCTTGCCGTAGGGTCCTGAATGTTATTTCAGAATCTTTAGGTGGAAAAGCAGGGAGGAACAGTCTACAGAGAGTTCCCGTGAACACTGACTGCCATTACAACACTTCAAGTCACTATCATCTCTCACAAGGGTTAATGCTGCAGTTTTCCTTCATTCTTTCTTACCCTTTTCCAATCCAGTCCACACACAGTGGAGAAGTGATCTTTATATAACATACGAGAAGAATGTCAATAAATATGTGTTAATAAAAAAAAATTTCTAAGTTTTTGCTAACTAAAACTTAGAATGTATAGGAGGAGGTAGTGGTAACCGTGGTGGAAAATAATGATGCATGTACTCTAAATAGCTACTTAAACACTGCAATATTATGGAAGGCTTTAGAATAGAGGATTGACATAACCCAATCTTTATTTCAGAAACCCTGGAAGCAATATGAAAGACGAACTGTGAGAAGAAGAGACTAGAGGAAGAAAAAACTTATTAGGAACCTCTTCTCACATGATAGGATTCTCTCTGATCTTATAGAAGTGATTCTGTTATCCATTGGAAATATTCTCTGAAACCGATCATCTTCTAAAATATTATCTTCTGGTAAAGAGTATGAAAATCCCCAGTGACAATTCACACCTAAGGTTTTACAATTGTCTAGGCATATTGCCCTGAGATAACGTAAAATTCTAAATTGCTTTAATGTTCTATTATAGAGAAAAATATGTCATTTAATATTCAAACTTCAAAATTTTCTCGGCAATCTGATAATTATACCTTAAATCCAATTTTTTGACTTTAACTTTTTCCACAAATGTACATTATTAAATCAACCTACTTATTTTCCCAATGAATTCTGGCATAGATATTAAATACATATTGTGATCATATAAATTTAGGTCATTATATTCTGATGAAAAGCCCTGAAAATAAAATATTGAGCAGGAGTTATTCCTGAGCACATTTTATTATTTACTTAAAAATAATTGGCTATCATCAAAAATAATAAATGTTATCTTCTACAAATAATACATGCTGCAGAGGGTGTAGAGAAAAAGGAATCCTTCTACACTGTTGGTGGGAATGAAAATTGATGCGTACACTACGGAAAACAGTATGGCGGTTCCTTAAAAAGCTAAAAATAGGGCTACCATGTGATCCAGCAATCCCACTCTTGGGTATATATCCAGAAGAAATGAAAAGTCTAATTTGAAAAACTACATGCACCCCAGTGTTCATAACAGCACTATTTACAATAGTCAAGACATGGAAACAACCCCAGTGCCCATCAACAGATGATTGGCTTAAGAAAATGTGGTACGTATATACAATGGAACACTACTCAGCCATACAAAAGAATGAAACATTGCCATTTACAGCAACATGGAGGGACCTACAGATTATCATACTAAGTGAAGTAAGTCAGACAGAGAAAGAAAAGTACTATATGATATCACTTATATGTGGAATCTAAAAATAACAGAAATGAGTCTATATACAAAACAGAAACAGACTCACAGATATAGCCAACAAACTAATGGTTACCGAAAGGGAAGGAGGGACAATTTAGGAGTATACAAACTAATACAAATACAAATACAAACTACTATACGTAAAATAGATAAGCAACAAGGATTAATTGTATAGCACAGTGAATTATATTCAATGTCTTGTAATGGAATATAATCTGAAAAAAATATAACTGAATCACTTTGCGGTACACCTGAAAATAACACAATATTGTAAATCAAATGTATTTCAATAAAAATGAATAAATAGGGAGGAAATTCCTATAAATTTATTTTCAATATAATGGAAAATATATTTTCCATCAAAAATTTTTCTTTAAAGAATCTGATTTTATATGATTAATGACTCAAGTACAGATTAGAGGAAGAAGTGAAAGATGAAACAAAATTTAATTGGCCCCATCATGCTCTATAAAATCATATTATAAAAACCTTCTTTTCTCATGTGAAACTATTTCTTTTATTCTTTTTATGTGTATGTGGTTTTTAAATGCAGCTTTATTGATATATAATTGACATACAATAGACTGAATATATTTAAGTTAAACAACTTGAAAGGTTTTCACTCATGCATCTACCATTATAATAAAAATGATGAACATATCCATCATCCCTATTCCTCCTGCCTCCTGGTAATCCCTTTCTCCCAACCCTCCCTGACCCCCATATTGCCCCTAAAACACCACTGATCCATGTTCTGTCATTAAAGATGAGTTTACATGTCCTGTAATTTAATATAAATAGAATCATAGTATTTTTTGGTCTAGTTTCTTTCATTAGTATAATTATTTTGAGATTCACTGATGTTTTACTGTGAAAGAATATTTCATTCCCTTTTAAAGTGAATAGGATTCCATATCGATATACTAGGGTTTCTTTATACTTTCACACTGATGAAAATTTGGATTGTTTCCATTTTGGGATTATTACAAATAAAATTTCTATGATCATTTGTGTGGACATATACTTTGATTTCTCTCAAATGAACACCTACGAGTGAAATGGCTCGATCATACGGTCGATATTTTTTAAAAAAAATTATTACATTATCAAGTTGTCTTCCAAAGTGATTGTATCATTAAAATTCCCATCAACAGTGTATGAGAACTCCAGCTCCTACACGTTATTATCAACACTTGATGTAATTGATTCCCTTCCTCTTCTTTGGGAACTCCCATTAAATATGTATTAGATGACTTGAAGTTGTCCCATAGTTTACTGATTCTCTATTCATTATTTTTAATCTTTTTTCATCTCTATGAGTTTGATTTAGGTATTTTTATATCTTCATATCTCTACTTAACTTTTTAAATATATATTATAATAAACTGTCTTAGTGTCCTTGCCTGCTAATTTTAACATCTGTGTCAGCTCTGGGTTGATTTCAATTGATTATTTTATGGGTCTTTCTTCCTTCTTTGCATGACTGGTATTTTTTTATTAGATGCCAGACATTATTAATTTTTCCCTTGTTGGGTGCAGGATAATTTTGTATTCCTATAAGTATTCTTGTGCATTGTTTTGTGATGCAGTTTCTTAGAAAGAGTTTGATCCTTCGGGGTCTTTCTTTCAAGATATGTTAGCCCAAATAGTGCTTAGTCTAAGGATCCCTGTCCATACTGAGGCAAGATCCTTCTTTTTTTTTTTTTTTTTTTTTTTTTGAAGTTTATTTATTTATTTATTTGGGCTGCATTGGGTCTTCGTTGCCACGCACGTGTTTTCTCTAGCTGCAGCGAGCAGGGACTACTCTTCGTTGCGGTGCACAGGCTTCTCATTGCAGTGGCTTCTCTTGTTGCGGAGCACAGGCTCTAGGCGCATGGGCTTCAGCAGTAGTGGCTTGCAGGCTCAGTAGTTGTGGCTCGCGGGCTCTAGAGCACAGGCTCAGTAGTTGTGGTGCACAGGCATAGTTGCTCCGCGGCATGTGGGATCTTCCCGGACCAGGGCTCGAACCCGTATCCCCTGCATTGGCAGGCGGATTCTTAACCACTGCACCACCAGGGAAGTCCAAGATCCTTCTAATTATATTTTTCCATTTTGGTCCCGTGGGAGTGCTGAGCACTATTACCTCTCGTCTTCTTGGATGCCTCTTTCCCCAGCCTCATGGTTTCCTCAGAGCGTGAATTGCTCAGCACCCAAGCATACAATGATCGAGGCAGACCCTCTGCAGATCTCCAGTGTTCTGGCTCTGTTCATTTCTCTCTTTTCTGGAACTCTGTCTTGTGAATTTCAGCTGCCTTCATCTCCCTGGACTCTCTGTTCCATCTCCTGAACTCAGGGAGTCTGCTGAGTTCCCTGGGCACCCCATGCTCCCCATTCTGGCACCACAGGCCAGAAACACTCTCACAACTGGGACTGGGGCAGTAAAAGAGCTTGCCTCATTTGTTTCTTGTCACTCAGAAATCATGTCCTTTTTTGCCTGATGTCCAGTGTCCTGAAAACCATTGTTCATGTTTTTGGTTATGTAATGTGGGAGGGTAAATCTGGTCCTGTGACTTTATCTTGCCTGGAAGACAAAGGTGTCTATTATAATGGATGATTTTCCTTCTTTAAGGATATAGCAATCATTTTGGTTTTCTAGAAAAATTATTATATGTCAGGAAAAGGAATTCAATCGTGAGGAATGTCTATGACTCCAAGCTTAATTTCACAAAATGTTAGAAATTATAAAACACTTAGTTTTCTAAAATATTGAAGATAACTACTTTAATGAAAATTTCAGATACATTCTCTCAAATAGTCTTACTATTTTTCTTTTCAAGAACTCTGCCAGTAATATGAGTAAAATATGTTTAAAAACTGTCTATATACTATAATCACCTACATGACTATGTTGAATTTAAATATAAAACCTTTACTATTGGGATACATACCTGGCCTGGATACTGTTATATTTTAGAATATGATATAACAGATTCACCATTTCCCACTCTGAAAGAGCCATCTGTATCTCTTGACGTGTAAATAGAATCATGCCCATAAGGATAGTTCCTTAGGACCATCAGCTAGTTCAGACAAGCATAATGCACTAGTCTATATGAGGCACTTTAATGTCTCTCAGACCATTTGGGTAAATTTTATAAATGGCATCTTGTTAAGGTCCTCATTACACTGGTGTGGTTAATATACTTCATGTGAATCGCTCTCATAATCCATCATTTTTAACTGCCAAGACTCATATTCTAGCTCTGCTGCTTACTATTTGTGTAATTCTGGGCACATTCTGGCCTCTCTTTGGCTCATCTCCTCATCTATAAAATAGAATTAATAAGAGTAGAACTTCTTAGAACAGTGCCTGACAAATAATATGTGCTATGTAAAACTTTTGTGAAAAGAAATAATATGCAATTAATACTGGGCAAGGCTTGCTGGAAGAGGAGTGTCTGATAATGGTAACACCCGGTGGGATTGCTGGTGTTCAATAGCAGAGGGAACTCACATTTTTCTTCTAAGAGGAAGTCTGGGGTGGCAACAAGCCTGTGTCGAGGTCCTCTAAACCAGTGTTTGACAGCAACGAGGTATGTCTTAGGAAAGAGGACCCAAGACAGTAAGTGGGCTGGAGATAGCTCTTGAGCCTCCTGCAGCCCAACAACAATAGAGAACATCCTATAATTATTTTGCTCCTAAGAAGTCCAGAGAAGAGGCTAAAGGTTGGGTTGGGACCAAAGCGACACAGTTAGTGCAGGATGGACCCTGTGGCCATGGAGTAAGTGGTAGATGCAGTGGAGGCCAAAGGCAGTATCTAAAGCCCAGGCCGGCCAACCCACATCTCCCTGGTGCCAACGCGAGCAGGCATCGATACGCCTGGGCCAACCGCCTTCACCTCATGTTGTGAGAACACACAGGCCACCAGGCCAAGAGGAAAAGTAAAAGAAGGAAAGGTCCAGAGAAAGAGGAGGAACAGTCAGAAGGCGATCACTCCTCAAGTGTTTGAGTCATCAGGAATTGGACCACATTTTCCTGGATGTGGCTAGGTTGGTTCTACCCTCAGGCAGAAATAGGGTTTTAAGGAAGAAATTAAGTCCAGTTGTGACAAAATAAAGTTGGAGTTTTGAACCCCTGAATTTCTCAACTTAAATTTGTACCAATAAGTTTTAAACTGTAACTACAATATAGGTGCACATAATAATATGTGATGCTGTAAGCTTTGGCCCTCTGGAGTGCAGTCAGGAGGCATGAAGCCTAGGCATGATTCTGTTGCTTCTAATTGTGATAACTGGAGCAATTCTGTAACCTAAAGACCTGGTTTTTTCGTTTTTTAGTTTTTTTCTTGATAAAATGTGTGTTGTAACACCTGTCCAGCATTCCTCAGGTTTCCCATGAGCATCAAATGGGATTATTTATGTAAAAGTACTCTGAGAATCTATGAAGCATAATGGGATCACAGGGAATTATTATAAATTAGAGCATGAGCAATGATGAGTTTTAGAGGCATCATGGAATGCAGATTTATACTAAAACGCATGCCCCCAAATGGAGTTATGGAAGTCAATATATAGTGAAGGGAGTCAATATACTGAGCTAGGAGGGAATATATTACAGTCTTCAGAGTCAGAATGACCTGATAAAGAATTCAAGAATTCTTAGCACAGATATTTACTATCTTATGGCATGAATAAAGTTAATTTACAGTTTTGAGTCCCAACTTTCTCTTCTGCAAAATGAGTTTGCAGTGAAGAATGGAACTCATGTGTGGTAAGGGCCTTGGGCATAGCAGACCTTCACTAACAAATGATAGTTAATTTGTTCTCAAAGGATGTGAACCAGTTTTACATTACCAAGACAGGGTGGGGAAGTGGGGGTAGATGAGAAGGTAGGAGATGTGAGGAACGAGAGCAGAGGTAAGTCATATACAAGATTGCAACGTTCATTGATTGAACACTGTATAATCTATGCAATTGCTTCCTGAGGACAGGGAAAGTCACAAGAATCATTATGGGGAAGGAGGAGATTGAATTAACTCTCCTCCATGTATTCTGGGAAAGCATGTGGGAAGTTTGGAACCATCTTTAATTGGCTGTAAAGACAAAGACTGCATTTGTTCCATGATGGCAAGGCTGGGATCAGTTCATTGTGGCATCTGTGGTACCAAGCTCAGTACCTGAACAGGACACACTCCCCTTTTAACCTTACAATCTAGTGAGGCAGGCCGAAATCGCTTTTAAAAATATGTAAGTGGGGCTTCCCTGGTGGCGCCGTGATTGAGAGTCCGCCTGCCGATGCAGGGGACATGGATTCGTGCCCCAGTCTGGGAAGATCCCACATGCCGCGGAGCAGCTGGGTGCGTGAGCCATGGCCGCTGAGCCTGCGCGTCCGGAGCCTGTGCTCCTCAACGGGAGAGGCCACGGCAGTGAGAGGCCCAAGTGATTCTGAACATTATTAGGAAAAAAAATGGTTTCATTACTATGAAATAAAAGTCATGGATCAGATTGAAGACGAGCTAAAAATGTAGTTTGGGACAGAGTAGGAATCATAGTGTCACTAATAATAATTTCTTTTTTTTGAAAAATCAGAGTGATTACTCAAGGGAAAAATGTGGGACCTCCTTCATCAATGAGGCTATTGTGAAGGGTGCCATGCTAGCTATGTGGAGATGAAGCCCCAGTGGAGGGTGAGACTTGGAGCAAAAGACCAAGGGGGATGACCTTGACTTTGGGAATCATCTAATTAAGGATGGCTTTGACACCCTGTTAAAAAATCTGTTTCTGGGAACTTTGGAACATAGGAAAAGGCAAAAGGGATCTAGAAAGCCATGATTGCCCCAAAAGTTAGCAAGAGGAATTTTGTTCATCTTAGGTAGATTAAATTTTAGGTAGCAAATTGATAAGAGGATCTATCATCTCCACAATTTTCTAAAACTTTCATATGAATTAGTTCATTTAATATTAGACATAGTCAAAGCATATGTCATTAGCCTCAGTTTGCAGATTAAAAATAAAAAGTTCAAAGAGGGCAAGTGACTTGCTCAAGGTTACACCACAAATAATGGAGTTGGGGCTGGAACTCATGTCTCTTGATAACCAATCAAAGTCTTGCCACAACATACACTGTGTTATACTCTGCATTTTTACTCAGATGCAAAACACCATTTTAAATGAGAGAATTGCCCCAAACCTATAGATAAAACTAAAAACAGTAGGCCAAATCCAGATACTGGATCTTGTATTGGGATGTTGGAGTATATCCCACTTTCAGATCTATTGTTGCTGTTTTAATCAGGTCAGATATGATCAGGATTTACCTTTCCTGGTTTTCAGGTTCCCTGTAATGGGATTTTTTTTAAGTTTTAAGAAATGTTTCTTTGAACAATTTCAGTTCTCAACACCTCTCCCCCTTTTAAGAACAAAGTGGAGTTCTCTGCATTGGCAATTCAAATCAAGAAGTGCCTAATTAAGCAGAAAGGCTTCCACTTTGGTGAAGCATATTCTTGGCATAGGTCTGTGGGGGGCCAACACAGCATATCAATAGGTCAAGAATATCTCCCGTCCCTGAAACATTAGGCTGATTCATTTGAGACATTAGAGAAATTTCCTTTTTCCAAATTTCATTTATGAGATAACCTTAAAATGAACTACTTTACGAGATTGAGAGATCATGGCATTTTTTAAGGTCATGTTGTCCTACATAGGCAAGGGAAAAAAAAATCTGTTTTATCAGTTAATTCTATTGTTGTATACACTTTCTCTGCCAAACTCCAAGTTAAGGACCCCCAAACAGTTCACTTTTTGGTTATAGACTAATGTCATTTTTTCTTTTCTTCCTTTCCTTTTAAATTTTTTGTTCCTAAGGCTATCAGATTAATTAAGCTTATAGATACAGGCAGAGGGAGTGAGAAAGATATAGGGTTTCTAGATCTATACAGGTTTAGTCAATACTTTTTACTGGTTCTGGAAATTAAAAGGAGGGAATAATATCCTTGTTCAGAGGTACATTGCTAGAGACAGGATCCTGTGACATTCTGGCTGAAGTGTCAGTCCTGGTTTTGTGCAATTTTGACCAGGCCTGACTACATCTGCGTAGACTGTGGATGATGCCTTTTCTCCAGGAGGGCAGGTCATTCCTCCCTTTTATTTATGTTCCATTTCATTTAGTATGTATGGTGGGCATGGTGCCACTCTTGACTTTTAACCCTAATGGAGAGAGCACACAAGTTGACTGGGAACCTCTAGGGAAAATTGAGCTTTAATGACAATTTGAGTGTAAAATCTGGTCTCTGGAAGAAAGGTCACCACATCTGCATAGCCCCTGGAGTCAGGCTTAGAGCCCTGTCTGCTTTCAAATAAAGAAGCATTTTCCTGTGTCTTAAGGCTGCTTTCATTTGAGGTACAAGGAGCACGTGACAGAATCAGGGGAACTGAGTGATGTTTGTGCATGTTTGACTGCACTCTGCATCCTAAGAGAAGACTTTGGAGAAACCCAATCAATACTACAAGCATGTCCTGGACAGCAGCAATGCTGTTTTCATTCTGTTACGATAATGAATTGAAGTCTCCCAACAGCAGGTATAATAAGCACTATTCAACCCTTGATATTCAATCACTTTTAACTGGTTATGTCTATCTAAAATTCACTGTTAACTGTGGTTTTACAATACCCCATTGGCAACCTTTAATGGCTGTCTCTGCACAAAAGTGCAAAAACATCAAAAATGCCTCTCAGTGCCATATACTCAGTGCTTCCCTGTATTTCCTAAAATGTTTTCCATTTTTTATTTAAAGTCCAGTGGAAGGCATTCAGACATTGTGCACAAAATGAAGTGCTTTTGCCTTCAGTTTGAAATTATTTTTGCCGTTACTGTTAGCCTAGAGTTCATATCTTCATCGCTCCTGGTTGTGAAGTGATTTCGTGTTATCTAGATCCCCTAAAGCAAGCTAATCTTCTACGAATAAAAATGAAGAGAAATCAGTTTGTTTGTTTTTTTCCACAAGACTCACTTGCATTCTGTTTGTTTGTTTGGTATCTGATTACTTTTTACTCTTTAAATAATTTTTTTTTTTTTTTGCTATGGAACGAGAAGCAGAATAGCAAAGGCAGTTTATGTACAGGAGAAAATGAGCAAGTGCTTCTACCTATTATTAACAGAAATGAGACAAGAAATTAAGGGCTCATGAAAACTCCTGGTAAAATCCACATCCTGGAAAGAATCCAGGTTTAGAACTTACAGTATGAATATAAATAATTCTATCTCAACATATTTTACTAGCTTTTCACTTTGTTTTCAATTTAATTTTAAATATAAAGAATGTATTGTCTTAGGGTTAATTCAACATTTGAACAAAATATCTGGTCAATTCAAACTATGTTACAAGGTCATGTTAAATTACATCATTAGATTTTAAGATTTCAGTTTCATCAGTTCAGAGTGCTTCATGTAAATGGGATAAATCTGACCAAATTCAGATCTTGGACAGGTGAGCTAGTGGCCTATATAAGTGTTTTTGGTTCACTGACTGAAATTGGTTTGTAATCATTTTACTTTTATTTCTGATTTGATCTATAGGCTTTATAAGATTATTTCAAAGAATCCACATTATAAGTGGATTCTTTGAAACATTCATTTTACTACGTAAAATACAAAACAAGGCAACAACGACAGAAGCCCAAATTAGTTACCATAATAGAACAAATACGGTTAAATTTTTTTTTTAGTTTTATTATGCAGAGTCAGCAAAAGTATAATCTATTTTAGTCTAAATATCAGTTAAGATCACAATATTTGAGAAAGATAATAATGGAAGCCATTATTGTGACAAAATTTACAAATTTCAGTATTTGTAAAAATACTAATATATGAATAATTCAATAATATACATAGTTAGATTTTGTAAATAAGAATTAAAATAATAGGCTCTAAGTTTCTTTATGTCGTGTATACAGAATAGGCAAACTTCTACTTCCAAACAAATAAAAAGCTAAAAGATTCCATCAAAGCAAGGGTGGTAAACTAAACTTAGCTTTTATAATAAAAATAGTGTCAAATTCAATTTCCCTTTCTACTATCAAGTAATTTTGAAATGTTTTGAAGTAGCACCAGGCTGCAGAGTAATACAATCTGCAGAATATCACCAATATTTTCAAACATGTGGTAATGATTTTCCTCACACTTAAAAGTGGTCCCAATTCTAACAATAAGCACAGTTGCTCTAGAAAAAATGCTAACTTTGACAGGTTTGCTAGCCACTTTTTATTATGTTTAATGAAAGATCACTAACTTCTTATGATACTTCAAAAGATCATCAGATTTTGGGGAGGGGAGGTGCAGTAATCACTCTAAACCCTTATTGCCCAAGCAAGTAGTGACTACACTAGACTAAAACATTACTCAATTAGGTTACCTGTATTTAAGATACTTAGAATTTCAATAATTATTAATTCCCCAATTGTGGAATTCATTAATCTACTTTATGAGACATATTATTAAAAAATATCCTTACCTCATGATGCCTACCATGTGAAATATAGACACTTTATTTTACAGAAAATAAACTCAAAATTAGGAACATGTGTAGTACTGATAAAATATGAATTATTTCTCTTAAATTCTGGGGAACTCTAAATTTTATCAAAATTTGGAAAGGCATTGCAATTTATCTCAAAGTGTTATAAAAATACACAAACATGTACAATGACATTTGCAGTAATAAAAGAATTTGGGAGGAAAATAATTCAGGTCCAGTATCATGACCAAGTTTTTTGGTTTGTTTTCATAGAAACATAAAATAATATGTATTTTGTATAATTAATTAATGACTAGAAGCATAAGAAAGTTGTAAAAAGTCTTTGTTTTGAAATAATGCATATTTGTCTTCTTGATATGTTTTCATTCAAGATCTGAAATAAGCAGAAACTAACACACCATTGTAAAGCAATTATAACCCAATAAAGATGTAAAAAAAAAAAAAGATCTGAAATAAAATTCATTGAAGTTCAGCCACTGTAGAAAAATGTTTCATAGCTAGAACACAGAAATGATTTAATAAGTTCTATGAAAAGTCAATTTGCATGAGATCAGCACCTAGCCTATAACGGGTGGTAATGGATTGTTGGCTTGATTTTATACCACTTGACATCAGATTACAATACACTGAATAAATGTTAACCTATAATCCCTTTAGTAAAAGCGAGCATTGTTTGTCTTCCCTTGTAGAGACCACATTGATTTTCTTTTATTGGATGTTCAACCACTGCACCTTAGATTGATTACTTTGAATTAAATGTGCAGAGAACATTTTTATTATTCTAAAACAGCAATCTTAACATTAAGGAGATGCACTTCCTCCCATCCCTCTGTACTACAGAATGTATACTCAGCCATATCATTTAGATTTCTTTAGTTTTCCCATTTTGTTTCAGGGCTGCTGTGATGCTGACCCCTACTCTGCCCCATGACCCTTGACCCAGACGCATCTGACCAGTCAAGGCTCTGGGGGTGGCAAATTAATAGAAGCCCTGCTTGTTAATTGCATAAAAGAAAAGCCAAAGAATTCATCACCTCAGTCATGGCCATTGCTTTCCTTTGACCTCCTTCTCCCACAAGGCTTTTGCTGGTGGTCACATCTGTGGTTTTCCTATAGCCTACATATTTGCCATATAATTATTCAGCATCAAACCTTATTAATCAAATCGATGCTGTGTTCTAAATGGAAATTGCAGGATTAATACAAGCATTCATTTCATCCTGAAAATCTTGATGGCTTTAGCACGTGAAATCCAATTGGAATATAAAAGAAGGGATGTAGAGACCTGATTGAATTAGGGGAGGCATGGTGCACATTAAATTACATATGCCAGCAGGGTTCCCTGCTTTTATAGTAAAATACTGCTTTGGAGTCCATACGTCATATACCTCTTGTGATTTTGTGTTATTCACTAGCACTCTCAATAAAAGCAAGTACATAAAAGGTTTCCATATTTTTAAAGCTGTTTAAAAAATATCCAGTGTGTCTTCAATAGGAAAAAAACACAATTTTCTATGACTATCTCATTGAATGTAAGAGATTATCACAAGATGATATAGTTGAAACTAAGTATATTTTATACTAAATTATGTTAGACAATGCTTCATGTGATGGAAAAGGATATATAAATCTATAAAAATTATCTTTCAATAAACCCTTTTTTACTCTAAATGTCTTTAGTAGGTGGTCAATAAATATTAATGGAATTAATAAAGAAAAAACATTTTATACAGGGCTTGGGAAACTGTTTTTATTACAGACAACACTATTTGAGACTGAGACTTGGAAACCAGAGTCACAGCCAGATCATTATTGACAAGTACCACAAAGATTTTAGCAAAGCTCAATAGCTTATTCTTTGGGGTTAACCCTGACCTAGTGCAAGATTAGCACTAGTACATCAATAACCTAAGGAAATAGGCCAAATTATGTTCTTTAATGCTTCAATTTGAAAATTTGGGCACATTCTAGAAATTCTTTTCTCCCAAAGAGGTTTATTTAGCTCAGTTTTTGTTTTTAGTCTTTGTGAACATGAGAGAAGAAGTGAGTGTCTTTGTATTGATAGCTCTATTACGGATGTAGCTAAGCTTTAGGCACATTTGTACATGACCATTTGAAAGGAATTTAAATGTAAAGGAAGTACAATAATCCTACAAAGATAGATAGCTATGAAATAGTAAAGCAATTTGGTTAGGAGAATTCAGTGAAGGGAAATAGTGTTGTCTCATCATTAGAAGTTACACACCATAGGAGACATTTCTTCTAAAATTTCCTAGTTTTATGTAATTTAAAGGTCAGACTTTGTCTCACCTAAAACAAGTTTAAACTCACTTTTGAGACTGTAATTCTTCTTTTTTTTTTAAAGTAATAAAAACAAAGATCTTTCCACAAAGGTCTGTGAGCATTATGTGAATTAGAAAAAGTCACCACCTCTAGACAAACAGCCTCCTGGATGTCCAGCTTGGTGAGCTTTAACTTTTATCCCAAATAGAAAAAGAAATATCTTGCCAAGGTGCATGGCATGAGAACTAGATTTCATACCCTCTTATGCTCATGGCTATGTGTCCTTGTACAGTGAACAACCTGTACTACCTTATGTGGCAGATCTGCTTTCTGTGAATACTCAGAGCCACATGGACATCTTCACTTGCTTTTCATTAGTTACCAATAGACCATATTTAGTCCTTAGTTTTAAAGAATAAATTTGAATTCAAATAAAATTAAGGGATAAACTCAATAGGGAGAAAGTTCTAATTAAGGAGAATTTTTCCATGGAATACATCTAAATGCTATTTATCTGCCAGTTCACCTTTGTTTCTCTTAGAGAATAGAAGTGAGTTTTCTGTACTTGATTTTCTTGGGTAGCTGTACAAGTATGCCTTTGAAGGATCCTTGACTATGGTAGCACATCTTCACCAGCACTATCATTTGGGAGCAATAGCTCAAAGCATGGGGGTCTTCCCTCCTCCCTAAACACACATTTTTGAGTGATGCATTTCTCTAGAAATCCCATCTTAACATAAGAAAAAAGTTATGCAGAAGATCTTTATGGCAATATATTTATGAAATTGCATTTGACAATCATGAAAACAAGTTTCTGTGGTTTATTTTATGACACAAATTCTTTCATTTTAATACATCCCTTGCCAAATTAGATGATTTTACTTATGAAACTTTATATATACATCACGATTAGTGGTAAAAGACAATTAGGTGTGAAATAAATCAGTTTATCATCCAGAGAGAGGATTTTAAGAACAAGTTGATATATAAATACTGTCAGGTGCTGTCTGTTAGTTAAAAATAAATTGTACCTCAGATCCTTCACTGTAATTACCATCATTCACTATTTATACATGACCTGGAATTTGATTCATTTGGAATTGACTTAGAGCTTTTGTTTTTCATCAGCCTTCCAATAGGAGCTTAAATTAAAATGAAAATCTTCAGGATGAATGAAACTGTTAATTCAGCATTCTATCTGATCTTGGCATAATTATGTGTATGAATAAACATGGGCATGGGCAAGTGTGTGTATGCATGTGTGTATACAAGCACGAGAAGCATGTCTTCCCACCTTCCAGAGAGGGGTGGTATAGTGGTTCTGTATGAGGTAGTTTCCCAAATAGTTCTGCCAATCTTTTCTTGCTGAGGTCTAGAAAGCAAAATTTCTTAGAATCAACACTTTAGTAAATGAAAGTAATGAATTAGTTTGATGTTGCACTTCATTAATAAAAGGACAAACAATGTCCTGTTTTACCAAGAAAGCACTGTATGCCCACTTATAAGTAATGATATATTTTTAAAATTTATTTAATTATTTTTGGCTGCGTTGGGTCTTTGTTGCTGCACATGGGCTTTCTCTAGTTGCAGCGAGTAGGGACTACTATTTGTTGCAGTGCGCAGGCTTCTCATTGAGGTGGGTTTTCTTGTAGGGGTTGTGGAGCACGGGCTCTAGACACGCGGGCTTCAGTAGTTGTGGCTCGCGGGCTCTAGAGCACAGGCTCAGTAGTTGTGGCTCGCAGGCTCTAGAGCGCAGGCTCAGTGGTTGTGGTGCATGGGCTTAGTTGCTCCGAGACATGTGGGATCCTCCTGGACTAGGGCTCGAACCCGTGTCCCCTGCATTGGCAGGCGGATTCTTAACCACTACGCCACCGGGGAAGTCCAGTAATGTTATTTTTATTAATAGGAAAAAGGAAATTTGCTAAGTATATATTTGATGTGTCAGAAGTGTTTTCAAGATAGGTGCGTGCAGAAACTGAAAATTGCACCCTCAAAGCCTAAGATAACTTTTTCTGGGCCAGTCATGTAAGTGATTCCCTTTGCATGCCGGGAGATCCAAACCTTTTGTGTCTCACCAAGGATGTACATTCTCTCTTTCTGAAGCAAGCTGAAATTCACTCCCTCTGTTCTGAGGATAAAAGTAATTATTTGGTGTATCTAAATTAGAAGACTAGAGCAGACCAGAATTAGAGCACCACAGCACATAGTTAGGGTCTGAAGAAAAATAATGCCTGTCTAATTCTGTCGTGTCTAGATCAGATGAAAGTGAAGACTATTAAATACTCAATGAGAAACAAACAAAACAAAAACCTTGTCATTTTTTTAGGAGACAGATATGCAGAAAAGAGGTAGGAGAAGTCTGGTGGCAAAAGATGTATAAATTACTTCACCTCCATGAGAACATTCTCCATACAGTACAGTGAGAGATACCATGAAACTACATAGCAATATTTTGAACATTTCTTAAAGTTGTACAATAATCTAAAAATTCATATTAATATTCCCTTAGGTTTGGCAAGAAATCCATAGAACTGAAGTACATGTCACAATGAGTTGGATTGTATTGCTCTCATTATATTGAGCTCACCTGTGATTTGCTTTATTGTTATAATTATTTGCTATCATTTATCATGGAGAAAAGAAATCCTTTTATAACAGGGACCAATCCTGTTTAAAGAAGAGTCAAATGTTCAAACTCATTTATGTTGTCAGTGTGTCTCACTGAAATAAAGGAAAAAATACTTTAATACTATATATCAAGTTAGGTTCTTTTTACAAAACTACTTTTAAAAAAACTTTGCTGCCATATGAGGAAATAACCTCTTCGCATTCATATAAAAATAGGTGATAAATATCTAAGGGGATAATTTTAAGAATCTGTACTTATATCTATACACAACATTTTTTTTACTTCTCAAGTTCAGTTTAAAACCAAGGGATTAAATTATCCAAGTTATCAAATGATTGGTTTTATTTGATGTCACTCCTATTCAGTGTTTTGTCCTGGGACTGTGTAGCAATGATCTAATTTGGGTCCACTTTGAATATAGGTGAAAACTGCATTTTCTGTTAAATCTGCACAAGTGTTTATATATTTTGACTGAACTATCTCAACACTATGAAAAGTACTCTTTTATAATATGCGATGCACATTTCAAGATGATATCCTTTTCCGTGATGGAAGGAAAAACATCTCGTTTTGCCAGTTGTCTTATAAAACAAAGTAACTCTCTTTCACTTGGTAATACATTGGCCTAAGGAAGTAAATGATCTACATATTATTCATGTATATATTTATATTATATATTTATATTTACAGTATAACAAAATACCATTAAATAAATAACAGCTAAAGAATAATCTTTTCTTTCCTTAGCAGTAGAGTACAATGATAATGAAAAGCATGTTCTAAGAACAGTCACACAGATAACAAGCCATAAAACAGAATGGTCCAGTGAAATCATTCTGAAACAAAAAACTGATAAAAGCTAGACATGTTTCAAAGAATACATTTTCAATGTACAGATGATGATTTATGCGTAAGAAGAGCCTTTTAAAACGCGTAGGTGATAGGAGTGCTCAAACTGTACCCACTGTTCAAGTCTCAAGTGACTGGACACTGGGAATATGAACAGTGCAAATGGACTCTCACACCTTACGTTACAGGTACTGAATGACCATAGGAACTGACAAGTACAGAGGGCGAGGTCTTTATTTTAAAAGTGGATTTGAAAATTATGTTTTAAAAAATTGAAGAAACAGAATTAAAGATAAATCCACCTCCTCGATAATCTCTTTCTGAAGTTGGCATTTAACAAGGAGCCGGTTATTCTTTAACGAAGGCCCATCACACTAATAATGCACTCTGTGCTTTTACCGACCGAATCATGCCATAAACTCAAGATTCAGTGCAGGATGATAGCCAGCCTTGCACCAGCCCCTCAGATAGTCCGGGACATCTCAACAAACACTTGAAATGCTACCAAACCCAAGCTGCCACTTCACATGATTTATGATGTCATTAATGTCAAGCTATCAGTGGACAAGAGTGAAAGAGACAACAGCAAAGCTGACTAAAAACAAATAGTTTTGATTAAACTCAAGGACGTTCAGTACAGCTTTCAGCAAAAAGGCATTCATCATTTCCGAAGCTGACCTTGTGTTTTTTTCTCCCTTCGTTTTAAAAATCTTAAATGTAAACGTAACACACGTTGGTGTTCTTGCAGACTCCAAACCCCGTGGTAGCTGTGTCCACTCTCTAAGGTGAAATGAATGAAGTAAAAGATACAGTACCTTTTTCGATGGGGCTGATGGAGTAGTTAATTGACCCTTTCCCTTAAACTCTCCCTTCCCCTCTCCTTTTATTTCCCAGAAGAATTCTGTCACTCTCTTTCTAAATCATTTCCAAAGAGTAGGCTCTTCTCTCTCTCCCCTCTCCTGTTTTTTTGTGCCATTTTTATATTCAAAAGAAAGAGGGGCTAGAAATGGGATATAACAAGAAAGATAAAAATGTATGTGAAGTAAATAAGGGAAACAAATTATTTTCTTGCAAACATTTCTAATTTGGCTACAAAGCTCGTCTTCTAGAAACATAGTCAGATTATTCCTCAGAGTATTAGTGTGCTCACATCTCTTGTAATAAGCGGGCATAATGCTCCTTCATCCGACGTGGGCTCTATTTAGAGCATACCAATTCTCTTTAGAGTAAGGATTAAAATAGAAAAATGTAAAGGAGAAACAAACGATTTATCAGAGATTTTGTTCTTCGTCAATATCCAATTGGACTGTCACCTCAGGAAATCTCATTTCATGCCCTTGTAAAAGCTGCAATAACTCATTCAAACAACAGGAGGAAACTAATAGTTCAGGCTTTAAAAATGTATTTGAAAAAGCTGTCAGTAACTCTGTTTTCTTTTTCTTTTTTTTTTTTTAAGGTAATAAGGTTTTCTACTCAAGTAGAGATTTTAAACAATTATATTCTCCCCATACACTACTGGTATATCTTTATGAGCATCCGGACTTCACATTCTTTTATTCAATAATTCTTTTATCTTGTTAACATGGCACACTTCAAAACCATGAGGTTTTATCAGCAGATATGGCTTTCACAGACATTAAATATAAATCAAATTATATCTCAATAGCAGAATAAAATTATTTAATTATGGTAGTTCAATTTTAACTACACATATACTTAAAAACATTTAAAAAATCATTATCTTATAAGACTTAAGATAAAAGCTTTTTTTTAATGATTGGAATACTTTCTGAAATGTTGCCCACTTTTAGTTGGGATCATTTACTCATATACACTTAAAACACTCTGCCCCGAGTTAGGTATATTTATTCTGATTATCAAAAACTTTCTGGTAGGTTTTTTTTTTTTATGGGAAATAAGACAGACTGTTTTATAAGTATTAACTGTGCATGAGAACATTTGTAATATCACCCTTGGAGAATAATAAACAGATACTACAGATTGAAATTCTGACATGGTTTACAGAGCAATAATCCAAACATCTGTTATAATGACAAGGGATTTGAACAGAATAGAGAGTAAATGGGAAAGCTATGCTACTTTTAGTACAGTTATAACGTTAAATCAAAGCAACGCAGCTCAAGGCAGCTTGCTGCTTATATAAACAATTTTCTACATATTCCTGGGCCACAAGCCAGATCTCAGATTCAGTTACAAGCACAAGGTCAAGAGGGAATCAACAGTATGAAATTACTGCCTATGAATCAAAAGAATAAATGGATAATTAAATATGAAAACAAATTAGGAGGTATACTCTCATTTAACTCATCAAATGACTTTCTCGGGCAACTTTACGTATGGAATTTGTTACAGAAGCAGTAGAAGCTTCAATGTACTTATTGATTAAACCTGAGTTATTAGCATTTCCCTGAGTTAGGCTCACCATATCATGTTTTTCTACATATATATTTGAATCCATAAGAAAATCCAACATCTAATCATAATCAGGAAGATAAATATCCAGTCATAATTTTATTCATAGAAGAAATGATGCTAAACAATTTTACACAAATGATAAAAGCAAGTTTCCTTAAACCTGAACTTCTAAGAGACACACTGTTGTTTGGAGAGACTTGTGTCCCAGGTGTTAAATGATCTAAAATCTAGTTTTACTTTTGTCAATATCAATACTGTCTTGGCCATATTATTTAGCCCCTCTAAAATCTAGTTTTCTGTAAAATTCAGATTACATTAGAGAGACCCTGAGAAATTGTCTGGAATAAGAAAAAAATATGTACACAAAAACTGTAAACTGACATATATATATATATATATATATATATATATATATGAATGACAATGGATTGAATGTTTTGAATTAAAGTTTCTAATGAATTTCTCAGTCTAACAATATGTTTGTCGTCTGATATGAATAAAAATAATGTCATCAGATATTGGCTAGACCAACTTCTTTATTTTTGGTTAGGGGCTACCTGAATTCCTTTTCATGGAGAGATATATTCATAAAATCTACTGCAAATATGAAAGAAAGGAAAATAATTGAAAATAAAAAAGGATAAAAGTTGAGAGGAGAAAAAGTAGTAATGTGATTTTCTTTTTATTCTTTTTTTGTGTGTGTGTGTGGTACGCGGGCCTCTCACTGCTGTGGGCCCTCCCGCTGTGGAGCACAGGCCCCGGACACGCAGGCTCAGCGGCCACGGCACACGGGCCCAGCCGCTCCGCGGCACGTGGGATCCTCCCGGACCGGGGCACGAACCTGTGTCCCCTGCATCGGCAGGCGGACTCTCAACCACTGCGCCACCAGGGAAGCCCCTTTTTATTCTTTTAAAAAGAAAATTAGAATTGTTTTGGGATCAAAACCTGTGAATTTCCTCTTCCCAGCACACATTTTTGAAGGCTCCAGAATGTGCATGGAGATAATCTTCTCTGAAAGAGTGCAGCCTTAGAAGTTGAAATAGGAAATTGAAGAGACAGAATTTATCATAGAAAATATTTCACATGAGTTCATCAGATTGGTGTAGTTTCAAGTATGCCATCAGGTTAAACATCATCCTTCTAAATTATTCTATTCCAACTGAAGTCCACCTAAACTCCCCTCAGAAGTTTCAAAAAATGTAAGAAAACAAATTACCAAAGTTTAATGATGGCTTAAAATTGTTCTGAAATGTTGAAAAACTAAAAAAACGATGGTCTTCCAGTTCCAGTAAAGATAAACACATGCCAACATTTCCCTTTCACTGAGTGCAACTATCAAACCTCCACAAATTGCTTGAGCAGTATTTGAGAATACTGAAAAGTAAATAATCAGCAGGCAGGAAAGGAAAGAACACTAGAATTTGAAGTACCATGAAACAGAGTTTATTATTTTTTTCCTCCAATATTTATTGGCCTGAATGCAATGCACTATAAAACTCAGAAGTGAGCACTATGGTTCAGACACAGAAAGATCAAGGAGAAACCGTCTAGCTCTGGTTTGAGGAGCAGAAAAGGAAACTCCTAAAGTTCAGTGAAAGTGGGAGAAATCTCTTGATTTTTCACCTCTCCTTTTTCTCTCTTCTATTGCACTCCATACACAGGTTTTCCTGCAGCCAAAACTCCTTCTCTTTGGTAGAGCTACATCTTCAAGAGGGTGGTACAAAACTGTTGATTTTTATCCCTCTCCCTTGTCCTCCTGCCACATAGCTCTGGAGGAGGTGCAATCACAGTAGAGGACAGTTTCTGACCAGAAGACCAAAAAGTGAAACCCAGTGGACTTGAAAGTACCACTGGGGCTTCCCTGGTGGTGCAGTGGTTGAGAGTCCGCCTGCCGATGCAGGGGACATGGGTTCGTGCCCCGGTCCAGGAAGATCCCACATGCCGTGGAGCGGCTATGCCCGTGAGCCATGGCCACTGAGCCTGTGCGTCCGGAGCCTGTGCTCCGCAACAGGAGAGGCCACAGCAGTGAGAGTCCCGCGTACAGCAAAAAAAAAAAAAAGTACCACTGATATTTAGGGAAGAAATATCTTGGGAAAGCAATAATTTTGTTTGTTAATTCCTGGGTTATCCCCAGACCTATGCAAACATGGGTCTGATCCGAATTAGCATACCATAGACTTTAAGAAGTGTGCTAAGAAATAGATCTCTCATTAGGTCTCAGACTGATCACTGGGCTATACATATGCAGGATAGAAATGATAGCACGCAAAGGCTTTGAAAACTGAACAGCCATTGGAAACACAGCCTATACAAGGCTAAAAAAATGATCAGCACTCTCATAGAATATAAATAAGACCCAAAGTCTCATAAATGTAATATTCAAAATGAACACAATAAAACAAAAATCACCTGGCACATGAAGAACCACAGATATTTCTACTCATATGGGAAAATGAAATCAAGAGATACCAACGAAAAATAACAGAGATGTTGGAATTATCTGGCAAGGACTTTAAGGCAGTATTGTAAGTAAAAATGCTCCAATGGGAAATTGCAAATGAACTTGAGTCAAATATTAAAATAGAAAGTATCAGCAAGATAATAGAATATATAAAGAAAAAAACACATATAGACATATACATACCTAACTTACATGCACCTAAATAAAATGAATAAAAAATGGACAGAACTGAAAGGAGAAATAGTTCATCAATAACTGGGGGAGACTTTATTACTCCACTATCAATAATAGACAAGTAGTCAAAAGATACACAAGGAAAGACTTAAGGAAACAACATAAACCGACAATCTGTATCTCACACTAACGTATATCTTTAGAACATTCCACTGAATAGTTGCAGAATACACAATCATGTCAAATGCATAAGGAATGTTTGCCAGAATAGACCCATACTAGGCTTTAAAAGAAGCCTCAATTAATTTAAAAGAATTAAAGAGAATATTTTAATTTTAATAAAGTTCAGTTTATCTATATTTTCTTTTATGTACCATGATTTGGTGTTGCATCTCAAAACTCATCACCAAACAAAGTCATGCAGATTTTCTTCTTGATGATTTATAGTTTTCCATTTTACAGTTGTATCTCTGATCCAATTTGATTTAATTTTTGTGTAATGTGTAAAGTTGCATATAGACATCCAAATTTTCCAGGACCATTTGTTGAAAAACAACTTTGAATATGAATTGCTTTTGTGTCTTTATCAAGATTTGTGTGGTGTGTACAAATGTAAGTCTACTTCTGAGCTCTCTTTTATGTTCTATTGATTTATATGTCTATTCTTTCATTAATGCCACATGGCCTTGATTATGGTCACTTTAGAGTAAGTTTTGAAATCAGTAGTATGAGCCCTCCAACTTTGTTCTTCTGTGTTATGTTGACTATTGTCAGAAGCTTTGACTTTACAAATTTGAGAATCAGCTGGTTGATGTATATGTATTATTATTTTGCTAGGACTTTGATTGGAATTGCATTGAATCTGTATATCATTTGGAATCGTTGATAATTTAACAATGTAGAGTCTTCCAATTAATGATCATGGAAAACATCTTTACCTATTCTTTAATATACTTCATTAGGATTTTGTTTTCTGCATGCATATTCTATACATATTTTATTAGATTTATATCCATGAATTACATTTTTATGCTAGTGTAAATGAATTTTGGGAATTTCAAATTCCAAATTCTCATTGCTGGTATGTAGGAAATCAATTGACTTTTTACTTCAGCCTTGTATCTTACAACTTTTATATACTCACGTATTCGTTTCAGACATTTATTTGCAAATTCAAGGGCTTTTTCATGTAGACAATTGTACTGTCTACAAAAAATAACAGCTTTTTCCCTTGTGTATGTTTGTATTGCTGTTTCTTATCTATTGCAGTAAGACTTTAAGTGCTACATTAAACACAAATAATAAAAGAGGACATCCTTTCCTTGTTCCTGATGTTAGGGGGAAAGAATCCTGTGTCTTAGTTATAATAGTCATTACAGGTTTTTTTAGGTGTTCTTTACCAAGTTGAGGACGTTCCACTTATTTAATTTTTGAAGAATCTTTGTCACAGATGGGTGTTGGATTTTGTCAAATGCTTTTTCTGTGTTAAGTGATACGATGAGATGATTCTTCTTCTTTAGCCTGGTAGATTGTTTTGCTATTTGAATGTTAAACTAGTCTTTTTTAATGGAAATAAATTTCATTTGGTCATGGTATATAATTCTTTTTTATACAATGTTGGATTCAACATTTTTTCATATTTTGTTGAGGATTTTTATATGTATGTTCATGAGAGATACTGGTCTGCAGTATTCTTGTCTTGTAATGTTTTTCTTTGGTTTTGATCTTAGGGTAATGCTGACTTCATAGAATTAGTTAAGAAATGTTTCTTCTGCTTCCATTTTCTGGAAGAATTGTCGAGGAATTTCTTCCTTGAATGTTTGTCATAATTAACTAGTAAAACCTCCTTAGTCTGGTAATTTCTTTTTTGAAGGTCATTATTTATATTATCTTAAATTTTCTTAAACATGTTTTATGAACCAGAATATGGACTATCTTGGTGCATGTTCCTTGTGAACTTGAGTATAATGTATATTCTGCTTTGGTTGGGTGAAACACTGTATAAAAGTCAATTACATCAAATTTATTGATAACACTTTTCCAGTTATCATATCCCTTGTGATATTCTGCTGGCTTAATCTGTGAATTACTGACAGAAGGGTGTTTAAGTCTTTATATTATTGAATTTCTATATTTATTTTTTTACTCTATCAGTTTTACCACATACATTTTGAAAACCTGTTAGGTATAGACATCTATAGAATCCTTATGTTTTCTTTGAAGGTGGCTTCTTTAACATTATGTAATGCTCATCTTTATCTTTGGTAATATTTCTTGTTTCGAAGTTTTCTTTGTCTGAAATCACTATATACCTACTCCAGCATATCTTTACTTGGTGTCACTCTGATATATCTTTGTCTATCCCTTTACTTTTACCAATTGGAGTCTTTATATTTGAAGTGGATTTCTTTTACAAAATATACTATTGTCTCTAGTTTATATTTGTTTGTTCACTCATTTAACTTACAAAGTTTAATTGGTATATTTACATCATTTACGTTTTAAGCTTAGCTGATATTTAATCATTGTATTTCTTCCCCTCTTTTTTCCCTCTCTCTTTCTGCCATCTCTGATATTAATTAAGCATCTTATATGAGTGATTCCATTTTACCTCTTTTCAGAGTATATCAATTATACTTTAAAAATTTTTAAATTTATTTCTCTAGAGTGTACAATATACATTTTAAATGAATCTAAATCAATCTTCAAAAAAAAAAAAAAACTATGCACCTTTCCATGTAGTATAGGTAACTTAGAGCATTCTCAATACTCCTTCCCATCCTTTGTGGCATTGCTGTCATGCACTTCACTTATCCATAGCCTATGATTACCCAGCATATTGTTACTATAGGTACTTTGAGCAAACAGGTGGTTTTTAGATCAAATAAAAAATAAGATTTTGTTTTCCCTTCATTTATTACTTCTCCAACACTCTTCTCTTTTTTATGTAGATTCAGGTTTAAACCTATACAATTTCCCTTCAGCATGAAGAACTTCTTTTGATTTTTCTTACAATATTGGTCTGGTGAGACATTCCCTCAGTTTACTTTGGCTGCACAAGTCTTTATTTCTCTATTTTGAATGATAATTTTGCTGGATATAGAATTCTAGTTTGGTGAGTTGGGTTTTTTATCAGTATTTTAAATATTTGACTCTTCTTTTTTATATGGTTTCTGATGAGAAGTCACTAAATTCTCATCTTTGTTTTTCTATAGGCAAGGCATTCTACCTACACCTCAAGCTTCCTTCAAAATTTTCTTTGTTTTGTATTTTCTGAAGATTGACTATAAATGCTTAGATCTGGATTTTTCTGGGGGGAGGGTGGAGTCTTTATTCTACTTGGAGTTCTCTGATCTTCCTGGATCTGTGATTTTTAAAACACCTGGATGAATTTTGGAAATGTCTTATCCACTATTACTTCAAATATTTTTTCTGCTCCATTTTCTCTTTCTACTGCTTCTGGTATTCCAATTATAATTATGTTAAACCTTTTGGAATTGTACCACAATTCTTGGATCATTTGTCAAAATTACTACTTAAGTGTTTCTACAGTAAGGCCTATGACTTCATTGTCTTCTGCTTCACATTATCACCTCTCATCTGTTATATCTCTCTGGATGTACATTTCCAAACAGATTTCAAGGTGGCAATTTGCCTCATGACTCAGCTTTCTGATGGGTCAAAAAAAGTCATTGTTTTCCAGTTTGTCTAGGTTTTCTTGTTGTAAAGATGGGAGTGATAACTTCTAAACTCTTTACCTGTTTAGAGATGAAACAGGAAGTTCCCTGTCTGTTTTTTCTCTGTCATATTTATCACAATCTAACAAGATGTGGATTTTATTTATTAATTATTAATTAATAGTCTTTTTCTCCAAATTGGCATGTAAGCTTCATGCAAGCAAGATTTTTTGTCTTTTTAAAAGATTGTTATTGATATATATTAAAGTTTAGAACACTATCAAACTCCCAGTATTACACAGTAATATTCCTTGATTTAATGAGTTCATGTTGGTTATTTTAAAAATATAGACAAAAACTCTAAAGTGGTCAAAAATACTTCTTCCAATTAATCTTCTTTTCATATCCCCTTCATATGCCTTTATGTCCCCGTGGCATTTCTACTTACTGGCAGCAATCCAAAGTAACGGCAAACTTTCACAGAAAAGCAGTTGGTTTGATGGTGGATATTTCTGCGATAATTGATTTCAAGGATGAGAAATAATTCTCATCTCACCTACAAATTTAGTAGATTAGTAGTAGTTGCTTAGAAGCCAGATATTAAGCTCAATGGAAAAAAGTTTCATAATCAATGAAATTTATTTTTCTACTTATTATTTAGAAAGAAAAGTTGTAGTACTTGCTCTGTACATGCCATCTCTGGCCAGTGGCACACAAACACCAATTAATCATTTTTAAATAGGTGGCAAAATGCTTTCCTTAGGCTGCTCTTAGATGTACTCTTTCTAATTTAGTCTAATTCCCGAAAATGTTTGTATAATTCATCTATTACTAAGTAATTATTTATTTACACAAATAATTTCAACTTAACTTTAGTTCTTTCTAGTGAAAGAAAACTCCTTTAATTTCCAGTAGCTAATAATCTTTCTACTAATATGAGTAACCTTAGCTCAGCCTAATTATATTTAACCCATAATGTCTACTAGCTTATATATATTAGAATTTTCCATTTGAGTCATCTTTCTATCAGCCTTATAATATCAGATTCACTAGGTTCAAATATAATCAACTTGAAATTTATTTGGATAGATTTGCTTTCTGGGAATTCAGATTCATATTAAGTGGTTGGAATTTAACATCTTTATTTTAGATGGTATGAACTTTCATATATTTGATGGTAAGAACTTTCAACAACTGGCACTCTGGAGTTATCAGAAATATTGCCACTTAAATTCCTGGGAAAGCCTACCAGATAGCACATCCAACTTAAAATAACAAGGTGGGTTTTGTCTTTTGTATCAGATCAATGTTAAATAAAGAGATTTTAAACATTGGGGTTTTTTTTTATATATATTGGTATAATACTTTCAATAAAATCATTGGGATAGAAAGCTTCTAAATTTAATTTTTAAGTCTAGAAGGTATTGAGGAAATTTTCTCTATTTTAATTGCGGAATGAAAAATTATGAGAATTTTCTCTCTCTTTGTAAAAGCCTTGACACAAAACCATCTAGCTTTTGCTCACTGAGGTATTTATTATTTTTTGATGATTTTTTCATTTTGAATGAAATGAAATTAATTAAAATTACTGGTAACATTTTCAAAAGTTGACAACCCTAAAATAACCTAGAGTTAAAATTCTAGGGAAATAAACATGTAATATCTGAACACAGGGTAGATTTGATTTGCTGAAAGATAGAGATGAAGCACAGGGAAGTACAACAGTATGCAGAGACATTGATATATTTGGACTGGATCCAGGTCTGTTCTAGAAATTCCATTATTTTTATCCCATAGAGTAGTTCAATATAATTGTTTGATATATTGTCCTTACTGTCCTTCAAAACCATGCCTTTCTGATACCTTGGGCTGACGTTAGAGGCTTGAGATAAAACATGAAGTAAAATTAGATCTGTTTATCTGTTCTAAAATGCTTTAACACAATTAGCTATGTTATACCCCAGATTAAGAAGTTAGATTTTTTTTTTTTAATTTTAAAAGTCACTAGACTAGAGCTAATCTCTCTAGCTTGTCTAGGGAAGAGTAAGACTTTCCTCTTCCCTTCTCTTGATTTGCTTTGCTTTGGTGCCATGGAGGTGTTAATTTTATTCCATACAGTTTTAAAATATTAATTGTACCTGTCAAAAAATATTTCCTCCTGGAACTGGATGTTGTACATAAAGAAATGTCATATTGAAAGAAATGGAAGCATGAACTCTGAAAGCTTTAGTTAGCTAAATGAATATTGACTGGCTAATACTACATATAATGAACAAAGTAATAATATGAATTGCTCATCTCAGTTACCAATGTTTTATCACATCTTAAAAAGGTAAAGTTTAATTCTATTAAGATGGTCAGGATGATCTATAAGTTATCTCTGACCTGTTTAGTTTACCAGATGGTAAATGACCAGAATAGAGTTAAATGTGCCGTTGTCTTCGTTGTATGGAGTTTGGGGTGATGACTAAAGTGCTAGAGTTTAAGCATTCTAAGCTATTTCCTATCCTGTACAAAGAAGAATCAAAGAAATTTGCATCATTAAATGATTAAATCCAACAGTGGCATCATTGGTAAGATCACTCATGCAACATTCATTTAACAGTACTTTATGGAATATGTTATGTGTTTTAAGGAACAGGTCCAGGAAAGATAAGGGCAGGATTTACTGTGTTCCAAGGATTGTACTAAGCACTTTGCATGGACTATAGCGTATTATCTTTAGAAGGAGCCCTTGAGACAATCATTTTTATCACCCCCTTCCCAGGTGTAAAACATTGAGGCTCAGAGAGCTGAAGTAACTTGTCCCTTAGGGACACACAGTAAGTAAATGAGTAGACAAGATTTGGTTCAACCCAGGCATAATTAACCTCCTTCCTGCTCCCTACAACAATATACTACATTCCTACAAACATAATCAGAAGCAGATTGTTAAGGAGATATTTAAAGTATAGTTCCTCTACTATAGGTATTTAAATCTCCTTGTCCTGATTTATTTCTCTTGTTGTTGCTCATAGATAGAGACTGTGGTAGGCAGAATAATGGCTCCCCAAATATGTTCTTGATCTAAGTAACAGAACCTGTGAATATGTTACCTTATGTGGTAAAAAGGAACTTTGCAGATGTGATTAAGTTAAGGATCTTGAAAGGGGAAGATTATCCTGGATTATCCCCATGAATTCAGTGTAATCACAAGGGTCCTTATAAGTGAAGAGGGAGGCAGGAGATTCAGAGTGATTGGATGTGAGAAGAATTCAACCAACCATTGCGGCTTTGAAATGGAGGAAAAGAACTATGAGTCAAGCAATACAAGCAGCCTCTAGAAGCTAGAAAAGGCAAGGCAACAAACAGAGTCTCTCTTACAGCCTCCATAAAAAACAATTCTGCCAACAGCTTGATTTTAGTCCCATACATGCCATTTCAACTTCTGACCCTCAGAACTGTAAGAAAATATCTTGTATTGTTTTAAGTCACAAAGTTTCTGATAATGTGTTACAGTAGCAATAGGAAACTACCATATAAGCCAAAGGCAAAATATTTACAAAAAAATTATTTCTTTCTTTTTCCTCCCTTCCTCTCTGCCCCCCGCTCCATATTTCATAAATGATTTGGACTATGTGCACAACACATATTCGGGTGAACTTTATTTATAACCAACTAACTTCTTTGAGAGATATTAAAAGTACCAATTACTGCATTGACTTATTGCTTTGACTCCCCTCTACCTGTCTAATATTCCAGCTATTAGTTGGTTTAAGGCAAAGGATGGATATACATTACATTTTCCAATGCTGATTCTAATTGAATAGTGGTTTTATTTTTGAGTGCAAGCTTGAGAAAGATTCTGAAGCCATGTTGAAACTTAGGAAAAAGCACTGTGATCAATTATCAATGTAAATATTTGCTGTGAACCCAGGAGGAGAGAAGTAATGCCATGTTTAGAAGTGGGAGAGACCTGGAAAGGTCTTTAGAGATATGAAGGAGAACTGATTCATTGGGAACAGTCAGAGATCACAAAGGAGCTTGAAGGTATTGAGTAAATGCTGAGGGAAGAAATACCCAAAAGGAACAATCTTATTTCAAACATTTTTCTTGGGGGTCAACTTGGAATGACATTTTCTGGATCTCATAACTGCGTATGTCACAGTGAATTGAAATAATAGATTTTGATAGACTCCCACTGTTCTGGTGGACTGTAATCCATACACAGTAATAATTTCTTTGGCAAATGGAGATTTATAGACTACGCAAAGCCATGAATTGTTTTGCTCATCATTACGGTTGATAAAAGTACTCATAGCAACTTTTAGTAGCCTGACAAGTATCCCAAACTGAAAAGGCACCTGGCCAAGGGAAAACTGAGGGTTAAGTGGCATGATTATGAACTTTGGATTGTGTTTGATGAGCGCTAATTAAATATCAGATTAGAGACCTCCCTCCCTTATTTAAGAACAAATTACTTGAGAAGAATACATGTTAGAATAATTTGTCAGATGTCCTCTTTTATCATTATAGCAATGCCTCAAAAGTAACTGTATGGAAAGATCAAAATTCTGGCTTTTGCGTTAAGTTCTCAATATACATTGACCAAGAGCAATACTTTCTATGTGTAAGAATGGTAGAGTCCATAGCTTTAGGGAATTTGATGGTCTAGAATGCATTTTTAAGCAACAGACATTTCTCCTCAACTATTAAACTCTTAAGTTTTCATTTTTATTTACATATAACTTAGATATTTCCTTGAATAATTTTTAATTATTGTTTTTATTAACTGAGATGGAAAAAACCCATTATCTAAGAATAGGAAGAGAAAAATCTCTTTTCAATTGATATATTTATCATTTTAACTGGGCATAGTTATAATTGTACACACTTGCCAAATGGATGTTTACAATTAAGTCTTCTTTACATTAGTTGTGATACTAACTTACTATGGCCAACTCAGCCTTTAAATCATGTGCTAATTTAATACTAGATATATACTGTAGTTGAAATAACTATAGTATATATCAACTAGTATCAAAATGTTGGTAGGTATAAAATAAAGTACCTCCTTTATGCAATTAAATCTACTGATTAGCGATCCATTCATGTTGGGTTTATGGCACACAAATTTGTCACCAATCAAATGAACAGTTGTCAGGTTAAAAAGAAAAAAAATGTTTTGTGAGTGTTGAAAAAATACAGATTCCTAATATATAATCATTATTTAAGACAATATAAATGTCTGTGGTTAAGTGTAAGTAGGACATACACAGGGAAGTGGAAAGAGAGCAGTTTTAGGATTGATATACAGTGAATAGCCTTGCATGAAAAAATTAAGATTCTTCTGAACCTACCTTAAATAAAGCATCCGGCGCGTGATAGAGATGGATCACTTGTTCTCATAAATCTGGCATTTAAACTGAACTAGTTATGAATATTCGTGACAGAAAGATTTAGCCGTATGCCTCATCCCCCCACCAGTGACTGTATAATTAGTCTTCCCGTTAATCTTCATTACCATTGTCATCTTCCACCTTGTCCTTTGAAAACAAGATTGAAATAGAAGGATATCTCGAAATTCATATTGAGAAATATGAGGGCTGTAAGCCATTCAAATGACAAAGGTGCTTGGAAGAGACAGCAAAAGTTATTTCATCTAATCTATAAATACACCAATGTTAAATTGATTAAAATTTCAAAGGAGATTTTGGTGCATGTTAATGCTGATGAATAGTCTATAGACAGCAAAGGGTAAGATGAAATGCAGGCTAGGAGGAAGCACTAAATTGTCTTTCACATTCCTTGTGCTCTGTCTTGTTCCTGCCCCTTGCTCTCCAACACAACTAGCTACCACTTCAATCTTATAGCACAAATGTGCTTCTGGAAAGGCATTTATGTGATAAGAACTAAGATCATGGATACGTTTTTAGAATGCCCTCATGAATTCTATAAAAGAATAAGAGAGACAGATTGAAACTTATCCTTAAGAATTAAGTTCTCCATCACTGGGAAAGCAACTTCATTTAGGCACTACTGACTGGTATATCACCAGAAGTAGAAGTCCATTAATAGAAAAATAAAACAAATTATATTACTATTTATATAGCACCTACTAGGCATTATGATCATATGTTACCTGATTTTTCCCACAATCCTGCCCTATAGGTATTTGTCTCCTTTTTTTAGACAAGGATATTGAGGCCCAAGAGGTAGAATAATTTGCTCAGGGTAAGTGTAAGTTTGTGGTAGAACAGAACTTGAAACCATAGTGGTAAGATTTCAAGCAGAAGCTGTCAGATGGTCTTACTTGTTTACAGCACATCTCAAATACTTTTCAGGTGATTCAAGGAGGGAGAAATGGCGCAGAGAAACATTAAGCTATATGGAGAAAAGCAAAAGTTAAAAGAGCAAAGAAACAGACTTGACAAGAAGGATATAGTGTTTTCTGAAGATTAGGTTCATTTTTACCTGAAATTATGATGATAAGGCCCATTTTATTTATTTTAAAAACCTCTTTGGATACTCATCTGTCCAAGAACCCCAATTTTCTGTATACACAAGTTGCATTGGCTTTAGATCTTGACTGAAGTTATTGATAAAATATAATAGTTTCATCCACTTTTTCACATTCAAAGACAGATAGCTTTTTTTAGGAGATCTTCTGAGTCCTTTACCTGGCCTGATGTGGAAAGGATCATGCCACTTTCATTGTTTGGAAAAGCACATGTACAGAAGCTTCATTGACATTCAACATGAAGGAATCTTCCCAGTGAAATTTAGAGAAGAGTCACCTTCCTGTCAATAATAGATTAAAGGAAGTTTTGTTTTCAATATTCCTGCATAACCTGAGCCACTTATTATTCGATGCATTCTTTTAAGACCAAGTATCTAAATCAAGCAAGAACATCTTGTATTGTCACCAAGTGATGAATTTATATGTGAAGGATAGAGTTGCTCTTTTGTTTTTCATTTAGACATAAATAAATGCATTTTTCATCCTAGACATGAATTAATTAGTGCTTTTCTGTCCTAGATATCTACAACATGAAAAGAATGTAAATCCAGGCCTATCAATATAATTAACATTGGAAACAGTAAGAGATGGAAAAAAGAAATAGCCCGACAATATATTTACGTACTTTAAATCCGTCATAAGCTAATGAAGTACATTGTGAATTAGAAGGATGAAGAAAACTCATTGGATTCCAGATTGGGTACTTTCTAGTTATGCTATGCTATCTTCCATGTTATCTTCCTGCCACTGTAAGCTGATACAACTGGAATAGGTAGTTAATTTCAACACACAAAAAATATGACATTTGAGGTACCCAATCTGGAAGAAATTGTTGCCTTCGTTTTTAGGTACTTCTTCTTTGTATGGTAGTGAAATTTCTTTTAATCAGATTCAAACATTAATTCATATCATTATGACAATAACAAAGAGCTTTGGCACCTTTTATTAGAGACGTATATGCTTTGAAACTAAACAACAATGCAAAATCATAGCAGTGTGGGCTCTTTCAAAAGTCAGGTTCAGGGAAGCATTCAACCATTCCTTAAAATAATTTTAACTCAAACCCTGGACCACTTTAGACAACCAGAAGAGTACATTCGGTGGAATTCAGATCAGGGGGAGAAAATAAAGGGTGCTCTATCATTCTCTCACCTTGAGGAAGATGCTGCCATTTGAGGCCCCATTGATTCCAGAGCTGGCTATAACCTCATTCTGGAGAGTATTTGATATCTTCCCTGGAATCATATTCACAAAAGTGTATTTCATTATTATGTTGTCAAGTTTTCTTAGAAAACTTGAAATAAAATTTATGTTTGTATTTGCTATACAATATTTTTAGGAACTAGTGTCTTATATATTAAGTCTGAGAAATTTAAATTCTTCCTCCTGTCTAATAAGGGCACATAACTTTGATTTCACTGCTGGAAACTTCAGATACAAATTTTAAGCAAGAATAATCATGTTAGATATGCAGAATCTTATCATCAACATATTTTTATAATCGTTTCCTTGGTTCTGATTTTTGTTTCTCTTTTACTTCATAATAAAAGTCTTTTCCTAGAAATCTGCTTCGAATGCTCTGTGGGGAAAGGTGGGGTTATAAATAAATAGAAATTTAAAACTATGTATGGTGGGACTGCGTATTATTGGATAGAAAATTGTCCACCATTTTTCCATGAAGATGTTCCCACTAAAAAAAATTTAAAAAATAAAAGAACTTCTGTTTCAGGTAAGCATTCATATACCTGAGTACTAGAATTCTAAAGCTCATGCAACACAATAAATATTAATGATGAGATAAGAATTTGGGGCTCTGAGGTTCTTGACCCCCAGAGTTAAATACACTGGTACAAGTGGATTTAGTCCTACTTAGCATGAACTGCCCAATGTTTCCTTGCAGTTCAACTCTTGGGTCTTCTGTTTTCATGCTTCGGTTCCTTAAAACTTACCTACAACTCTTGCTGTGAAAAATACACCAATTTTATTGTCATTTTTGTTTAAAACTGCAAATGACTTGTACTTAATAGTACAGTCTAGGTGGTGGAAAGATATTATAAAAGCCCAAATAAGTAACTTTCATTTTGGGGAAGGGGAAAGAAAAACCTTGAGAATGTTGTGTAAAAAGTATGCAAGGACATAGAGTTGAGAGCATTAAAATTTGTTATTAATTTACTAACATTAAGAAAGATATTTTATTATTGTGTTTTAGATCCATGCTTATTAAAACATTAAACATTGCCTTACCCATACTTTCAAGCTATAATTATATAGACTCACTAGAAATTTCCAGTTGAAAAAATAAAAGATTTCATTTAAGTCCAAGAAGTTTTCTGTTTTTTTTTCAAAGCAGTGGGTTTCTTTTTCCTATTTAAAAATGGAAAACACTGCCTTATGTTTTCTTTTCTCACGCACCTCTAAACTAACAATCATCTATGACAGTGACGAGTGTGACCCATAAGAATTAAGTTGTACCCCTGAAAACCAGTCAGTTACAATCAGTATCTCACTGTTTCATAAACTGAATTTATATTCCTGTGAATTCTTGCCAGAGTTGAAAATTTCATATTATGAATTATTGCACCTATATGACCCATTTCCAAATGCCCCCAATGAGGAATACATAATCTCTCTACTTAACATGCATTAAAAAAACATAGATAAGAATTGTTATTAAATCTTTCACAGCTATGTCTTAAATTGAAATTATTTCCTTTAAAAAGAATAGTTAAATAGATGCAGAACAGAAAATTGGTTATCAGGGATTAGGGAAGGCAAGGAAGGTGTGATTGTAAAAGGGCAGTATGAGGAGTTCCTTTGTGATAAAGAAACAGCTCTGTACCTTGATTTCAGGGGTGGTTATAAGATATGTACACGTGGTAACATGCCATAGAACTATATATAAAAACATGCAAGAATGAGTGAATTCAAAAATTGCTGAAATCTGAGCAATATCTATCTATGGTCTGGTTTATTGAATTGTGCCAATCAGTTTCTGGTTTTGATAATGTACTATGGTTTTGGGAGATGTCAGGGTTGGAGAAAGATGGGTGATAGGGACCAAGGACTTTTCTGCAATTTCATGTGAGTCTAAATTAGTTAAAAATCAAACATTTTTTAAAAAAGTAATCAAATTAGCTGAAAGTGAGGCAGGTTTCATTGATTTTATTTTCAGAGTCACCTAATATATAACAAAAAGAAAATGAATTTATATATCCAGCAGAAATAAATACATAAAGGAATCATGTTTAAGTATTTTTGAAATTGATTTCCTACATTTTGATTTTTATGCAATATTATAATTGCATAAAAGTTTATATTCAGTGTTTGCCATTATGTTATGACAGAAAATAGCATTTCCCATTTTCCTACTAATCTATGGATCTAGATGTGTGAGACCCCTTCAGATGTGACACCTAAAGAAAGTAAAAAGTACCTAGACTCCATTCAACGCTTTTTAAAAGGCTGCCTGGCTACTTTCACACCACCTTAGTGTATAATGGCAATTTATGGAGAGTCATTCCTGTCAAAATTCAACAGTGTCTTTTCTATGTACCTTAGGACAATAAGTAGGTAGCATCTATTGAGTACTTGTTATGTTAACAAGAACAGTGCTAAAATCTTTATACATTGTCTAATTTAATATCCATTCTCACCTAATGAGGCAGGTTATTATCATTCCAGTTTTATAAGATTGTCCTAAATATGTCAGAAGCTTTCTTTCTAAACCTGGTACTGCTGGATACTGGTTTGAAAATTGTGTTTACTATTAATTTGTATCTACTGAAGTGTACACTTTGATCTTAGGGCCACATTGACAATTCTGAAATAGCCTCTTCTTCTCAGGCTAGCCACAACAAACTCACTTCTCAAAGTTCTCTAGGTTTAGCGCTAAATTCAACTCATCAAGTTCTTCCCAGTCATCAATGAACATAATACATCAGCCCAGTTTGCAGCTCATTCTCCCAGAAGAAAGTGCCAATGGTGTGTCAGCTCCCAGAGATGGGATATCCTGCATATACCAGTTAAAATTTCTGCTTTTGCACTAAGGGCTTAATGGGATTTGCATAATTGTCTTGATTTATGAAAAGCAATTTATTAATCCAGGCTTCAGGACGTCAGTGATATCCCAGTTCAGTGTTGCATGATTAAGGCAGGTTTTGAAACACAAAACAAAAGAAACAAACACTCCCCTAAACTTTAAATGTACAGATTCTCAAAATTATAAAAGATGGTGATGATGATAATGATGATGATACACAAAGGATCAATTTTCTTTTGGTGAGGAATTTATTGCTTCACCTGTAGATTCTTTATGAATTAGGTTTTTGTGGTTGATTTGAAAGTACAACACAAAACATAGGGCAGCTAATTAAATTGTGCTGTTTCTTATTAATGTTTAACCTTAATTCATCTTTTCAAAGGTTAACTTTTCATAAGTTTTGCTCTTTAAAGTTCTCTGAAAGCAGAACTGTATGATTTACATTCCCACAGTAAATTCCTAGCACAGGGGGACCCAGTAAAATATGCAATGAATTGATGTTTGGAGACAAGGAGTGTAAATGATTTAAAAACAAACACTATAATATATCAAAACCATTCAAATTGTTACTTATGTTTAGAAAATTCTTTATTCACATTTCTATTGCTATATGTTTCTATATGGTATATTATGTTATGCATGATATATTCTATAAAATATTAAATATATTTATGTATGTATATGCATTCAACTGTCTCATCAAAATATTCAAACTTTTAATAAAGTTAAGTGTGATTAAAAATTAAAGTAGTAGGTTTAAAAAAATGGTGTCTGGGTCAACTCCCTTTCAACAGACAAAACTGGCTATTATGTACTTATTTTTAAGAGGATTTTGGGAAGTTTCCAAATTTCTTAGTTTTATAAACTTCTATATAAATCAGCATAAAGGGGATAGATAGGGATGCAGAGAAAAATTGCCATGCAAATTATTCAACTGGGATCTAAATTTCTAAACAAATCAGCTGTCTCATCATTTTACATTGAGCCCCATTAAAAACAGTGCTACTACCTTAATTAACCCTTAGCCCTTAACCCTTAGTATTTATAAATACTTATAAATATTTATACTTATTAAGAAAGTATAAATACATACAGAAATGTATATGCAAGGAGTGAAAAGCACTTGGAATCCCAACACCTTGAGATAATTGCTGTTAATATGTGGCATATACATAATGGCCCCAAGCTGGAAACAACCTAAATATCCATTAACTGGTGAATGGATAGATAAAATGTGGTATATCGATGTAATGGAATATTATTTAGCAATAAAAGAGAACAAAGAGTGACACCTTTTAAGTCATGGTTGAATGTCAAAAACATGCTAAGAGAAAGAAACCAGAATAAAAGACCACATGCATGAGTCTATTTATATGAAAGGTCCAGAAAAGGGAAATTTATAGAGATAGAAAATAGATTGTCAACTGCCAGAGGTGGGAATGGGAAGGGGAATTAATTGTAAATGGGCATAAGAGGTCTAACTGGGGGTATGAAATGTTCTAAAATGGATTTATGGTCATGGTTGCACTACTCGGTAAGGTTATTAAAACCCCTGCATTGTATGCTTGAAATGGGTGAACTTTAGAATATGAAAAAACAAATCCCACTAAAGGTTGTTAAAAAATATGTGTTGGCATAACACTGTCCCAATTTTTTCTAATGAATATAATAAAAGGGATTGTAATCTACATTCTGACTTACAGTCTTTTTTTTATTGAGTATATATTATGGGCCTTTTTTTATTTCAGCATGGACCTATATCACCATTTTTGATAGACTATAATAATTTATTGTATGTGTACCATAATTCTTTTTCTAATTTTTCAACTTTAACATACATGTATATGTGTGTATGTGTACATACCTTTACATATTTGGTTTGATTTTTTGCATAAACTAAATTCCTATAACTAGAAATTTTGAGTTTTGAGTATGAAAATTATACATATAAATACATATGTGAGTATATATTATATCTGTATTTCTATTTTTTATCTATCAACAGATAATTCTCAGAAACATTGTACAAATTTATACTTTTATCTTTACGTAATGAGAATACTCATTTACCCTTACCATTCACAGCAAATGGACATTATCACTCTTAATAATTGTTATTTTGAACAATTTAACAATATTACTTTAATTTGTAGTACCTACATGGAGAGGTTAACATCTCTTCGTCTATTGTATGTTCATTCGTATTTCTTTTTTTTTGACTTGCCTGTTTGTTTACCTTGCTCATTTGTTTCAGTTGAATTGTCTGTGTTTAATCTATTAGGTGATAAGATTTAGCTACTTAGTATTTGACTTTCACATATTTTGCAAATATTTTTTAAAAAATTTTTCTTTGATTTAAAAATTTTTATGCTTGTTTGTCATACAAAAGCTTTACTTTTTTTTTGTATTCAAACCTATAAAATGTTCTTTATTGGTTTTTCTTTTTGATGCTATGCTCATGAAATTCTCCCCTCCCCAAGATTATAAAAATAGTCACCTAGAATTTTTTTCAGTACTTCTTTGATTTTAATTTTCAACTTAAGTATTTAAATCATTTGTAATTCGGTTTGGTACTAGTAGTATGCTAAATATGCAGCTTTGCTTTTTATCCTTATGACTCCTCAGTTGAATCAGATTGAATAACCTATTCGTTTCCTAATCTAGTTTGAAGTTAGCACCACTCGGGAGTAACAGAAATGGATGGATTTCAGCCAATTTTGAAGAAATATATATATTTATGATAAATATAGTATATGGCATAGTATTCTCATTCCTGACAGACGATTTTGCAGTCCTTAGTTTTTACATATCACCAAATCAATTAAAAATTGGGACAAGAACTGTTTCCTATTTGAAAGATGAATTAGGAGCATTGTCCTTACACATGTATCCTGACACTTATAGTCAGCTAACTGAGAGGAGAGACACAAGTCCCACTTCTGTTTGTTTATTTGTTACTTCCCATAAAATTCTGTTTCATCATTGAGTGAATTCTCTCCATTTACTCCTCCTTCCTGGATAAAGTATTTTAAATTAAATTGAAACTTAAAAATCCCTATAAATTATGATAGATATAATAAAAATATAAATAGAAAATAAAATATTAGAATTATAGCACTTAAGTATAGCATTTAGAGTATGCACATGTTTCTATGATTTAAAATGTATCATAAAATATGTACAGATATTTGAAGGTAAATTTTAAAGAAAATTTTGAAGAAAGCCCTTTCTTTCTAGTCCAGGGTAGGAAGCACCCTCGGCTTGAAATTATAAATGCTGATATTTATGGAGTGTTTTCCATTTGCTAGGCACTGTTTTAAGTAATTTATAAATGTTGAGTGCTTTGATTCTCACAATAACTCTATGATGAATCCATTGAAGCACCAAGAGCTTAGATAACTCACCCATGGCCTTGTAAAAGGAAGAGCCAAGATTCACTCCAAGCAGTCGGTTCCCTAGTCCAAGCCTTAACCACTATGCTGGCTCTCTCCAAAGACTCCAGTGATTTCCAGCTCTGCTTCTTCAAAAGTCTTGTGCTCTCAGAGAAAGACAAATATCATATGAAAACGCTTATATGTGGAATCTAAAATAATGGTACAAATGAACCTGTTTACAAAACAGAAATAGAGTCACATAGAGACATAGAAAACAAACTTACGGTTATCAAGGGGGAAAGGGGGGGAGGGATAAATTGGGAGATTGGGATTAACACATACACACTACTATATATAAAGTAGATAATTAACAAGAACCTACTGTAAAGCACAGGGAACTCTACTCAATACTCTGTAATGACCTATAAGGGAATAGAATCTAAAAAAGAGTAGATATATGTATATGTATAACTGATTCACTTTGCTGTACAGCAGAAACTAACACAGCATTGTAAATCAACTATACTCCAATAAAAATTAATTTAAAAAAAACTTTAAAAAAAGTCTTGTCCTCTCATACTGTCACCATCACAGATTTAGGTTTCAACTTTGATACAAAAGGTAAAATATAGACTGCTTTCTCCATAGAATAACTATGGGGATCAAACTGGATATACTGTTATATCAAAGCACAATGAAAAATGAGTTTTTATCAACATTACAAAAAATTTCCTGCTCATTTTTATTATTCATATAGAAACTTCAAACTGACTCTAGACTCCAGTTATATACACTTCATGGAATCATTCACCCATCATTCATTCAAATAAATATATAACAAGCAGTTACTATGAGCCAGTCTATTTAAGTGTTCAGAATACATTGATGAACAAGGTAGTGAAGCTTCCTACTCTCATGGAGCGTCCAAGTGTTTTGGGGTAGGTCAGGAGGACTTTACAGAAAATAAGCAACATTTTAGGGGATGTAGAGCTCCAAGATGATGCTAATAACATTAGTCCAAAGGAAGTATAATGTTCTATACTTAACACCATGAAAATCAATTCAGCTGAAGAAACATTTCATGAAATCCTCTTCAGAATTAAAACCACATCGTGTTAGAAGGCAGAATAATTCTCAAACATATGAAATCAGTTATTATTTTAATGTTATTACATCTCAAATAACTATTGATGGAAATTATATCAGTCTACAAAAAGTGATTCTTAAGAATCAGACTGAGTACTGTATAATAAAAAGTGTATAATTCATTTAATTTTGGGCCTAGGTTTTTAAAAGCTAGTATTTGAAAACTAAGGTTTTGAGCCTTACTACTTAACCCAGGATACCAGCAACCAAGTACAAACTTTTACTTTCCAGTTTCTGGAAGAATCATGCAACAGAACATCACCAAATACACAATTTAGCATTTTGTCAATACTTGAGAATTAAGTACTAGAGTTAACTAATCTTAATAATTAGCCAGGAAAATCAGCAGAGCTTCCATCAAATGGAATAAACCAATAGGATTTGTTGTGCCAGGAGTTCTATTTTACCATGAGATCAGTAAGCCAGGACATTAATTTAAGCTCAGTCTTTAGGTTTATTTTTGCTCTTGTCTTTTGGGTTGGGCTGTGTCCCAAAGCCAATGTGAACAGAAAAGGAAGAAGGTCGAAGTAGAAATCATGCTCCAAGGTGAATTGTAAGATGTGAGCAATTTTTAAAATATTAATATATTGTTAAGAGATATCCTGCATGGTGGGTGATGAGTCTTTGCCCTTAGCCCTTGGCTTCATTATTATAGTTTTTTGTATAATGCATTTATTTATGTACTTATTTTTTTTACCAGATACTAGCAGTAACATATTGGCACCAGAGCCTCATAAACAAAGTTAAGCTGTGAATTTCTAAATTTTAATATGAAACACATTTCACCAACTCACCTAAAACCACCCCCAAATCCCACCATAAGCCATCACTTGAACCAGATTAGCTGAGCCAGGTTCTTGCAAGATGCCAGATTTCTGCAGCTACCCTTTTCATATTCTCTGACCCTCAAATCTGAGTAGTTATATGCTTAGTTTGATATCGTAGCATTTTACACTTTCCTTGGTCTTGGCTTTTGGCATTTTCTACTAGAATGCCAATGCCCTCAGTAGTGTCTTTTTGTTTACCACTGTATCACTATCTTACAGAAGGGCTGATATAGAATGGGTATTAAGTAAATATTTATTTCATAAAATTTTTAAAAATGCATATTTCTAGTAGTTAGATGAGTTATTTAGTAGACAAAATTACTGACAAATAAATTCAATCTGATAAAATGAGTAAGAGATTTCAGAATAGGAAGAACAACATTTGAAATGTTGGAGTTGTATGTACTCCATTAATTTTTATAAAGTTTTGCATTCACATGATGTATGGAATGCTGTTTAATGAATTAAAGTGCTTTCAACTTTAAAGGTGCAAAAATCCAATAAATATAATATTTACTAGGAAACTTAGACTGATGTTGGCACTAATAATTACTCCTCTACATATACACACACAGTGGAAACCTAGCATTCACAATTTCCAACCATTTCAATGAGGCTAAAAGTTTTAGGAGGAAGCTTTTCAGAGATGGAGCATGTAGAAACTTCATTCCTTGTCTTTTAATCAAAGGAAGGATATATTTCTAAAAGCTGTCCATCTGGTTCCTTTCATGAGCCCTGAATTTACATGATAAAAAGCAGAAATATAATTAATATATTTTTTCAATAAGAGACAGTTTTAGGCATGTGCCTCAGCAATGAATTGTGAAAGCTTTGACACATCTAATTTTGAAATCTATGTCACCACCCTGGGAAAGGAGGAAGGAGAAGGCAGGGCCTCTGCAGCCTTTTGCTTCTGAGATGTTTTTAGTGATCTATAGCTGCAAACCAAGGGAAGAGAGTTTCCATTTTGCTCTTGAAAGATGTATCAAGCCCAATTGCCAACACATAGTCTTTCCTGTCACACATTTCACTGATTCTAAATCAGTGAAGGAGCTGTCTTCTGGCAGCATTACTGCATTTGAATCTCTTTCTTTCAAATCTAATCTACAGTTGCTGAACCAGGCAATCTGCATTCCAAAAAAAGGGCTGTGACTGTAATAACATTAGGCCACTAATATTTCCAATAAGTAGAGTGATGGAAAAAGAAACCTCTAAAGTGGAGGGAAAAGAAGTTGTGGGAGAACCCCATAGTATATTTTCAAAAGTGGAAAGTCTGGTGGGGGGACAAGCTCAGATTGTCAGTCTTTCAAGGTCAAATGCATTAATTTGATAGAAGTTCAGTCCACACTACCGGTTTGAGGCAGATTCATACAAAAAGAGAAAGATGTGTATAGTTGTTGGAAACTCAAGATCTCTGAATCATAAATACTAGATTCATTAATAATTTTTGCATGACAAACTACTTGATTTCAGCTAGCATTTTCTATAAATATTAGACATGGGTTGAATCTACCTAATGAAGTTCTTGTGATTAGTGCCCGAACTGCCACCTGGGAGGATATTACATGAAGAGGGCTTACCATTTGAGGGGTTTATTCTGGCTCCTTTTCCATAGAAAATGGATGTCTATAAATTGATAACTAACCATTCTTACTGTATAACCCTTCCCCTCTTGTCCAACATGGGTGCCCAGGATGCCAAGAATTTCAGGGTTGTGTTTTTGAATGTGATTGTGTTGGAAGTTTTCACATATACATATAAGGCACATAATGAACCTGAATCTTCTTCACCTGGTGGTATAGAATGGTACAAAACTTATGCAGATAACAACATTGTTAGAGTATGCTCATGGAAGGAATATGAATGTCATCTATGCCTACACAGCCATGCCAACTTCACATTGTGAGTTAATCAGAGTAATCCCAGTTGGACTTACTGACACGGGAAATGACTAGTGAAGGCAAGAAGGGGAGAACAAGAACAGGGACTGTTCACTTTTCCAATAATCTAATATACATTGTTGGTAATTAAAAAATGTTTGTGTAGAAACGTTCATGGAGTTAGCAGCTTATTTCCAGGTAATGGCAAGTTATTTTCTCATACAGCTTATAAGGTACATATCTAAGCAATCTTAGGCTCCAGTGCCCAGAGAAGGTTAACCGTCAGGTATGGAAAGAGACTTTTGAATACGTGCTACAGACCATCCAGAAAAGACACACATTCATAGAAATCTGAAACTAGTTAGCCTTTGGCCAAGGGTAGGGAGAATTAATGCATAAAAAAATAAGATATTGCTAAACACAAACTTATTTTACATATTAGTAAAGCTATCCTCTTGAAGAAATAGAAGGGTTTTTTTTCTAATTTTTCCTAACATTGTTTTAAAAATCTTTTTGAAAAATCAGATGTTGATTAACATATACATTCACATCAGTCCTCTGTCAACATGTGATCAGCTTTGTCTGTTTTGAAAGGCCTAACTCAGTCTTTTCCAAAATTGTCCAAACATAAACAGTACTTTAAATTCAATAAAAAAAATATATTTGTTGGTTCCCATCCCGTACATGTTGAAACTGAATCCCCAGGGAGGGGTGTGGGAATCTGTATTTTTTAAAAAAGAATCTCAAGTGATGTTCTCAGACATGTTCGGGAATCATAATCCCAAACTATTACCTGAACATAAACCCTTTCTGTGATATCTGTGAGCAGTCAGAATTCCACATATTAACTAAACCATATTTACTTTTCTGTATATTTCTCATTTTGAAGGCAATGTAGAGGGCTCATTCCTTCTAGGGAAGTAAGTGACAATCTGTGTTAATAATGATATTGTTGAAGACTGTCACAAATTCTGAATAATCTAAATTATTTGTGCAAATCACAAGAGGAATAATTTGGGTATTCTTTGGACTCACTATGTAATTTTTAGTAGATGTTCTAGTGACTTGCATTTCCCTGGTTAACCAAATTACATGAAAAATGGTAGATTAGATTGATGATCTGTCATCATATTTTAATAGCTCTTACTATACTTATGGAATATTTTTATAGTCTTATGTTAATTACTAGCTATCCTATTCTTGGAAGAAAAGAGCTAAGAAAATGAGAACGAAGAATCATCTAGAGGTTTTGGTATTTAGTCAGGATCAGTCTGGTGTTTGATCCAAACTGCCCTTATGATGGAAATACATTTATTTACTCTTATAAACAGATTTTAAAAAGTGGTAAGGTGGAATTTCTTCTTTCGATGAGCTATTTCCTAAACTAGCTTTATAATATAAAATTTTCCAACGTTGACTATATTTTCTTCCAAAAATTTATCTGGTTCAGTTACCACATGATGGAATTATTTACTCCTCAATCACTGGTTAATTGAATACATAATTACAAATCTACTATGGGCTAAGACTGAGGGAAATAAGTCAGACTTGGTCTTTACCTCCCTGGAACTCATAGTAATGGTGAAGTCAGGGTGGAGCATAGGGTTTATTCCAGACTTGCAAAAGCCCAGAAACTAGAAAGAAAATGGTACTTTTACCTGATTCCCAGGGCCATGGATGGACACAGCTGCAGTTGCAGGAGAGAGCTGACCTAACTCCCTGCTCTCAGTGAGGGATGCTTCTCCTTGGACTGCATATCCCTGTTTATCACATATTCTTGTGGATGTCTCAGTCTTCCAGGTCGTTAGTTACCAGAACAAGCAGCCCTATCATGTTGTGCCCATCCCCCCATCCAGTGCGCCCACTTTTACATGCTGTCATCTCAGGGACCTCCAACCCACAAGAGCCATCCTTTTCAGGCCTGGCTTCACAGGGACGCAGCCTGTGCAGTTACACAAGGTCCCTACTCAGACACGCCTGATGCTTGGTTTAATGCTTTATTGTCACCATCTTTAAATTCTTAATAATTTTTAACCAAGGGGTCTTGCATTTTGTCTGGCCCTGCTAATTTTGTAACCCACCTTGATTACCCACTTTTGTCACTGCAACATTACATCCTTGTGACTTGCAGTCATTTCTGCTTCAACATTTTAATTCAGCTTGAAACAGCTGGTCCAGTTTTTTGAGATCGTAGCCAAAATTTCACCTTCTCATAGATACTTTTAACCACCATTTCTTTTTTTTTTTTTTGGATCTTTCTTTTTTATTTTTCAGATCTAATTTTACCTATAAGTCCTGTTTTTCATACTTAACTACCATTTCTAAAAAAAAAATCCTCTCTGCCCAGTTACCTCCATCCATGTCACTACTTATTATCACTACAGCAACTATGACAATATGGAACTATTTTATTTGTTTACTTATTTGTCTAATATAGGTATACTCCTTTTAGGAAGAAACCTTATTTTATCTTTTTTTCTTTCTTGCTTTCTTTTCTTCATTGAAGTAACATTTTTTTATAATATTATGTTTCACACGTACAACATTGTATTTCTACTCCTGTGTACCCTACAGCATGCTCACCACCAAAAATTTAATTTCCATCCATCACCTTATAGCTGATCCTCTTTACCTACTTCATCCTCCCCCACCCCTTCCCCTCTGGTAACCACTACTGTTCTCGGTACCTATGTGTTTGTTTGTTTATTTATCTTGTTTGTTTGTTGTTTATATTCCACATATGAGTGAAATCACACAATATTTGTCTTCTTCTGTCTGACTTATTTCACTTAGCATAATACCCTCAAGGTCCATCCATATTTTTGCAAAAGGCAAGATTTCATCTTTTTTTCTTTTTTTAATTTGGTCTTATTCAATATTTTACCTCTATGTCTTACAACATTGAATCAATCAATAAGTGAATGTATGAAATTCATGAATCTGAAGCACAGGAAGCATGAGGGAGAGTGGTACAAGATAAAGCTTGTGAAATAAGGAAGGACCACGAGTTGGGGATGCTTGTCTTTATCCTCTCAAGGGGGAGAGATATAAGTTGAGGTGTAGAGATGTTTTTTCAATATACGAATGTTTGACGTTGCATTTCTATTTAAAACTGATTTTCCTGACAAAAATATATTTCTCATTACAAGTCATTGTATAAACTGATATTTTACTTAAAGGAAAAAATAAGAATAATTGATATTTTTTAGTTTTTTGGACTTCAGACTATGTCAGTACTCTCCTTAAAAGTGAAACAAACACTGTATTCCAAATATGTAGATAAAATAGACCAATTATCCTCAGTTTGGTACTACCTAACAAAATATAGCTGCCATTTTGTTAATATTCCTATCTTTTTTTCAAGGGAGTATAAAAAGGAAGGAGAATTAATATCTAAATTAAAATCTCAAGGGTCATTGTGTATATTGCAAATGTTCAAGTCATTCAGCACATAAGACTGATAATGCAAAATTATACTATTTTTCTTGTGAACATCATTTTTTTTTTTCTGGGCATATATTCTTTTCACTGAAAAAAATTATATATTCAGTTAAAATGATCTTATAATCAAGTGAGTAGGTGTATAGAAATGTCAAATAGGAATGATAATATTTCCCACCTACCTGCCTTCACAGGATGCTGTGAGAATTGATATGAAAATGTCTTTGAAGTGTTTTGAACTGCTTAGAAGAAAGATATGATATAAATACAGAGCTGTATTTTTGGAATTATGATTCCAATGGCCTCTGTGATAAATCCTATGATTTTAGAGTTAGAAGAGATACAGTCACCTTCTTGTCCTAACTATTCACTATAGATTTGAAGCCCAGAGAGGTGAATATTTTTGGTGCTACTAACTATGTAACAACTTATTTTTCAAACAAAATTAAACATTGATTCAGTGAACATTTAGCATTGATTTCATAGCTTTGGACATGGAAAGGTGATGTCCTGGTAACTTAGTGCATCAGTTTGGTGGGCAGTCACAACAAGATACCACAGAAATTTATTAAACAACAGAAATTTGAACAACAGAAATTTATTTTTTCACAATTCTGGAGGCTAGAAGTCCAAGATCAAGGTGTTAGCAGGGTGGTGTTTCTTCTGAGGCCTCTTTCCTTAGTTTGTAGATGGCTGTCTTTTTGTGTTTTCACATCATCTTCCCTTTGTACCTGTTTGTATCCCAGTTTCCTTTTCTTATAAGGACACTGGTCATAATGAAGTAAGGCCCACCATAATGACTTTGTTTTAATTTAAGTACTTTTTTTAAGGCCCCATCTCCAAACACGGTCACATTCTGAGGTACTGGGGGTTGGCACTTTAACATATAAATTTGGAGGGAACACAATTTAGCCCATAACACTCAGATACCTGTGTTTGGGCCTAGCATGAAGTCACTAACTAGTCATTCCATACACCCACATTTACAGCCTTTTAATGCTTCCATTGCTTTTTTTCAGATATGCTGATCTTCCTTCTGGTTCTGAAACATGCCCAGCACTTGCTCTCTTTGGTTCTTTGCACTCATCTTTGCCTGGTAGGTTCTTTTTTAATCTCTTCATATCACTATGTGTCAGGTCTTAGCTTAATGCCATCTTCACAAAGATGTCTTTTTTGGCCACATTATGTAAATCAGTCCTAGTGATATTGATTTTCTTATCCTATTTATCTTCTGAATAATCTATGAGGAAAAAAAGCAACCTTGGATGCCTGGGAACTGATATGACATTTAAACCTAGACCTCAATCTCAATGTCATTACAAACTTATCTCCCTCTTACAGCTGAGCCATGCTGTTCTCCTGCAGAGCATGATGTCACAGAACATTCCCATCAGCAAGGTCATCGTGCACCCCACAGAATAACCACCATCTCCCCTCATTAAGTGAGTGACTAGAGCTTTTGAAAACCAGTTATAGCTATAACCTTGCCTTAATCTGCCTTCTCTGCAGATAAGATTTATTGAAATAGCCAATCATAGACTTGTTCCTTCTTTATGACAACCCCCCAGTCTACCCCTAAATTCTCCCCAACATTACTCAACCAGAGCTCCAATCCTATGGTCAATTCTTTCTAATGCCCTTATTGAGACACACCACAGTTCCCAAGATGTGTGTTCTCCCTCCTTGCAACGAGTGATAGATATAACTTGTTCAACTGCAGGTGTTCCTGGTAGTCTTTTGTTGGTCTGTTTTCTAGATCATTACTGTCTGTCTTCCATGAAGGCATAAGCCACATGAGGGAGGGAATCTGGGTTTGCCTCATCACATCTTCATTACTAGCACTGTTCACAACAATGTTCGCTGTACCCAGCACATAATAGGCACTCAGTTAGTATTGGATGAACAAATGAATTGGATGAACAAATGAATCAACCAACACCAGAATACTTATGACTATTTTATTCCCTTTCAAGTGCTTCTGTTTAGAATGTTTTAGGGTCTTCATAGTGATATTAGGGATATATAAGAAGGAATATAGTCCCTAAGTAGGGAATGACATAGTGCAAATGGTATATGAGGAAGATCATTACTGTTGCTGGCAGCAGAAAAGAGTCCTGGGGAAGGGAACAGATATTATTGTGCTAGGTAATAATAGTAAGGTTTGGGGTGGACACTTGGATATAGTGAGCAAATGGCCTTTTGAGAAATGTATCACACAGCAGTGTACCTTGAGAGTACATTAGTTATAAGGTGCCAAGATAATAAGTTTGACAAAATACGTTCAAGATTGTGAGTCTCCAGAATTTTTGTTTCAGTCATTGTTCTCATTAAGTATTCACTATTTGTACCTGAAATGGAGATCTATTAAAAGATGTCAATTGTTTTCTTAGTTATTGTAACCTTATCTTACACGCAGTGAGTTTTAATTCTAAATTTCAAATCTACTGATTCAATACTTTTAGGATAATCCTACAGAAATAGACTTTCTGAATTTTATAATTGGATTTTATTTTGCCCACAGAATTATAAATTTTTGATTCCAAATATTGAAAGATGTGTATTATTTTATTGATTAGTATATTAATTAAATTTCTATAAGTAATAATAATGTGTATCTAGTTGTTTCCAGTTACACATAATCCTGTTTCATGCTTCATGCAAAACAAAACAAGACCCTCTGATTACTAAATTTAGCAATGTATAATCCTATATGGAAATTACTGCTGAAGTAGTAAATAGTATTATATTTATGTTTTATAAGAATGAACAAAGACTCACTTATGAAGCATCTGCTTAGACTCCACTATTTTTTTTTCTTTTAATTTGTGAGATCAAATTGTTTTAAGTGGCCAACAATTACAACCTGAAAGGGATACTTTGTTAATTATATTTCTCCTAATGTGGATATCCAAATGTTTCAATTCTAAATATGTAAGTTGAAAGTTTAATGCTAATTTTCCATGGTTTAAGTTTCTTGTGACTTTTCATCTATGAGCTATTGTATTTGATTTCACATCTCTAACTCTTTTGAGTTCTGAGTTACACATCTAAATCTCTGGCAAAACATAGGCTTAAATTCCACTGCTCCTATCAGAAGGGAGACTTTATTTTATGGAGTGTGAACAGCTGTGCTAAACAGAGTTAATGTTAGAATTACCACTGAGAACAAAAGTGTGGAGCTTTTCACTGCTTAATTAAAAAAAATGTTTCAAGTGCCACCTTCAAAGTGTGACAAGGCAACAAAAGTAAGAAAAAAGAAACAGAGTAGAGAGTATATCTTCATGTTATTGGAAAACAATCTACCAGGAGGAGTTGGAATATACTACTGTGGGTTGTCTCTTAGTAGAGTTTTGTTAATATATATCTGGGCATACAGCATGATGCACTTAAGTGTTTACTTATTTTTTTTAACAAGGTTTTTTCCTGGCTAGTTAGCTTACTGGTTCTCCCATTATTAAAAATTTGGAGGAGTGGAAAAAGAATTCTGGTGTGACTTTCACTTAGAGAGGCAAGCTTCAGGCAGCATCAAGGGTACACTCTAGTTCTGGCAGGAAGTGATCTTGAATGATGTTCATAGTCTCCAAGTCCTCTTGTTTTGAAACTAGCACAAAGAGCTCCTTAATATGGGAAAGAACAAAGGGGTGGTGGAGGGAGATCTTTAGAACTGTCTCTTTGGTGAGTCTCCAGTGGAAGAAGCCTATTATTTACTTATTTTCACTGAAATATTAGGTGAGAATGGTTATAGTCGAGAAAGCTTGCTTTCTCTTATTTCTTTGAGAGTTAAGCATGGGGCATCCACGACCTAAATCTGGGCAGAAGGGACCAACTTTCCCCTTGACCCATGTTCTCCTTTCAGACCTCAGGTATTTTGGGGAAAGAACAACCAGTAGCCTTTACAGCTATGACTCAGAGTGTTTGTTAGAATGAAAGGCAAAAAATATTCATTATGATCTATTTAATCCAATTAAAAATATTGGTTTCAGGTCTTACATTTAGGTCTTTAGTCCATTTTAAATTTATTTTTGTATATGGTGTGAGATAATGTTCTAATCTCATTGTGTTACATGTAGCTGTCCAGTTTTCCCGGAACCACTTGTTGAAGTGACTCTATTTTCTCCATTGTATATTCTTGCCTCCTTTGTCATGGATTAATTGACCGTAGGTGCACAGGTTTATTTCTGGGCTCTCTATTCTGTTTCATTGATCTATGTGTCTGTTTTTGAGACCTGAAACCATAAAACTCCTAGAGGAAAACTTAGGCAGAACACACTTTGACATAAATCATAGAAAATTTTTTTAGATCTGTCCCCTAAGGCAAAAAAAAAAAAAAGCAAAAATAAACAAATGGGACCTAATTAAACTTAAACGTTTTGCACAGCAAAGGAAACCATTGACAAAACAAAAAAGACAACCCACTGAATGGGAGAAAACATTTACAAGTGATATGACCAACAAGGGTTAATATCCAAAATATATACAGAGCTCATACAACTTGATAAAAAGAAAAAAGAGCAGAAGACTCGAATAGGCATTTTTCCAAAGCAGACATACAGATGGCCAACAGGCACCTGAAAAGATGCTCAACGTCGCTAATTATTAGAGAAATGCAAATCAAAACCACAATGAGGTATCACCTCACACCAGTCAGAATGGCCATCATTAAAAAGTCTACAAATAATAAGTGTTGGGGAGGGTGTGGAGAAAAGGGAACACTTGTGCATTGTTGGTTGGAATGTAAATTGGTGCAGCCACTATGGGAAACAGTAAGGAGGTTCCTCAAAAAACTAAAAACAGAACTATCATATGATCCAGAAATTCTACTCCTGGGTAAATATTGGGAAAAAATGAAAACACTAATTCAAAATGATACTTGCACCCCCCAGTGCTCATAGCAGCACTATTTACAATAGCCAAGACATGGAAACAACCCAAATGCCCATCAACAGACAAATGGATAAAGAAGATGTGGTACATGTATACAGTAGAATACCACTCATCCCCTCCCTTCTTATTTACTGACACCATTCTTGGAAATGGATTTTCCAACAAAATTAAATATGCATTTCTGAAGCATAGCCCATTAACCATTGGGCATCTTTTAAAATGCAGTCTTTTAAAATGTTCATGCTTATGATTAAAAAAAGAGACTAGATTCTTACTAAATAACATTTTCAGCTAAACATTTCATGATTCATGGATGTTCATCTCAATATTACTGATGTATTAGATCTGATGAATCTGTGTGCTTTTACTTTGTTTCTTCAGTTCAACAGGATTTAATTTGATACTCCCTAATATGTTTCACACATAAGTTCTTTACCTATACTCTACAAAATGACAAAAGTAATCTCCTTTAGGCATAGTTCTCTGTATTGCATCACCAGAATTTGCACATTTTTTCCAGTATTTATGTGAGTTTGGGGATGGTTCTAAAAGCAAGAATATATAAGGAAGTTTGTCTATTCTGTCTTTCTGCTTCATCTAATACTTTTTAAGAAGTCTATTTGACAGTCTAATAGCAAATCAAATATTTTGGACAGCTAGACTCAGCTAAAGTCTAGATACAAACCACATATCTGATAAGGGATTGATATTCAAAATATATGAGGAAGTCACACAACTCAGTAGTAAAAAAATGAATAGAGTTGACCCTTGAACAACACAGGGGCTGGGAGCACTGACCCTCTACACAATCGAAAATCTGCATATAACTTATAGTAGTACTCTTTATATGCGACTTATCCATATCCATGGTTTCAACAAATCTTGGATCCTATAGTACTATGGTATGTATTTAGTGAAAAAAAAAAATCCACCTATAAGTGTACCTACACAGTTCAAACTTGTGTTGTTCAAGTGTCAACCATAATCCAGTTAAGAAGTGGGAAGAGGACCTGAATAGATATTTTTCCAAGGAAGATATTCAAATGACCAATAAGCACATGAAAAGGTGCTCAGCATCACTAATTGTAAGGGAAATGCAAATCAAAACCACAATGAGGTATCACCTCACACTTGTTAGAATGGCCATCATCAGAAAATCTACAAACAACAAATGCTGGAGAGGGTGTGGAGAAAAGGGAACACTTGTGCACTGTTGGTGGGAATGTAAATTGGTATTGTCACTATGGAGAACGTTATGGAAATTTCTCAAAAAAATTAAAAATAGAGCTACCACATGATTCAGCAATCATATTCTGGGTATGTAACCAAAGTATATAAATCACTATCTCAAAGAGATGTATGCACCCTCATGGTCATTGCAGCATTATTTACAAGAGCCAAGATGTGGAAACAACCTAAGTGTCCATTGACAGATGAATGGATATAGAAAATGTGGCATACATGGTCACTGGAATATTATTCAGCCATAAAAAGAAGAATAACCTGCCATTTTCAATGAAACTTGACAGCATTATGCTAAACGAAATTAGTCAGATAGAGAAAGACAAATGTGATATCAGTTACACATGGAATCTAAGAAAACCAAACTCAGAAACAGAGATTGGTGGCTGCAAATGTAAGGGGTGGGGTTAATGGGTGAAGGTGTCAAAAGGTACAAATTTCCAGTTATAATTTAAATAAGTTCTGGAGATAGAATGTACAGCATGGTGATTATAGTTACCAATACTGTATTATATATTTGAAAGTTGCTAAGAGAACAGATCCTAAATATTCTCATCACAAGAAAAAAATTGTAACTATGTGAGGTGATGGATGTGTTAACTAAACACGTGGTAATTATTTTGCAATATATACATATATGAAAAAATTATGCTATACACCTTAAACTTATACAGTGTTATATGCCAACTATATCTCAATAAAGCTGGAAACAAAATTAGGATAATAACGTTTAGGACCATTTGGGGATTAAACAAAACCTTATATTGAATTAGCATATTGTGAAGAACTACAAAATGATATTTATTACTACATTTGACCCTTGAACAACACAGGGGTTAGGGGCACCAACCTTCTGAGCAAAAATCTTCGTAACAGCTTTATAGTTGGCCCTCCTTATCCGTGGTTCTACATCTGTGGAGTTGACCAACCTCAGATAGCGCAGTGCTGTAGCAGGTACTTAGTAAAAAAAAATCTGCATATAAGTGGACCCATGCAGTTCAAACTCTTGTAATTCAAAGGTCAATATTGTTGTTATTACGCCTATATTTTCCATTACTTTAGAGGAATCCGATTTAAACAGTATAAATCATTCACATGAAGTCTCAAGACGCTTTATATAAACTAGATGGCAGAACGGGATGACGTTGGATCAAATTTCTAAGAACCATGTATTTCATTTTTTATGGCAATGGGACGAATCCTCTCAAACTTATAGCTCTTGATTTGTGTAACTAGGTCATTCCTATTGATTTTTGGAGAAAGAGTAACAAATGGGATTTGGTAGCCTTTACAGAAATACATGCAAGGAGGAAGAAAAGGTATTTTTAAATCATAAAACATTTTATTGAGAAAGAGTCAAAGCTAAAGCCATACAAAAGCCGGCACTATCTCCCCTTTACAAATCACAAGCCTGGAGGAAAAGTATATCCTTGAAATGGAAGGGTCAGTTGCATCTTAAGTAGTATTAGACTATGCTAGTAGCCTAAAAGGTGTTTGCCCAAGGACATTTTGGCATGTCGTCCATGATTTTCACAGGCTTCTGATGTATTCTTGAAAACTCAAAGTTCTGTTCAGTATCTGATATTTGTAGTTGACTGTGTAAAAGATGAAGGCAAACCATTGGACTGATTTCCTCTTCCTTAGAGTTTTACAATATTCTATATTGAAGTGTGGTAATTCTACACAGAATATACTACTGCCTTAATTTCACTAAATGAATGTCCAGAAGGTTGAGAGCTCTTTCATCTTTAGCCTTCCTCCCTCTTCAGCCCACTCTTACGCAGTGCCTTTCCTTCTGTAACAACACCTGCCATGCCCCTTTCTGAGATTTTTAAAGGTAGACGTGATTAAGAGTAATTTGGAGCAGGTCTAGAAATGGCCTAGAGAAGTTCAGGATCAAGCTCTAGAATTAGCTGATTTTTTGGCTGCCCTGGCAATGAGTGGGAAATCACTGTGTACTATAGAATTTTCTTTTTTATTCAAATACTTTGAGTTTATTACCTATCTGCCCATAGCTTCAGCCTTCTCTAATTATTTGTTCCCCATTTCAGTATATAGGATAGAATCTTATTCCTACTAAAATTATACTATGTATTTTATTAGTTATGAGGGAGCTAAGGTGGGAAGGTAGAAAGCAATGCCAGTAGAGTAATAGTTTCATTAATAAGTAGGACTCACTAATGAAAAACTTCTTTTCTGGAGAAAATTAGAGATCAGAAAACCAGTTTTCCACTCCAGCAACTGATGCTAAAAAGCTTCAGTCAGACTTGCCTTTAGAGTCCCTTCCAAACACCAGTGGAACAACTACCAAGCAGCTTAAGCAACCAAACTAAGGCGTTGCTGTCCCTGTGCTTGAAGACTCTCTGAACGTCACAGTGGGGCAGTAAAACGATGTGTGGGTTAAGATCTAGTCCTTGTCATTCTATGATGCTGGGGAGTCATGTAGCTGATAGGTATCAATTTAGTCATTCTACAAGGAACATTTTAAATTAACAGCCCAATCAACACAATCCTTGAAAAATAATCAGATTTTTCCTTATTTACTTGGGAAGTAGAATTTTAAAAAACAAGAGAAAACAAAGGTCATCCCTAGGTAAGTTAAAGCTTCAGGTGAAGAACTCTTTACACTGGAGACAAATTATCAGGCCTCATGACTTCCTTAGGACCTGCCTATTTATCTCAAACAATCTGTGCTCAGAGGTGTTTTTGTCATACAGCTAAAATTGCAAAGTGCAACACTTTATATGACATAATTTTTTCACCTTTTTTTTTTTTTACACGGGTGATTTCTTATATAATTGCTCAACTCGCAGGTAATTTGTAAATCAAGATATTACTATATAGCAACATAGGGAATAGGCCATCACAATAGAAATAAAATAGAGAAAGAGAGAAAGACTAATAAAATATAATTATATATTTTTTATTATGGAAAGGCAATTTCTGCTTTCTATTGAAAATAAGTATAAAATTAGTAGTTAAATTTGATGATAAATGCTTCCTTAGATGCCTCATTTGTCCCTTACTATAAAAGTTATATGACCTTCAACAGAGATGTCAGGTTGCTGAAAAATACAAATAGTTTAAATATGTTTTTCATCAAACTGAAAATTTGTCTAAGGGGCCCTTTGAATGAGATGAAGCTGTTTGGGAGGATCATATATAAGTTTGCATTTAACAGTAAATAACATATAAAAATAAAATTCAGTGATTTCAGGGCTTAACTGCATTTATAATTAATGTTCTTACCCACGTAATTAAGTTAAAAAGATAGGTAGAAGATAAATGTGATAGGGGAGAGCTGGAAAGAGAAAAACAAATGTAAATTTGTTTCAGAATATTTTATTTTCACCATGGTTATGGAATATTGCAAAGAGAATTGTATCAATATGTTTATTCTGTTACTCAGGAACTGCAATTAATTTCACTAAAATGTAATTTCTCTTTATAATACATTTTCCAGTACATGGCTTTTTAATCTCAAAAAATACATTTTATTTGTAAACCGAAATGGTGATGGAGTTTGCTTTTCTTTCATTGTGATGGTTCAGAAACTTGAAATTACCTGATGGGTCTGGCAATGAAGAGACAAGGAAGTAAACATAATCGTAGTTTCATTTTTCTGAAGTTTGCTTTCCTGATGTGTATTCTGATTCTCCTAGTTCTTAGCCCACTCACAGCTGTAGAGAAGTGGCCATTTCCAATGAGTGGTCATTTGTGAAAGTACATTGTTTTGTGACAGGACAGTATTTGCTAGGACAGAGTCAATAGGTGGGGTGATAACTTCATTTATTGGCATATTATAGGTTTCGATGAAAAGTACGGGCAGTTGTTTAATCTGCAGTAGGAAATTAAAAGTAATTAGAGATTTAACAAAATTTTCATTGATGTGAATATTAAGGAAGTCAGAAAAGCCTCAGGTTATTTCTTTTTGTATTTATTATTATTATTATTTTGCAACGGTTAATATGTGTCTTTAGGTTTCTGACAGAAGGAAGACACTTACAAGGATCAGAAGGTAGTATTCCACTGGGGGAAATGTATTTTATACTCAGCAATAGAAATTCTACTTTGAGTTCTATGGAGAAAAAGGTTTACGTATTGATCCAACTGACCAGCTAGCGTGTATTTTTTGAAAGAAATTGAAAAACCTAAATACAGAATTCAGCTTTTGACTGTAGTGGGTAAACAGCTGCCACTAGGAACAAGTTAATTTTTTTTAAGTGGATTCATTTAAACAGAAAACAACCCTCACAGAATCTCTTTATTCTACATGGAGAATTAGTCATTGTGTTTTGCCTTTTGATGTGCTGTGGCAAAAAGGATTCACACATAAATTCCTTTTAGCTTTGCTAATGTTCTGTCAACTCTGGGACCTGCAGATGTAACCTATAGAGAAAGTGCGGCTCTTATTGCCAAAGTCTAGTTTTCCCTAAAAGCACACATCATGTTTCTATCTTCTACTCTTGGGTATTTCCTTTCTAGAAATGGCACCCTAATGAATATTAGACTAAAGTAATGGCATGGCAGTTAAAAATATATTGTTTCTTTTCAGATCTTCCGCTACAGAGACAAAGAGAGTGTGTCAATTTTCCTCCTTTTATTCTCACTTAAAAATTAATATTAGCTGAATCGCTGATAATCAGCACTCAGTCAAATAAACAAATAAATCAACAGGGAAATTATTTGTAAGATAAATGTGATCTAAACTGTCACTACGAAAAGCCAAAGCAGAATTCATTTTATGCAGACCTCAAGCAACTCAATTTCTGAAGGATGGCTTTAATGGTAGCCTTAACTAAAATGTATATTTTAACAAGGCATATTTACAGCACATAATAAATGTTTAAATTAGATTAATTAGTATGCATCGTTGAGGCTTTCTTACTGTTTAGAATTATTTGCCCTGCTGAAGTAGTAAATCTAGATGAGCTGAGCACTCAAATGATTCTAATAACAACACTTGGCATTTGTACAGTGCATTATATTTTCTAAGTACTTTATAATTACAATATTAATTAGTTAAGTGACATGTGATCTTGTGAAGAGGTCTGCATCTTATCCCCTTTCACAAATGTGGAAACTTTAAATGCAAAGGACAGTAATTCACATTGCAAGTAAATCAGGTTAAGATTAAAAAACGTTTTGTATGACTTGTGAATGTCTGATGCTGCATTTTACTAAGAACAATTTATTTCGATGTCATGTTCTTTGGATCAAGAGGTAAAGGTTTCATCCCATATACAGATTTTCAGAAAGCTAGCAGAATAAAGAAAGGATAGAAAAGAGAGAGTTCTTTAGTTTCCATTGCATTCTGTCTCCTATACTAAACTTTCATTAATTATATCCTTGAGGCTGAGTTGTTGAGCCTGGAACCTTGATGGTGAATTGGGTAGCCTCCTGGAGGACCCTTGGTCCCCTATCAGAGGAAGCGTCTGCTTTTTACTGAAGCATTTCTAGTGCTTCATGTCGGTGCAAAGGGGAACAATAACTTCAAAGGCTAATGAGGCTGGGAAATTCACTTAAGTGTCTTTGGTTTATAATCTCAATGCAAATTAAGTAGAGTTTCCAAAATATTATAGAATAATATGAGATTATTTTAAGCAAGCAACTTCAACAAGCATTAATTAATTATTTACATTCTGTCTTCTAAGGGGAAACTCTAAAATTAATAGAACATGGCTTCTGTACTAAGAGACTTGGAGTTTAATAGAAGGATATAAACATGTCAACAAATTAAAGCAATATGAAACAAATAGTTGTTAGGCACTTGTCACCCATCAGGCATGATTTTAAGGGATACAACAGTGAATAAAACAGGTAAAAACCCCTGCCTTCATCTAGCAGATATTCCAGTGAGTGAATAAAAAGTATTAAAGGTAGTGTGATAAAGAAGGGATAGAGTGCTTATAGATGAGGCATGCAAAAAGCGGTAGCCAATATTTACCTATCTGCAGGACATTGATGAATTGCCATTTGAATTTAATATTGTTAAATGAGTCAATGTTTATTTGAAGGCTATAGAGAAGAACTTTAGGGCAGCAGGGGGATTGGAGGATGGAGGGTGGTTGAAGTGACAAAGGGTTAGGTGTGGAGAAAATATAGGAAGCCCAGAAAGTTTGGTGGACAAAGACTTGGACATATGAGAGTCTGGTAAACTTCAAGTAATTAGGCAAGGCTGGAACTTATGGTACATAGGCAGTTGGCTTCAAAGGTTAGTAGAAAAACTATGGACCCACATAATCTAGAAAATTAAGAGCACATTAATTATGGCTGTGTAGTATACTGGCAGAGAAGATGGCCAAGATGGAAGGTGCTGGCAGCTGCTTGGCTTGGTGGTGAAGGAGGATGAAGACACTAGTACTAGGTGAGGTGAGAAGAGCTCCCATCTTTACCTGACTTCAAAAAGGAAGCCTTAATTAATGTGATCAGATAATAAAATAGAAAACCAAACAACAGCCACAGCAGCAAAAACCTTTCTAGTATTTTACCATTTATTTGATTCTTCCTCTTCTTTTCCCCTCCAATTATATGCATAGAATATGAGAATTACTGAAAGCAAAGCAAAGCCAACCAAAAACCCTTGAAATTCACAGGCTAACATCAAAAAAGATTCAAAATTAGGTAAATGAAATACCTTATACGAAATAGAATAAAATTCCAGGCTGTTTCACAAGTCTCCTTGTTTTACAGAGAAAGCAATCAGGTTGTAGAAAGGTTGAGTGGGTCTTCAAGTCTTTACAGTATGGAGACCTCTTTAGTCAGGCTTAACTATTTCAAATATTCACTGTGTCCACTAACAGACTATTGGAAATGTAATAACCTCTGTTTGTTTTTGTTGTTGTCATTATGGCTACCATTATTGCTCCAGCAACTACTCCAGTAGTTCAGAAACCACTATTTACTTTTACTTATATATCTATCACCTAGTCCAAGTGAGTGTCACTTATTTGTTGAATGACTTGTAGACATATTTCAAAACTTCTCGACAAAAAAGTACTGATGCTGAAAAGTACTGAAACTGATGCTAAGGGGAGATTAGCACCCAAATGAGGTTTTCTCTCCTTATATCTTACTTTTTGGAAGAACTGAGGGGGATTTATCAGAGAAGGAAAGCAAAACATTTTGGAGGAAATGAATTTTGAGGAGTGCTCACCTAAGCATTTGCTGTATCATTGTCCTCATGAGGAGGCAGACTGTTTTAGTGTTTATCATTCTCTTAATCTGTGAAGTATATTTGCTTGTGAAATTTTTCACACTACAAACCCCCAACCTCCTGTCTATAAATATCACCAAAATCTATGTGTACATGATTTTTACTCAAGTATTTTTTTTCCTTCCCAAATATAATGAAAATAACCAAAACAAGAACAAGAACATCATCAACAACAAGGACAAACAACAAAGGGATTGATGAGTTGTATCAAATAACACAATATTTTTCCTTCTTTATATACCTTTGAGTGAGAAACAATTTGTCTGGATCTCATTTTTCTCTCATGTAAAAAAGAAGGGTACCAACTATCATCACTATTTTAATAATGTTCTTAGAATACTAGACAATGCAATTAGACATGAGGAAATCATAATGTGACAATGTTGAATAAGAAGAAAATATTATTTTCAGATATTATGTATCTGAAAGGCCAACCTAGTTTACCATAAAACTATTAGAAACTTTAAGATAAAATATTAAGATTGCTCATTGCAAAAGCAATACCAAAAGTTCATGGCTTTTCTATAAAAATAAAATGAAAAAACAAGCACCCATTTTTAATGGTAACATAAAAGGTAAGTGCACTATGGGCTGAATTATGTCCCCCCAAATTCACATATTGAAGCTCTAACCTCCAGTGTGATTGTACTTGGAGTAGAGAAGTAATAATGTTTGAGTGAGATAACAGTAAAGAGTGCGGCCCTGATCCCTTAGAATTCCTGTCTTTAAAGGAGAGCCGTCGGAGAATTTGCTCTCTCTGCTCTTTGAGGACACAGCAAGAAAGTAGCCATCTGCTAGCCAGGAAGACACCTCTCACCAGAAACTGAACCTTACTTACTGGAATCTTGATCTTGGACTTCCCAGCCTTCAGAGCTGTAAAAAAGTAAGTTTCAGTTGGTTGTGTAACTCAGTTCCTGGTTTTTTCAGGGCAGCTCAAACTGACGAATACAGATTTTGGTATTGAGAAGTGGAGGTGCTGCGGAGTCAAATACTTCAAAATGTGCAAGCAGCTTTGGAACTGTACAATAAGAGGCTGGAGGACTTTTGAGACACATGCTATAAAAAGAGCACACATTGGGGGCTCACTCCGGGGAGCTGGAGCTTTGGGCAGGGTTGCTTGGGCCGGCGAGGGCGCAGGGCTCCAGGGCTTGGGGCTGGCCCCCGCCTCTCTGGGCAAGCGCGCGTGGCTGGCGTTTCTAAGGTGAGGCTGCGCACACCCGACCCTTTCCGGGGGCAGAGGAAACACCTATGAACCCTTCGGCCTCCTTCCTGGCCTGGCTCCAGAACACAGGGTCAGAAGTTGAGATTTCCACTGTCGAAGAGCAATGGAAAAGGGCTGCAGCTGCTCATTGGAGAACTGAAAGATTGAGACAGAGAGCTCAATGATATGGTTGTAGTACATCAAAGACGACTCCTTTCATAGGAAGAGGATCGGCAGAGAGTGTTGACTTTGGAAGAACGTTACAGCAAATTAGAAGGTCAGACATACATTCAGCAGCATCTGTCATGTACTTGTACACACCAACACATTAAAAGGGCTCACGGGAAAGATAGAGAAGGAGCATTTCAACACAATCCCTGCTACCCTGGAGTTTATTTTAATTGAAGATAAGAGAACTTCATGAACACTTACGAACGAACAGACAAACACAATGTGAATTAAAGTAGGGCAAGCAAAGTACTTAACTGTAGAAAGAGTTCTGGGACAGCTCCAGTCAACATGGAGTGTCAAGAGTGAACCTGAAGGAAATTAGTTTTGAGCTAGAATATGAATGAAGATGCCATAGAACTGGCCATTCCTCTTGAACTGACTCAAAGATTTTAAACTTTTGGTATTGAACTTGATCTCAAGTGCCTAAAACAGTCATCTTTTAAAATTATAGCAGTCTCAAAAATGGCTTACAAAAATTTCCTTTTGTACCATATTTTAACTGTCAGCCTTTTGGTGCTACCCTAAAGTCTGAATGTTCTATTGACACTGCATTAATACTAGAGTGTCCTAGAGGGGAAAATACTAGATCTGTTTAATAGAAAGATAATCATATATCCCCTTCTTTTTAACTTATTCTACACAAAGGATTCTGTAAATGTGACAACCTAAATATGAATAAATTTTCCATTTCTTTGATGACCATACCCACCCACATGTATATACACATAAATGCAGTATTTAGTACAATTGTACATTAGATGGAATATAATATCTTATATAAATATCTTTTATATAAACATATTAAAGAGTAAAGATAACATTATATACAAGCATACCTTGTTTTATTGCCCTTTGCAGATATTATGTTTTTTTAGAAATTGAAGGTTTGTGGCAAGCCTGCACTGAGCAAGTCTGTCGGCACCATTTTTCCAGCAACGTTTGCTCACTTTGTGTCTCTGTGTCACATTTTGGTAATTTTGTAATATTTCAAACTTTTTCATTATTATCATATTTGTTATGGTCATCTGTGATCAGTGATCTTTGATGTTACTACCGTGACTCGCTGAAGGCTCAGATGATGGTTAGCATTTCTCAGCAAGAAGGCATTTTTAAATTGAGGTATTTAAATACAATACAAAGGTATACACATTGTATTTTGGACATAATGCTATCGCACGCTTAATAGACTACAATATACTGTAAACATAACGTTTTTATGCACTTGGAAACCAAAATATTTGTGTGACTCACTTCATTGTGATATTCCTTTTATTGCAGTGGTTTGGAACTGAACCTGCAATATCTCCGAGGTCTGCCTGTATAGCCATCAGTATCTGGTTTTAAAATGAGCAAGACATTTGAATAGACATTTCATGGAAAACTGAATGGCCAATAAATGCACAAAAAAGTAAAAAAAAAAAAAAAGCCCACATTGCCTTTACCAGATTGTTAATAGAAATATGACATTAAAGGTCATTCTCATGAGGTCTCAGATAGGTACAAGGAACATGTTACTGGAAACTGTAGGAAAGGCGATACTTTTCACAAAGTGGTAAAGACATTTTGGTGAGGATGTGGAGAAATTGGAACACTTGGGCACTGTTGGTGTGAATGTAAAATGGTGCAGCTGCTATGAAAAAGAGTATGGCTGTTCTCAAAAAATTAAAAATATATTTACCATAAGATCCAACAATTCCAATTCTAGATATCTACCCAGTAGAGTTGAAAGCAGGGTCTCAAAGATATATTTGCACACCCATGTTCATTGCAGCACTATTCACAATAGCCAAAAGGTGGAAGCAACCTAAGTGTCCAATGATGGATGAATGAATAAACATAATGTGGTATATGCATACAATGGAATATTATTTAGCCATGAAAAGGAAGGAAATTCTGATCTATGCTGAAATATAGATGAAACTTGAGGACATTATACTAAGCTAAATAAGCCAGCCAAAATAAGACAAATACTGTGTGATGTCACATATGATGTACCTAAAATAGTCAAATTCATAGAGACAGAAAGTAGAATGATGGTTGCTAGAGACTGAGAAGAGGGAGGAATAGAGAATTATCTAATGAGTATAGAGTTTCAGCTTTGCAAGATGAAAAGAGTTCTGGAGACTGAATGCACAACAATGTGAATATACTTACTACTGAGCTCTACACTTAAGAATGTATAAGACCTGGTGGTCCAGTGGTTAGGACTCTGTGCTTCCACTGCAGGGGGCATGGGTTCCATCTCTAGTCGGGAGAAATAAGATCCCAAAAACCTCGCGGTGTAGCCAAAAAAAAAAAGAAAGAATGTTTAAGATGGTAAATTTATGTTATGAGATTTTACCACAATTTAAAAATTGTTTAAAAAGTTAAATAAAAGCAAGTTGCAGAATAAGAGCCATTTGTATAACACCATTTATACAAATAGATAAATCACAATTTAAAAATCGAATTCGGGCAGAAGAACTAACTAAGGATAAGAGAGAAAAGGAAAAATCAATTCTGTGTTTTATTTTTACCTTTGTTGTATTTTGGAATTTTGTCCACAAGCATTTATTATCTTTACTTTGAAAAAAATATTTAGAAAGGTAGATTGATATAGATAGGTAGACAGATAGATAGGCACATGAATCGATGGATATATAGTTGGGATGGATCATATGAAATTGGTGATATTTGATCAGTTTTTTTGTTTTGTTTTTGTTTGTTTTTGTTTGTTTTGTTTTCGGTACGCAGGCCTCTCACTGCTGTGGCCTCTCCCGCTGCGGAGCACAGGCTCCGGACGTGCAGGCTCAGCGGCCATGGCCCACGGGCGCAGCCGCTCCGCGGCACGTGGGACCCTCCCGGACAGGGGCACAAACCTGCGTCCCCTGCATTGGCAGGCGGACTCCCAACCACCGCGCCACCAGGGAAGCCCATTTGATCAGTTTTGATCCACAAAAATGGCAATCTCATACAATTCAATAATATACAGGAATCAGTAAAATAAAACAAAGTAGCTTAATTAATACTTATGATCCTTTCCAGTTTTAATTTTCTAAATCCCCAAAAAGATAGCTCTAAAAATGTCTCAATTTAGTGTTAAAAAGTTAGAAGTCCACTGAGTTTTTGATATCATAACCCAAATTACTTCATTTGAAAACTTGCTTGCAAGTATTGCTGTTCGTGAAGCATTTTAGCTTATTGAACTTCTAAGGTTAGAATTTAGGCCTTGCTGCATTGTTTATATATAATCCATTTATTGACTTAAATAATACAGACATATGTAGCATCTTAAAGAATATTTCTAGACAAGTCAACTTTGATTATCATAGAATGTTTTTCACATACTAATTATATCAAGAGAGAATATTTTAATGTCACAGAAGTGGAATTGCCCTTTTTGAATGCACATCAGTATAAAAGACACAGAACAGAAAAACCATGATTGTCAATGAGAAGAATCTTATAGTGTTTGGTTCAAAAACCTTTCTTCACCTGTGATGAAGCTCACATTCCTTAGGCAGATAATGTATAGTAATAGTTGAAGCATATAATAAATATCCTTTCTTACTAATGTATTACATTTTATTAGCTAGATCAATATTGCTATAATTTCCACCCATTAGCATCTCATTGCTGTAAAGTACATAAAAATATTTACATTAACACTGATCAAAATTGCAACAGTGTGTATTAAAATATGAATGACATATAATCAGAATTTTCTGTTTCTACTGCCTCCAGTTATTTCTGACCCCAGATATGAAGTTCAAGTTTATACTTAATAGCACAATTATGTAAATCTGTAATTCTAACACTGAATTACAGCTGGTAATGATCAATAATTATATTTATGTATGATGTGAAGTTAATACTACCACCATAGATTAATGTAAACAACAAAATTATTTCTGCAGTCAAGAGCTAACAAATCATCATAAACAGAGAACTAAAACAATCTCTTCAGAGCCTAATTCCTCCAGCAGAGTAAACAGATTTTTTATTCCCAATGAATGTAAAGCCCCCAATTAAAAAGAACACAGCTCTACCAAAAATAACATGATGGCTGAGTATTTCACTACACTTTTTAATTCTTATTTCAGTCTTCAGAAAAGTGAAGATATCCTGAAGTATCTGATATGCCTTTTTTGAAGGACACTGGGAAAAAGTGAAAGAAAAAAAAACAGAAATTCTAGAAAAATACAGCCAGTCAATTTAAAAAACAAGCTGGAAAATATGTATACTTTTCTGTACATTACAGAGTTCAAGATCCTTCCATTAAAAGAAAAAAGAAAAACCTTTGCAAATATATCAGAAAATTGTGTACAGCTGTTATGTCATTTGATCCTTTCTTGAATTGATGCCATAGCTGAAGGAAACAAAAGCTTGAAATATGCCACATAAAATAAAGTTTAATTTTCAACAGTTAGGAATGCCTGAGCTAGAGAAAAGACATAGGAATCTTGCTTTACACCTTTGCATTGCTTAGTGTTGTGTAAATAGTAGAGGTGAGCCAGACTGGAATACAATGAAAAGAACTGAAGAATAACAGGTGCGGCATTGTATAATTACTATGTTCCTTGCTAAGACTAAAGTCAATGTCATATTTTTTATTTCACCAACTAGGTTAAAAGAGGAGGAATTTGCTATAGGAAGATAAGCATTTTACATGTTTTATTTAACATCATCCACTTATGTATGTTTTTAGCTAACATTCATGTGGGGCTTCCTGTGGGCCAGCCACTGTTCTAGGTAGTTTGTGTACGAGAACTTATTTTTTTTTCACAATTACTCTTTGAATTCGGTATTATTAATATCATCATTTTATAGATGAGAAAACCAAGACACAGACGGATCCAAGCTCGTATAGTTAAAAAGTGGAGGAGGTAGGATTTAAACCAGTTTCACCTGAAACTAAAATCATGTTCTTTGTTTCGTATCACACTGCGTACTCAAAATTATCTGTATTATGCAGTGGAACTCTGTTAAAATACAATTTTTGTCTTTGTAATTTAGCACAAGATAGAGTATTAAACATCACTCCACTTCAGGGTTTCTCATCTTTGGCATTACTGACATTTGGGGGTCAAGTGATTCTTTGTTTTGGAGACTGTCCTGTGCATTGTAGGATGTACAGCATCATCCCTGACTTCTTCTCATTAGATGCCAAAAGCACTTTCCCACCCACTTGTGACAGCCAAAATAGTCTTTAAGGAGAAAAATCAATCCCCCATAGAGAACCACTGAATCTTAGCCAAATCCTAACTACTGCATATAGTAAAACACAGTTTTCGATACATTCTTTTCAATAACCTAGAACACTTGTCCCATGGAAGTCAGATATTATCTTTTTTCCCAATCTACCTAGGAAACTTCACATCTTGATTCCATCAAGGATGAATTTGGGAAATGAAAACTGACAACAAGAATTAGTCATTTCCATGTAAACAGCTTCTCATGATGATGTCTTGAGATGGAAGACCTCCCTGTCTTTTATGGATTCTCATCTCTGACACAGCTTATTTTTCACTTGTGACTATATTGACAATTCACATAGACATCAGAAAGGAGGTAATTTCTACTCCTCCTTACCTACTGACACAACTACTTTATAAATCCAAAGATTGCTTCTGAGATAAGTTGAAACCTATATTGTGAATGTATTTCTTTTCTTAATTTAGATGAAGTTCTGGTTTCTTTTAAAGGTCATTTTAACAGAATAATCCCATTCACTTTCATGCTATAGAAACTTCTCTTGGCTAGTAAGGAATTATTGGCTGAGAGCCTGAGTCTTTGTGAACAATCCTAGTTGCCTTTTTAACAAAGAGGATAAAGCAGAAGAACTCTAAGCCTTCTTTCAGAGGTTCCTTGTGGCATGGTGGTCTTCTCACACTGTGAATTTTCCCCCAGTGATCTGGGTTGATAGACTTACATTTCTTACCTGGTCCCTATAGGACATTTCAAGCAACTTAATCAAGGGTAAGCTTGTTCATTCTACCTTTTCAGTACAAAAATGTTTCAAAGAGTCTATTTCTTTTCTAACTTGAAAATACCTCTGCATTTCTGCAAAGAAAGATTTGTTATTATTAATATCTTTATTCCTATAAAGATTCCCATTTATCAGATAGCCAAGGTTTTTGAGACAAAGCTCTAACCTCAAATTTGCAAAATGGAACCCTGAGCCAGATTTTGCCCACAGGAGGGTGTGTGCCTGAGTGTGAGTGTATGTGTGTATGACTAAGGTTGTTATTATTACATTATTTGCTAACGTTTAAAGCTTTGGGAAATTTCTTAGAAAAATATGGATTTTAGGGTTTTTTTGAAATAATTGGAGGATAAGAAAATAACAGATTTAGTTTTCCTATATGGCAACCATCTGTCACAGCTAAGCAGCTGTCCTTTTCACAGGGGACATGTAAGCCTCAACATTCTCTACTACCTTGCATCTTGCCAGTCTCACTCACTATGTGTCTTGCTAGCGTCTGTGGGAATTTGACTTTGTGACCTCTGCCCTAGTCCCTGGAAGGAACAAGACAGAACTTAGTTCTCAGAGGACATAGAACTCCAAGGATGTACCATTTCCAGAACTTAAGAATAAGGTGAAGGGCTTCCCTGGTGGCACAGTGGTTGAGAGTCCGCCTGCCAATGCAGGGGACAAGGGTTCATGCCCCAGTCCAGGAAGATCCCACGTGCTGTGGAGCGGCTGGGCCCGTGAGCCATGGCCGCTGAGCCTGCGCGCCCGGAGCCTGTGCTCCGCAATAGGAGAGACCACAACACAGAGAGGCCCGCGTACTGCAAAAAAAAAAAAAAGAATAAGATGAAATATTAGGCTCAGAAAAATATCCAGAGACCAATGATCAAATCTGGGTTACAAATTATAATACTGCAACATTGTGATTTATAAGAAATATATATTTGGTCATTCAGATGTCCACATACATATTTCTCACATGAATTTTGTCTTCATCCTTAGCTCCTGGCTCACTGCTCCCAAAACTCTTGGAATTTCCTGAGTGATAAGAGCAGTGGGAGCATCTTTTGTATAATATTTAGTCTCTGGTCCTCAGTTCCTGAAAATGATTCATAGTCATAAAGACAAAGGGTTGTTATTCATAACAAGCCCCTAACCACCACAACTAGGTTTATGTTAATGAGGTGACTTTTGGAAAGCACCTAAGGATGGGGGCTGGTTGTCAGGTGAACCAATCACAGTGGGGTAGAACTTGTAGTCCCACACCTTGAGTTCTGGGGAGGAGAGAAGGCGCTAGAGGTTCATTCAATCACCGATGGCTAATGATCTAATCAATCATGCCTGTGTAATGAAGCCTCCATAAAAACTCAAGAGGAGAGTGTTCTGGGAGTTTCCGTGTTGGTGGAGGTGGTAGGAGAGTGGTGCGCCCAGAGAGGGCAAAGAAGCTCCTCACCCTTTCCCCATACCTTGCCCTGTGCATCTCTTCCATCTGGCTGTTCCTGAGTTATATCCTGTAATAAACCAGTAATCTGGTAAGTAAACAGGTTTCCTGAGTTGTGTGAGCCACTCTAGCAAATTAACGGAATCTAAGGGTTGAGTGAGGTTTGTGGGAACCTCTAATTTACAGCCAGTTGGTCAAAAGTTCAGGTAACAACCTGAACTTGAGACTGGCATCTGAAGTGAGTGTGTGTGCTGGGGACGTGGCAGGGAAGTTGGGGGGTTGGGAGAGAGCAGTCTTGTGGGACTGAGCCCTCAACCTGTGGAATCTCTCCAGGTGGTTTCAGGATTGAATTAAATTTAGGGCCCTCAGCTGGTGTCAGAATTGCTTGTTGGTGTGGGAAACACCCCCGACTCCTACGGTGGAAATTGGGTTCCAGAACCCTATTAAATATAAAAATCGTTAAGTCTGACTTTATGTAGAATTACCATGCCATTACCCTAGAGTAGGCATTATATCCTCCCCTTGATGAGAAATAGGAATTAACTTAACAAGTGGGGCAGCATTGATTAAATTGACCCAGATGTGCAGAATGGAAGTTTGCAGAAAGGTCTAATTTTGTCTTTCCGTTATTGAACACAAAAAAAGTGTGGGCTATTTTGATAAAAATATATTGTATTTCTAGACTTTGTATATTGAGCTTCATTTTGGCCAAAGAATTGTATAAAAATATAAATTGTTCTGTGATTCTCTAGTACATATAGTAGACCATATTCTCTGAGCTCCATGAAAGGAGAAAATATTTAAGGATTTACTAACAGAAGAGGAGAAGGCTATTAAAAATATCATTAACTTTACTTAGCTATACACCAGAAATTCACAAAAACTTAACAGTGGTTAAATAGCTTAATTTGGGATGGCAGACAATTAGAGGAAGTGGCTGATAGCTGGGAGACTCTAAATGGTCTGCAATGGGCATACATAGTTATGTGACAAAAGGCTTTGAATAAAATGTAAGGGCACTTGATTATAAATAAAGAGTGACAATTAAGGGAGAGAATCGCCAATGCCACAATCAATCTATTACATTTTTCTCAATAGAAAAGCAGAAACTACAGAAACCTCTGTTGTCACGATTGCATCAGTCACTTCATGAATCCGATTTTCAATGAAACTTTTGCAGAAATCCTAGTACATTATAGGAATCTTTATTGTAATTACATGGATACACTACCCACTATTCAGGATCAGAAATGTTTATACCATGGTATCTTGGTTGATGATCTGTATGAAGCTCAGACTAGGCGTTGAACAATTGATGATAGGCCAAGCTTATTCTGCAATTAGCAAATCAGTTTGAGAACTAGAAGATTAAAATATGTGTAGAGGATAAAACCAAGCCTGTGCTATTCAAAGCAGAATGAGGACTTAGGTATTTGAGGACTTAAGTTTAAAGACTTCACCTATACCCAAATGAGGAAAGCTTGGTAGTTAGCCCCCAAGCCACAGGACACGTATACTTCAAGATTTTATACTTTGTGGTATGTCAACCAATATCTATTACATTATATATATATTCTTAAATTATCTATTTACTCAATTCTTTATAGTTTAAGGTGTGCATTTTTGTCCTTGTTTATTCATCCTATGGCCATTTTCAAGTACAGAATTAACTTTTTTTTTTTTGAGGCGTTAAAGAAGAACCTTACTGGGTGAATCTGGGTGAATCTGACTGATATCTAAGGATTCCATTCTGGTGTATAGGCAGAGCAGACCAGGTCAGTGGCATCCCAGAGAAGGAGGTAGACAATAAATAGGACAGAGTTACAGGGCCTGGGTGAGGCAGAGACAGTAGTAGTTCAAAGACTGGATATCTTTACCATGGCTGCAGACCATGAAAATAGGGGGAAAATGTTCCTCAAGTTGTGTTTTAATAGTAGATATTTGAAAAAAGCCAGAACTAAGTTAGATGGTTCAAAACCCAAGTCATCAATCTGGGGGTCGACTGGGAGAGAATAAGATGAGATACTATATCAACTATCTATTCCTCATAACAAGCCAACCTTAGATTCTTTGGCTTAACACAGCAACGGTTTACTATCTATCATGAGTTTGGGAAATTCCTTTGCTGATTTTTGCCTCTTGGTTTCTCAGGTGATTTACATTTCACTGGAGAATCTGCTGGGCTAGAATGTCCAAGATGGCAGATGGTGTAGACTGTTGGCTGAGGAGCCTCAGTTCTTCATGGGCTGTTACCCTACAGGAGTCTAGATTGGCTCCTCACACGCCAGTCTCAGGGCAACATCACACAACTTGTACACAGCTTATTCAACTTCAATTCTGTCATATGTTATTCATTATAAAGCAAATCATAAAACTAGCCCAAATTCAGTGGGTAGGGAAATAGACTTCCTCTCTCTCCCTTTTTTTTTTTTTTTTTTTTGGCCACACTGTGTGGCTTGTGGGATTTTAGTTCCCTGATCAGGGATTGAACCTGAGCTCTTGGCAGTGAGAGCGTGGAGTCCTAACCACTGGACCGCCAGAGAATTTCCCCAGACTCCCTCTCTTTATGGGAGGAATTGAAAAGAATCTGTGGACGTATAACAGCAACGACATTGAATCAATACTGGGTGTTCAAACCAGGAACCTAAGAGCATTTTATCAGAGTTAGAGAATAGGAAAGCTTGGAGTAATTTTCAAGGCAAAATGTGGTTGCCCACAGGAAGGGTAAATGTTTGAAATGTTATTCCTGTGAATGTTTTGGATATATTTAAATATGTCTGTGGGGTGTACACAGCTACAGAACGAGGCCTAAATAGGGATTTTTCGGTGGTAGCATGATTTCATATATGTAACAGAAATATACATACATAAATAGTTGGAACAATTACATCTTTATTTCTTTCACTATTACAAGCTTTTAAGTGCTCTGGTTACAAAATAACTCTGAACTCACACTGGACTTTGTGTCCTAAATCTATATGAACCGGGGGTGTTTCCTACCAAATAATATTACATACTTTTCATTGAAAAGCAAACTCAGAACGATTGTTCTCTCAGGAGCAGAAGACACTTATGCATGGATCTCAGAACTCTAGGGAAATTTTTTCTTATATCTCAGAGTCAGTTTTATCTTGGATTATATCTAGTTATATCTTGATTTTTGTTTTCTAATTGCTGATCAAGAGGGCAGAAAGCAGAGGATCCAGTATTGTTCTGGTGGTGCTTTCAAGAAGAGAATCATAGTTCTAAGCCTTTCTTTTTTTGTGGCCTCTCCCGTTGCGGAGCACAGGCTCCGGACGCACAGGCTCAGCGGCCATGGCTCACGGGCCCAGCCGCTCCGCGGTATGTGGGATCCTCCCGGACCGGGGCACGAACCCGCGTCCCCTGCATTGGCAGGCAGACTCAACCACTGTGCCACCAGGGAAGCCCAGACTTTCTTATTTTAAGTGAGCCTTAAACACGGATTTATATAACCATATGAATTAAGGAATGGCTGGTTTGGTTTGGTATTTTGTATTGTCCACAACTGATTAGGTTTATCTTTATGTTATCATTAGATTACAATACAATGATCATGCATCACGCATAACTGAGAACCCTGAATACATTTAATGAATGGAAGTGATTATCTGAATTCACTCTTCAAATGTCTAGGGTATTCATAAGATAATTTAGATATTTTACCCAATGAGATCTTGACTTATTTTAATCTTCATTTGACTTCTTAATTATGGCAGATAATAGATCTAAATTACCTTCTTTAAATTAGATCAGAAAGATAAGATTAAATTGCACTTCTGACCAAAGTATCATTTTTCACTTACTGAAGAACAGCGTGAACAATGCCTACGCTTCCACTCATGTTAAATTCTAAGGTTTCCTCCACCGTGCAAAAGTGAGCTTTATTTCTCTTTTGTATTTTTTTGTAACAGCAAGTACACACCACTTCCTATATTTAATATGTACTTGCATCAGATTTAGGTTTAGTTGCATATTACACCGCTTCTAAATAATTGTGGGCTAGAAAGTTAATTTTTGTCTAGTGTTTAAAATTCCCTGAGGTAGGCAGAACAGGGCTGTCTGGCTGCTCCAAAGCTACTCGGGTATCGTGTTCCTTTTAGATTATCCCTCTCTCACTCCTAATGTGTGCCCATGGAATCCAAGGTAGCTAGTGGAACTCCAGTTGTCATATGTATGTTCTAGAAAACAGGATAAGGGAAGAAGAGATAAGGGATGACTCCCCTCTCTTCAAGTATATAATACTTAATTTTCATTTTACTGACTCAATCTCAGTCGCATAGCTGCATCTGCAAAGGAAGTTGGGAAATGTAGTCTTTTAGCTGAGTGCATGGCAGTCCATCAAAAATTGGTATTCTGTTGGTAAAAAAGAGGTGAGGAATGGATATTGAGAGGCAATTATCAGTCTTTGCCACAGTACATTGTAAGAATTAATTGAACTGAAAAGAAATGATTATGTAGAGATTTTTGATGTGTGCTTTGAGACTCACTACTTGGCAAGGTGTTTGAAATCACCTAATGCCTCATTATTTGGTGCTTTGTGTCATTTAAAATGAAACCTGAATTTCAATTACCAGAAGATGCTGTAAGCTCTTAAAGTATGAATTTATTTATCTTCAATTTCTGCGCTGACTGCAACAGCTGCATCTTACCAGTGAACCCCATCTGATAGAAACACGTGTCTGATTTCTATTTTAGTCCTGGCATAGTAACTGTGAAAGACTTTGGTTGGCACTTAGTTATATTGCTAATATGTCACCTACTATTATTGCTACTGAATCAGCTTTTCTGTCACATCTCTTATCATGTAGCATATCTGTAATCCCCATAAGTAAGCTAGAATTATATCCTTTTCCAAAAATTTACACCTTAATTCTATGCCTAAGTATATACACCCCTACTGACTTGTGCATTTCACATTTTGTTTTCTATTTTCACTTAAATTCTATTACCATTATTTAAAAATTGTCAAACAATCAAGGCTGAAAAGAAGGAAATCCACTAGAAGATTATACAGTTGGCAGTACTGTGTAAAAAATGGTGGTAAAATTGTATACATTTATTACTTTAAAAAAATGAGATTTTTATTTTCGTTTGCTTTCTTTTGGTTCCTTAGAACATTAAATCCTACAATTTTTACCTGACTCAAAAATTTGTTCTTTGCTGCCATTAGTTAAAGCATTGTCAATATCCAGAAATCAGAATTTGGGGAGGTTTAAACATTTCCTTACCAAAATGTTTTTCACAGGTCCTTGTGTTTGTTTATTACAGAACTTCCTAAGGCTATTTAATAATTATGATCATTTCATTTTTTATGTTTTTGAGTCATATTTCAGGTAGACAATCCCAATGGGCCAAATCCAACTTTCCTAGTTGATTCTTATTTAACTTCCATTTTCCATCCACCATATTGACCTGGGACTGTATTCTCCTCCTACAGTATCCATTTTTTTTTTTATTAATGTAAACTTTTAGTAAAGCATAAAATACATACAGAAAAGTAAAGCATCCTAAACGTATATCATGAATTTGTGCAAAGTGAACATACCTATTTGTAACCAGCCCCAAGATTAAGAATTAGAACTCTACTAGACCCCAGATTTGACTTGTATCTTTTTCTAGTCACTATTCTCCCTCTTGACTTATAGCACTGAATATTCGGAGTTACCTCTTTTTGATCTTTATATAAATGTAATTATGCAGAACATAGAGTTTTGTGCCTGCCTTCTCTCATTTAGAAATTCATAGATTTTTTAAGATTCTCATTTTTAGATTCATAGATTTGTGTGTGTGTGTGTGGTGTAGTTCATTCATTTTCACTGCTGATGAACTTTCAGTTGTCTTTGCCTTATGAACAATCTTCTTATGATGTGCTTTGGTATAGTTTCTTTGTAATTATTCTGCATGGGATTCATAGCACTTCTCAAATCAATGGGTCAATGTCTTTTATAAGTTTTGGAACATTTGCAGCCAGTATCTCTTCGAATATTCTTTACCTCCCATTCTCTCTCTCTCTCTCTCTCTCTCTTCCCTTCTTCTAGGAGTCCAGTTACATACATATTAGACTGTTTTCACTTGTCCCACATTTTTTATGCTTTTCGTTGTCTTTAATGTATCTTTCCTTCCCCCTGCCTTTGTTCATCATTTCGATATAGTCTGCTGACCTGGACATATTCTATTCTGTTGAACAGTTTTCTGCTATGTCTAACATGCTGTTGATACCATTTAATAGGTCCCTAATTTCAGATATTTTATTTTTCAGTTCTAGAATTTCCATGTGATTCTCTTTAAAGGTTTAATTCAGTGTTAAAATTTTCCCTCTTTTATCTTCATTTCCCTCATTCTCATGAATATATTTATCATAATTATTTTAGAACCTGTCCCTTAACTCTAACAATTAGATGATCTATGGACCTGAGTGGGTTTTTTTTCTCCTTGTTGGTTTTCACGCACAGAGTTTTGTCTTTAGTGTGCTAAATAATTTTTGATTAAATGTCAAATATTATATATAAAAGCTGTGGGGGCTGCAGCTGATGTTATCTTTCTTTAGAGTGGGTTCACTCTTTTCTTTGGTAGACAGAAGTAGTGAAAGCTGATCACCTGAGCGAATCAAGGACGTGTTGCTTTGATGCTGCACTGTAGCTCTGATATGGCTTGGCCTATCACTGGTTCATCCTGAACCTCTAGAGTTTCCAGTTGAGTGGATAGAGAAGACTTTGTGGCCCCATTCTCTTGGCAGATCTCATATTCTTTTATTCTGTGAGGTTGATAAAATCCTCAAACTACTTTTCAGAGATTTTATACTTTAGCTTTTAGCCTCCTACTCCGTACAGCCCCAGAATCTGGTCATTCTTTTGAGGTAAAACCCAGCCATATACTTAAGCCTCCCTTCCAAATCTTTATCAGAAGCTCTTTTGGTTTTTCTATTTCCTAGAAGTAACTCTCTATTAGTCCAAAACCCTAATTCTCAGTCTCCTGTTGAAGCCTAGAATGGGCAAAGGCTCCGTGGTAAAAGCAGCTGCAAAAGTCAGCTCACTCACTCAAGATTCTCCCCTCCCTGAAGTTTTAGACCCTCCAGTTCTTGGTGCCTCAGCAGCTCTCCAATGTCTTCAAACAAATGATTTGTGTGTTTTATCACTTTCTCCCAATTGTTCTCCGTGAGAACTTTGGACTGCTAGAAGCTACTGAATTCCACCTGATAGGATCTGGTTTTTACTAACTGATTTATTCACTTTACTTTAAATACTGTATTGCACAGATAACTTGGAAATTTACCTCTCTACTTTTGCAGTTTGTTATTGATAAGCTTTAACTATCAAAGGTCTTAATGTGTCCTTATAGTATATATAGAGATGTATATCACTTTGTGAAATAAAACATATTAGAAAAAGATTGTCATAAAATATGTAATCCTAATAAAATGCATTTAAAATTCTTAAACTTTATTAAATCAATATATTCTATGAAATCTTTAAAATTAACACTTCAATGTATAAAATATATATGTATTAAGAAAAAATTTTCAAAATCTTAGAAAAGTTTATCTGGCAGAATTGGGAGAGAGGGGTATAGGGAATATGTTGTGTGTTTTTTTTCTCCTAATTTCTAATGTCATTTTATTATTTAAATTTTTATCTGATTTACATTATATACTTGAATAATAAAGTAGACTTTTTAGAAATTATGATACATCTTACATTTTCTAATTTCTATCTATAGCTTTATTTCTTTGAGAAATCTCATGTATGCCTAATTCAACCACCAGTTATATAGGGATGGTTTCCAGCCCAGACAACACTGTTGGGCTCAAGACCTGTTCATAGAAAAGTCACCAAGTTATTGTGACTTAAATGTCATATGGGTACTTCAGACTCAGCTTGCTGAAAGGATTTCTACCCCATGACCCTCACTGCATCTGACATGCAGTAAGCACATACTATGTATTAACTGATTAAATGACATCCCCTCCTCTGCTCCAATTCAGAACCTTCTCCTTGCCAGCTGGTGGAGAATTCCTCAGGTTAGGTTTCCTATACTCTCATAATATCCTGTGCATAACTCTATCATAGCACTTATTATAGTATATTATACTATGGTAGACATTTGTCTGTCTCTTGTCTCTGAACATGAATTCCTTGAAACTACTATTACAGAGACAGTGTTTAACAAATATTTGAAGAAATGAAACTATTGGAATATTTAACTGAAATTTTTAGGTTTAAAATTAAGATTTGCAAACCAAAGTATACAGATTTTGAGACATTTAATGAGAACTTTCAAAAGGACATTAAATATACACATGTTTTGAATTCCTGCTAATTTTTTAACCAAAGTTCTTCAACAGATATTCATGGATAAGTGCCAGGCACGGTCTTAAAAAAAGTGGTGATACATCAGTCAGCAAAACAGAAAATGACTGGTGCCTTCTGAAACTTGTAGTCTAGTAATGAGAAAACAGAAATTAAAAATAAATGTAATAAATTTGTAAATTATATAATGAATTATAAGTAGAAAAGTGCTATAGATGTAAAGAAAAATTACAGCAGGTTGAGGAGGATCAAGAGTTTTGGGGGAAGAAGTTCAGTTTGCAGTATTAAATGTGTTTCTTAGGCCACATTATAAGATTTGAGCAAAGACTTGGAAGAAAAGTGTTTGTTTAATGAATATCTGCAGGAAGAATGGTCTGGATAAAGAAAATAACTAGAGCAATGGCCCCAAGCAGTTCCGTGGAGCTGGAGTGGCATCAGCAAGAAAGAGGGAGAGTAATGTAAAATGGGATGAGAGGAAGCAAGCCCCAGTTCATGTTGGTAATTTTAGGCTGTTGTAAGGATCTTGGCTTTTACTCTAACTGAAATGGAGAGTCATTGCTGAGTTTTAACAGTGATAGGACATGATCATAACTACATTTTATAGAATTGCTCTGTTTTGCTTCACTATGAGTAAATTGTAGGGGAGAAGGGTATATGCTGGGAGATCTGCCATGGTGATGAGAGAAAAAGGTGGTTTTGACTAGGATGGTAGCAGAGAGGTGAGCAGTGAGCAGTGTTTAGATCCTAGGTATTTGAAGGTGGAGCTGATGAGATTTGCAGATGGATTAAACATGGTTTTTGGCCTAAAGGATAGTGTTGTCATCAACTGGGGTCTAAAGGCTGTAGGTAGAACAGATTTGGGGAGAGAAGATCAGATTTGGACATATATTGGATTTGTGTATTAGACATGTACATGGCTTATGTCAGGTCATCAATTCAGGAGAGATATTTAAATTAAAAATATACATTTGCAAGTGTGAGCATATAGACACTATTTAAAGCCATGGAACAATGTGAGATCACCAAGGAATGGGGCATAGATGGAAAAGAGGAGACCAAAGAATGAGTTCTGGGAATCATTCAAATTAAGAGGCTTAGCAGAAGAGGAAGAACCAGTAAAGGCGACAGGAGGCACGAGGAGAAAAATAATGAGACTGTGGCCTGGAAATCAGGCGAAGGAAGTCTCAAGGAAAAGAGAGTAATCAACTCTGGATTGCTGATAAGCCAAGTAGGACAGGGACTTGGAATTGACCGGTGGGTGTACTATTATGGAGCTGTGATCAAAGAGAGCAATTTGGCAGTGGTGGTGGTGGTGGTCCAGACTAGGGTGACATTAATAAAGTATAGGAGGAGAGGAATTAGACATAGAATAGAAAAGTCTGCTGAGGAGTTTTGCTGAAAAGGGAACAAAAAGATGAAAAAAATGTCTTAAGATGTGAGAAATAATATTAGCATAATCAGCATATTATTTCCCATATGCCAATGGAAGGTCCAGCAAAGAGTGTTATAGGATTAACTGAGGGGCAGAATTTCTGGTGCTATGCCCTTGAGTAGGGATGAAAGATGGGAACTTGTATGAAATTCAGACTTTCACTGAGAAAAGAGCTTGGAAATTGAATGAATGACATCAGGCAGGAAGGCAGAGCATGTAAGTATATGTACTGGGGAATGTGAAAGGTAGATTCTTTGGAGGTTCTTCTCTACTTCAGTTTTTTTTCAGTGAAGGAAAAAAAATGTCATCGGCTGAGTCAAGGCAGGGAAGAGGATGTGGAGGTCTGAAGAGTGAGAAGATGTGAAATACTTGTCTAGGAGAATAGACGTGTGAATGGACTAGAGACATATTTAATGATTATATGACATCATTAAGGCTGTAGGCTATGAACAGCAATATAAAATGAGACCAGTCAGCATGATGGGGTGTTTTTCTCTAGTCAGGTTCAGCTGTACGTATGTGGGAGTAGAGGAGGAAGAAATCTAGTTTTAACCAGAATCAAGAGAGCGGCAAAGGAATTAAAGGTATATGCAAGAAAATAATTATAATGCCTGACCATGGAGGCTTTTTCTTTTAAATTTCAAGTTAAAAAAAATCAAACAGACTTTTTATTTTTGTAAACCAAGATAATATTCTCTGGAAATGGAATGATGAAAATAATGTGTTCATTAATGATAATGTACCAAATAAAAATCTAACTTGAAAATTTAAGTTCAAATGTATTTATGAAGTTTCTTCATCTCTTTTTTAGAACTTCAATGAGATATCACCATTGACATTTCAGCATTTGATTATTCTGCATGTATTCTCTGAATGGAAGAATTATTGACTACCAAGGTAAGTAAAGTAATGAAATTTAAAAAGCCTGTGACTGTCCAGTCATTTAAAGTATCTCTTCTGGATAAGATAATATTTAAGGAAACTACTGGAATAGGAGAGAATAACAAATAACACATTGAAGAGCACTGAACTCACTTCTAAATCTCATTTTCAGAATGGTTATTAACTATATACATATATATCTGTTATTTAGCTTATGATTGAAATTGCACTGAAAATCTAGAAAAAAATGAAAACTGCATATCTGATGAAGTACTACATCACTCAGATAAGTACAAAATAGTTTTTCAGTGATCCTGGTCCTAGGAGAGGTAACACAAATGAATGTGTATATTCCTTTTGCAAATATACATTTTGTTGTCCATGAGGTATGGCCCATTATTTGAAGCAAAACATTTAATTTTTCTTTACTTTATTACATGTAACCTAATTGCTCCTTTCCCATATGATTGGTTAGAAATTCTTTTCTATTTAAAGTAGCATGCTTTGGGCACTAAACGAAGTCGATTTCAAAATAATTCTGTTGAATTGTCTCTTAATCTGACATATATGAACATATTCATATTGTTGCAAAAATGTTGCACTTGTGTGTGTGTACTTATACACAAACTTGTGGGTAGAGGTCTCTACCCTCTATAAGCTTCTCAAAGGGATATTTGATCCCCAATAAGAGTAGTGATAACTGATACATGATACACGATAAAGGGGACACATTTATTCCTATGCTCTAAAGAGGAGTAATTCTAGCTCATCCTTATATCCATTACACAGAGTAAAAATTTGTAGTAGTAGTTCTCTTTTGCATGTAATTAAACTGGGTTACAAAAGGGACAGGTAGATGTACCCAAATCACCCAAAAGGCAACAGTGTCAAACACAAAAGCCACATCTAAAAAATTCCCTTTCCAATGGACTAACCAGGAGCATGCAGTTTTTCAGCTGTGAGCAATTGGCTACTGATAACCTTGTTCATTAACAAATCAAGCAGCTGTTCAGATCTGCAGAAAAGCCCCCATGTTGTCCTTAAATACTCCAGTACAAAATCAGTGTAAACCAATTAAGTTACACGATGGGAAAAGCATCAGATGTGTAACTGATGGTTCACTTAACCTCATCCCACTCTTCTTTTAGCTTTCAATAACCATCAGCCTCCAGAAAATGATAAGCTTTTACATCAAACATGAATAAATATTCCAGGGTGAATTCTACTGTTTAAAGAGAAACACACATTTTAGGAACTTTTAATTTTTTTTCTGTGTGGCTACCTAAACTTTAATCATTTATTTTACTCTTAAAAAATACTTTAAAATAGTAACTGGAAGTAATATATGGCCCAAAAGATTTTACTATTATGTTAGGAAATGCTGTTTGCGCTTAAAAAAATTGTCCAATTATCAATGGAAAAAATGGTGAAGATATCACCTTTCAGATTATAATATTGTGAATGAACCAAACTATCAAGATGTACTTAGTTCATGTGAGATTTGTAAAAAGAAATCTAAATTAGGATTTAAGGGAGTGTGGCAAATTTAACACATAAAATTATACATATTATTTACATTTTTCACATAAATGGAATAAAGCATATGGTCTACTGTTAGTTAACAGTTACTAACCTTTTTTATTTAACAGTTACTAACCTTTGTAACTGTTAGTATTTTAGAAATAATTCAGTTCAAAACTCATTATGCAAGAGTTGAAATGATTTTACCCATATCTTTATAATTGCTTACTTATTTGGTAGTATCAAAATTGTGGCCAGTATTAATCTTAAAATCACAGAAATTTTGGAACTTCAAAGGACTCGCAAGGTCCTTGGATCCAACTTCTTTATTTTACTTCCTCAATAAAAACTCATTAGGAAAATAATCCTATTTTTCACATTCATTTCTAAAAGAAACACAGATTTCTATGCTCTGTCACCCAGCCCCACTCTCTCAATGAAAGGAATGACCTTGAATTGAACTGTAGGAAGTAAATGGAATAAAAGTTTACTGAAAAAGTTTAGTAAGGATACAGAAGATTGATGCGTATATTTGTGTTGGACACCCTTCCTTGTGCTGCATATTCAAAGTGATAGGATCATGTTATTTATTATATTTTTCAGATCATTTGCAATGTTAATTTATATGAGTTTGATATCGCTTTTGTCTCTTAGTTGTGTGTTATTCTGAGAAATCCCTGGGGAAGCAAAGGATTTATATGCTTTGTGTACACGTTCTGCAGACTAAGCACTCTGGCATAATTATTTTTGGCACTCACTAACTGATTAAAACATCCAATTTAACTCATGATCAGTAAGATTAAACCTTTTTAATATACCTCAAAAGTAAATTATCATTTACTACTCAAACATCCCTTTCTGCACATGTCCCCAATAAAGCCATTATTTTTCCGTTAATGTACCTTTTAATGAGGATTCCCTTTTATTTCTTCCTTTGGGCAAAACTGCCTTACCCTTTACAGAGAGGTAGGAACAAAGATGAGATGGAGGCTGACTAGATAAGTACATGGGTTTCTAATGTCATACCAATTACAAGTCTTTATTTTTGTTGTATTCCATAAGGAATTTGCTGTTCAAGAAAACATGTCCCTGATTTGAGTTTATTTGATGTATAGACAAATGGGAACAGTTAGAAGAAAATAATATTTGAAAAAAATCCTTTACCTGACTCGGGGAAAAAAACTGTCATCTTTTGTTTAATTTTAAAGTAGTTATTTTTAAAAACTTAAGTGTTACATTTCAGTCTTGCAGTGAAACCCACTTAACAGAATACCAAAACACTTTTCAATATTAGAATGATTTGAAGGGAAAAAATGTTCCCAAGAATTAAAAAAGCATAATATAATCCTAAATTAGAATAATTGTAATTGGCAAGTCCTCTAACCTGCTGAGGACCCTTGCAGTGGTTTATCACTGTATTGAGAGAGGAGGAAAATAAAATGTAATAGATAACATGAATTGGTTAAGCTAGGGCCTCATGGAGCTTTGAAACAGTCACAGGGTTAAGCACCTCCCTCACATGCTGAGGGAGGTACGGGGGAACTCAGATTAGTAGAATCCTCCTGTGTGGATGCTAGAGCGTTACTGTGTACAAATGTCTTGGTTACTGCCTTTTATGCATAGGATTAACATCAAATGAAACAAGAATTATGTAGTAAGGCTTTAGATAGAAAATAGGTCAAGTCAATGCAATAAATATCCTGTCAGAATTTTGATCCAGATTTACAAATACTTCACCAGATTGCTAATAAGTCTGTAGCCCCACATGTAAATATTTGAACAGTGTGAAAAATGCTTCTGAGTTAAACAAGACTACCATGCCCCAAATAGGTTGAACTACTGAAATGTTGTCATAAGCCAGGCAGAAGGGACACTTTTCTGGAATACGTGGTAGACAGACCCAAAACACTGCCAAAACTTTTCCCCTAAATTGTCAGGAAATCAAAATCTCAAAATGGTCTAAATCTAGCCATTGGTTACACAAATTCTAAGAGCTAGAAGAAGCAAGCTTACAAAAACTTTGCATAGATATCCGATTCTTGGATCTATAATAAGTGTTGGAGTCTTCTGGAAATACCAAGGAAAAAATTGGTCACTCCTAAAAATATCTTTAAAATGACCATATCCATAGGGTGGTCTCCACTCCAAGATATATAGTAGACATGGGAATATCTTAAGGATCCACTAATAAATGTTATTTTTTTTTAATTAGGTGTGTTTGTGCCAGCACTCTAGACCTTAGGGGCCACACATTAGCATAAGTTCAGTGAGCATACATTTTCTCCATCTCCCCATTCCACATAAAATTAGAGAATAATTTACTGTTGAGGTATAAGATATGAATCCCTTTGTTAGTGTATTAGTTTCAACAGTTATTAAAACTTGTGTAAGACCTATCACACTTCCATTGTACCGTTGAACGTAATATATGGTCTTTCTTCATTTTTTTTTCCTTTAACTTTTTGGCCAAATAAGAGACTAAAGGCTTCAAGTAAAACATTTTTTTAAAAAGTGAAAACGATAGTAATAAATGTTCTATTTTCTTTCTTCTGGTTCTACCAGCTATTCTACCAAATATCTAATATATTTACTTGATGCTGATTGATGAAATAATAATGGGCATCCTTTCCAAACAAGAAGTAAGTTCAATTACTGATTATACCATCTGTAAAAAGGCAATATTCTATCACTTTCCAAGAGTGTGATTTATTTTTAACTAAGAATGAAAACTTAACTTTGAAAACGGGAGGGGTAAGTTTGTTGTGCTTAAACTTTCATAAATTGGCAACTTTTGGCACAGGTGCCAAAGATAGAACAAGAATAAATGTCTCAAGCCTTGGTTATTAGAGTTTGATCATAAGCGTTGTGGTGTAGAATTCATGGATTATTCATGTGTAATTACAGATAGCTATTGTGCTCCTTTAAATCATCCCTATGGCCCATTATGGTCCATAACAACTGAAATAGCAATTGTCATAGTAAGGTTTGGGCTCTGTCACAGAGTGTGGACTATAATCAATAATGATGAATGGTAAAATTTTACATCAAGCAGTCTAAAGTCTGGTTGGCTCCCTCCATAAATCTGTACAAACACCAAGCAGAGCAGCTGCAGGGTCTGGAAATTTAAAAGCCAACACTCGCCTTACCCCCTACACGCATTTACCTCTGTAAAAGTTAAAAAAAAAATAGGGAGGAAAGAAAAAAGGAAATGCTCAATATATCAATTCTAATAATCCACACACTGTTTGAAGAATTTCCCTCTATTTAAATGGGAGTGAACCCTAGGTTGTTTTCAAGGTCAATTTCAGGTGAAAAGGGGGTCATCTAGAGGTCACTCAGGCTCCCATGCAGGTCAATAACGCCTCTTCACTTCCACAGCAGACAAGCCGCTCACACCCAATCAATCCACCAACGCTGCTGCTGCACCCAGCGTAATGAACAGTGAATAAATGTAGCCTATCATCACAAAACATGCTTTTTAAGTACCTTTCCTTTTCATGTAAAACCTCTTGCTGTCAAATTCTACATTCACTCATCCAGCAGTGAGTAGCAAAAGTGAGAAATCAGACTCTCATTGGGGTTGGTAAAAGGTCACAGCTGACAGACAAGGAGGTTAAACTGCCGAGTTAAAATACTGTTCATTACCCACTGCAGCTTTTTGCTAACTACACTTCTTTGTGTTAGAGTCAAGCAGTACATCAATATGCCCCTCCTCCTAATTTATTAGCAATTGTTGAATTGTATGGGGTGGGCGCTAAAAGGGAAATTGATGTCTTATAGGTGCACATATATGTATAAATTCTTTTGCTTTTGCAAACTTCGAATTCCTTATCTATTTTCATACTCAATACCCTATCCCGCATTGTGTCTACTTGAGATGCACCCTAGTTTTTAGGGAAACATGATTCCTAAGATCAGAAGAGACTGAGTAATCTGAATTCCAAAGGCACAGGATCAGTTGTTTGGAGACTTTTATAATTCACATTTTTTTTCTAAAAAGAATTGTATATAAGGCATTTTGATTTTTTCAATCAAAATTTTGATATGGGAAACTATAATTTACACCAAAACAAGCAAAAAAATGCATGTTAAATATACATAATGTTTCAAATTGCAATTTATTAAAAATTTCAAGATAGTCTTTTGCTGACAAGGTTAGCACCTATCAAACACATAATGGAGTTCAGAATATAATCTGTTATTTTTTCAGGGAAGTGTGTAATACCTGCATTTTTTTTCATTAATTCTGATATAGTCAAAGGAGCCTTTAACAACAGTGAGTAATCGCAGGAGTGTAAGTGGAAATAGTACTTTTTCTGAATTCAGTTGACTAAATGAAATGGTTTGGTGTGAAATCTGATGGATTAGAACAATTTTCCAAAAATGAAATTTCATTCTTTGATTAATTAGTACGTAGGTGGAATTCCCTTTATTGAAATGCAGAGGCTTCGTATTTAAAGATCCCAGTATGAAAACAAGTCAGAGAGTATTCCAATACAAAATCACAAATCATGAATAAAATAAAGGTTTACTTACATGCTCTCTACAACAATAATTTGACTCAACAAAATTACCATTATCTATTTACATCTTTAAAAAATGCATTCTGAGATTTATTCTGGAAAAAAATATATCTTTCTTTTACCCCCTCCTGTATGCCTTCTCTCTCAGTGGGACTGAAAATAAAATGTTATGACTTAAATCACAAGAGGCTAACATCATTTTTAGCAACAAGGGCTGCATAATTTCAAGACTATGAGTGAGTCGCTGACTTTAACTAAAATGTTTCAGTTCTCTGCGTATATAGGTACATAAATAATTCAGAATTAATCCCTGCAGAGGGGACAATGGGAATCGTAAATTATCCATGTGCCGTCCTCAACATTAGAGGCAATGAACCTATAGTAACAAACTATGAGTGTTACTCATTACATACATTTCACAGACACCTTAACCTTTTGAATATTAATTTCCCTCTGCAGCTTGTAGCTAGGCAGTATCATTTTTTTCATTTTCCTTCCCATTCCTCTTGCCTTCATTTCCTTCTCTCCTTTTCTCTTTTACAGAATCTCCCAAATCGTATGTAAGCCGTAGCTATTGAGTGGATGCATTGCAATACATTGATTTGTTACAGAAAGGCTGTTTCTTTTTTTTTTAAGCAGCATGTTTTTCTGTAAAAATCCCTTAATATTATATGTAGCCCCTCTGTAGAATGTAAGGTGAGGTGTCACAGTCAGACTGTCCTTATGAAGATAAACGGGGTTGCAAATCTGGGCCAATCTGACTTCACTGGGGTTGACGGTGTCCCTTGAATTTCACAAAAATATATAGTAATTTTTTTAAACTAGGAAGATATTGCAGAATTGTCATAATTTTCATCCGAAGATGAAAATAAAGTTTTTAAAAAAGAAGTACAGTAGCTCCTAATTATAAAATTTATTATAATGGTCTTTAACTGTTAAATTAGGGAGCTTATTTGTTTAAAAAGACTTAATTTAATGAGCTATAACAGTGTGTATTCTCATTTTTGTCTCTAAATTACCCTCTCAGTTAAAAATACTCTGATAAGCTTTATAACTCTTATTTTGAAAGATATACAGAGAACAGAAAGATTTCTTTCTAGTCTAATTCATTATGCCCCATTCCTATTAGATAAGATCAATTGAAATGCTGATCGTGAAAAATTTTTTTCATAAATAGAATTTATACAATAAATATAAATACATAATTGTGTGTGAGGATGTACCTAAATATCAACACACATGCTTATGTGTATTATACATATATATATATATATATATATATATATATATATAAAATTATGTGAACAGAATTAGAAATCCCAGCAATAAGCTGAACTACATATACTATGAAGGGGGCCCACAGACATGGCTGGAGTGAAATGCAACAAAATTGTTTCCACACCAGGCTTTTCCAATATTTCATCATGCCCTTCCCCAGCATGGTTGCATGTCTTGTTCCCTCATCTCTTTCAGGTCTTCAATTACCTTTCTATACCTTCTATCAGTGCCCAATTTAAGATTACAAACCTACCAATACCAAAATCTTATTTTCTTTCCTTACTTTATCCATCTCTGAGTCTCTTTTAACTCTAATATAATATATAGTGTGCTTATTTATATACTTATTGTCCTGGCTGGAAGTTCTTTGAGGGCAGGGAGTTTCATTAATTTTGTTCACTGCTCTATCCTGGATGCCTGAGAGATAGTAGGAGCTCAAGAAATATGTTGAAGAAATGAAACACAGTAGTACATTTGAGGTGTCAAGAACTATCTGAGAATCACTATAGTCCCAGTATGGCTGGATAATGGGACTAATTATGACATTAATCTAATGCAACACTGCCTTCTCTTTCTGTGTCATTCCCCCTCCCTGCCCAATATGTTAAATTTGGGCATCCACTGCCTTCAGACTCTCCCTGCAACTGCTTTTATTAAAGTGAAAACTTTCAGTAAAAGTCTGATATCATTTATTTACAAATTATATTGAACTTGTCAATTTGTCCTGCAAAATGCATTTGCATTCTAAGCCTTATCTCATATGATACAACTAATGGATTTGTGTTCTATTGAAATTTCCAGTATAGACAATGTTAGGTGAAATAATTTCCTTTTTCATTTTGGTTCAGTGGATTCTCATTTTATTGATCTTTAATTCATGTTATTTAAATTGCTATTCTTTTCACCTACATATAAGGACAATTCTAAGGTTCATTTAAGTAAACTGGGAATTGCCTTACCACGAGCTGAGGTGGAGCTACCAGGCACACACACACCGGCTCTTTTTCACAGAGGGCAAAAACAATTCTCAGTATTTTGAATTTGGTAACAAATTATATTTTCTTATTAAAAAGCAGACATTTAAACCAAAAGTCCAAAGAGTTTTTGAAATTACTGAAGACCTGGGTTTAGCTTTTACTTAGGTAGTGGTATTAGTAGATGAGAAGAAAATCAAAGAAGAAACTTCACCTTAAAAACTTGGGCTATCTGCCCCCAGTCTTACCCCAGGAGAGAAATTTGTGGAACTGAGTTATATTTTATCCCATCATTTTGGCATCAATGATATTGATGTAAAATTAAGAAATCACAATTCATAAAAGTAACATATGGATACTTTTATAATCCAATTTTTATGAGTAAACCATCATTGAAGCTACAGCATATGATTAAATTGTTATTCTCCATATTTATGTGGAATCCTGAAAACAAAGACCCAGTAAATAAATGGCAGCCTTTCTAGACCAAGTTGTGAATATGTTATTTGAGTGTATCTTTTTTTTTTTTTGGTAATCCAATCTTTTTTCTATTCAGTTAGCAGAAGTGATCATCATTTAGTGACAAATGACAGTGTTGTCAGGAATGAGTCTCAATAATTAATCACAGTTGTGTAAGAAGCATAACATTGTAATTTTCTATAAATGAACTTAGGTTCTACTTCAGTTTTTCATTTGGAAAATGATGTCAACCATTCAGGGTGCTCTCTACCCATGTCTGTTGGTAGAAATCTATATTTCTGGGGCTTATGCAGTGGCCTAGCTTGGAGGTGGGGATAAGCATCTTGCATGCCATCGTTGCCATCACCTAAATTGGCATCTGCAGGGGCATCTATTTACCTAAAGAGTTTGCCTTTTAGACTAAGCACAGCCCACCTGTATCCCTCCCTTATGAACCTACATGGCTTCTCTTTCATAGTTGCTTTAATAATCTCCTTGATACAAAAGACATTGCAATTTTTTGCCTCTATTTAGGGCCACAGGAAACTTCTAGCTGTTCCTCTGACTTACTGGAGCATAGATTGTGTCAGGAACAAATAAGTACACACCCCACTGAGTCATCTTTACTCACCTCCTCCTGCACCATCCGTGCTGGTTGAGAGGGTAACACCAGGGTGGTATAGCTTTTCTGATTACTGTAGTACAATACATGTGAGCAGTGAGCACCAATCTTCTTTGTCCTTTGATTTCCCCAAACCCATTTGAACATCGTTCTCTGCTTGCCTTCCTCTTCTCTTATTTCTCCCTTAAGAAGCAGGAGACTGGATCCTGATTGTAAAACAGAATTTTAGGATAGAATTGTTTAGGGTACTTGTGAAAATCCTGCATGGTGCCATACAAGTTTTTAGAAAGGACTATTGTAGAATTGGCATGTTTACACATCCAGTCAGCTGTTAAGTTGAGTTATCTCTATGACAATGTGCTAACCCACAGTGAGATATGTAATGTATGGAACAGTTACTTCAGTTTGGAGCAGAGGAGAATAGAGCACATTTTCTTTCTGTAGGAAGTAATGAGAGCAGGGGGAAAAGCAGAACTCTTTGTGCCTTATTTCAGTATACCCTTGAAGAGTGCAGAGTAGTGGGGGATGAATTTAAAGTGAGGAAACCAATTCAGAAGAGCTCTGAGGTACAACTTCCTGAGGTACTAGTTTTCTTGATTTTTAGTTTTCTTAGGGGGATTCATTTCTAAAGGTAGTCAGACTATGATTTAGCAGGGAGATAACTTCTTGTGAAACATGAATGTTGACCTCCTTATAAAATTATCCTCATTCTGCAGGGAAAGAAAGAAATTAGTGAACACATGTCCTGGTTATTCACTTTCATCATTTTTCCTTCTCAGACCCCCAATACATGGTTATACGTGCTGGGTGTCCATGTTTAATAACTTTCTTTAAAAGTTAGTTCATTAAGTTCAGAGCAAAAAGAGAGAACAGTTATAGGCAAAATGCTATTTAGTGCCGTTCCATAAATAAAAGATTAATATGGTTAAAACGTCTTCACAATATATTTGAACTGAGTGAGCCTATTCAATCAGTTAAGTCTTGGAGGTAGACCTGAGGGGTGAAAAATTACAGTATTATCAAATTATTAAACTTTTAATTTGCGTTTAAATCAACTACAGTTCTGTGAATTGGACAACCAGGGTAATTTGGAATATATAATGGAAACCATGTTGCCAAAAGACTCCTGTGTGTGGTGTGGAATGAATGCACCGACTTTCTTGCCATTTTCAGTGCTTTGCACACAGTACATGCTAGGTAAATGCTTGCTGAACTACTTTAGAAAACCATCCCTCTCCATTCCCATAAGTGCCCATAAATTATTTCTTCCTGAAGGATTTTAGGTCAGGTTCTAGGACCTACCATCCTTAGCAATATAGTCTATTGGCTTAAAGCATAGTAATGTAATAATAAATAAAATAATGTAATAATCTGCAAATACCTAGCAGACAGTTAACATAATTAGCTATACATTGTTTTTTTTTTCTGAAAACTATATGAATAGATAAAAGAAGGTGTCTAATGAGACCATGAAGCTACTAAGCATCTGAAGATGAAAGTGGTACCACAGAGATGAAAAAGTATTTTTTAAAAATGCAGAGGCTAGTGATATCAATGAAGTATTTATACTTATCTCTCAATTTTGTTATGCATTATTTTTCTTATTTACAAGCTACACAATAACTGCCATCTACTACTTAAAATTTAAATGTTCATCCTGTGAAAATATCTGAATTATTCTACTGTAGGGAAATATATATACGAATCAACTTTAACTTAAGTGGACAAAAAATTTATGGAAACATTGATTGCAGCCATGAAAAATACTATAGGGATTGATAAAAGTATCCTTTGCTTATATAATTGTTATATAAAACTCTACTTAAAAATACAAATTATTTAGCAATGCAGATGCAAAGCAAAGCTATGTGATGTTTCCTCCAATGTACTGATTCATTCCTAATATTGATATATTGGAAATAATAATGTTACATATAATATTAGAATAAGATATTTTGTGATAACGTTATATGAAAATTTCTTAGTGAAAGTAACAAATATATGCATTCTTTTAAAAATCAAACTTAAAAATAAAGAACAAGCTAATCTAACTTTTAAATTTTTATAGTTGTGACATGCGACCACTGGGATATTTCTAGAAATGGTATTATATTTAACACCCATTTTTCCTTGTCCCACTTTACCCTTGTAATTTTTTGATGTACCATGATCAAACAGTGTGCCCAAGGTTATTGCTTCTCTGAGAGATGGTATTTCTGGGAATGACCTTATAATACTTTCAGACACATTATTGCTGCCAACATTTGGTGATAATGTGTAGAGAAAGGGCTAGGACTTAATTGTAGGGACTAGGCAAAACTATTGGAAAATGTTAAAGTTTAGAGGCCCCAGAAATTTAACTCCTCCATTTGTTGTGTATAGGTATGTATATACACATAAGCACACACACACATATATGTGACTCCAAGAAAATAAATTTTCAGAGGTGAAGTACCACATATATATGTGTATGCATACACACACACTCACACGTATGTGTTTGTATAATTCATTGAATGATTCCTACATAAAAGCTCCTGTATACATTGTATGTGTCTCAAGATACTCAAAAACCTGAAAGTTCTCTACAAATTTTAACACCAGTAATAACCCACCATGGTTAGTGTTATAGGATATCCACATTATAAATTTTTTCTAGTGCCTGATTTCTGAAGGGCTCCACATGTCCTTCTAAATTTTCTTTAAAGCTCATGGATGGATTGAATGATTGAACCATATCTTAAAAGTTGATGAGTCAACTAGAAAGAATGTGGTGAAGCAAAGATATTCATCTACTCAACATTTTCCAAAACAAGCCTTGGTTCAGAAAGTTGGAAAAGTAGCACACACACTGACTATTTGGGTATTTCTTCAGGGTGCCATTCAGTAGATAGAAGAAATCAAAGCTAATTTATTGAGTTAATGAAGGCCCCAAGATTAGATGAAATTTCAAGGAAAAAGTTTGGATTAGAACAAATCCCTCAGGCTTAAATTAGGTAACAGTAATAGCCCATTTCCTTCATGGAATTAGACTACAAGTTCCTTTATAGCTGTAATTTTATCTTCTTAATGTTATATCCTTGGCAGCCAGGACATAGTAGACATTCAATTCATATAAGCTGAATTGGTGAATGAATGATTGAAAAAAAGCAATTGAAAAACTTTTTCAATTTATCATCACTGATAAACTGAAGTTATAAGTACTCAGTGGTTTTGCCTAGTGAAACACATTCTACTAGACAACATAATGTGAAATTAAAATGAATCAAGGTATAATAAAATAAATACAATATTTGTAAATGTTAATCATTAAAATAAGTCTTTGCCTTAGAGGCAAGTATGAGTCAAATTAGTTGTATCTTTTCACAATGTTGTAATTCATATGACTCTCAAATGTTTCATTTATTAGGGGTAACACTTTTTTATTTTTCTTAACCTTTCTTTAAAGTTATGTTAAAATTAAAGAGTACCTTTTTATTCAAAGAAAACTCTAAATGAATAGAAAACTATTGTCTGGATATTCTGATGAAGGAGAATGAAAAAATATCTATGCTTGAATATTTGTAGTTATGTTAGATGAGCACAAGATAATTGTGTGCTTAAAAAGAATAAATCAAGTAAGCCCACTAGACTGGGACTTACATATTACATGGTTTTCCTTCTTAGAGGAAAAAAAACCCTTATGAACCACAGTCCAATTATTCAATTTTGCTTCCTAATTATGGAAACTACTCATTTCTTGGCCTCAAGCAATAGATGATACATCTCTGAAGGGTGACACAAAATCTGTCACCATCTATGGCTCATTTTAGTCAATGTAAATATTTTTGGAAAACAAAAATAAATAGTTTAGAAATTCCTGCCTTCATCGTGGTTGAGATATACATCATTCCTGATATGTGAACTCTGGTTCATATCCTCCTTTAGATAAGGTTGTGGGGTATGCTTTTCTCCTCTAGGACAGTGAAAAACACAGAAAGACAGCAATTGGAACATGACTATAGACATGTTTTCTCATAATAAAAGCTGGTGTTTAAGCTATCAGTGAAATTAGAATTAAATTGGGCCAATAGCTCATGTTTTTAGAACTATCATTTAAGAAATTATATCCATTTCTCTCCTATATGCCACAAAAAGGATATTGCAAAGTAACAAATTGAGATAAAGCTCCTTCCATACCTTCTCAAGTGTCCTCTGAAGGAGCTGAAGATTCAGAGCCAAATTAAGCTCTTCAAAAAATGTGTTCTAATAGTTTTAAAGATTATAGAGAGGATTAATGAGATAGTATGTATGGAATGCTTGCCACACAATCATGAAATTCCGTACTAAATATAGTTGCTCTTAAAATTACAAACAAGTTTCATAGCAACAATCCCTTATACGATGTGGAGTTCCTGGAATCAGCTATTGGATAGAATAACTTTATAATAATAAAGATTTGAAGAAACGTTTCCACTTTAACTTAAATATTTACCTAGAAAAGCTGGCCCACATATTTATTTACGGAGCAGCTGTTCTTGCCATTTTTGCTTCTTTTTCCAGTAGTTCTCATGAAAAGTTAGGGGCTTACTAACTTAACTCACGAAAATATATTGGTGTATTTTAAAGACAGCAATCACAAATCATGAGAATCATACTTCTTATTTGACTATGTAGACTACTTAAGGAGTATGAATTTAAAAGAAATTAGCGACAGCAAATTCTTATTTATTATTATCGGTGGATAGTATTGAAAATAATTGAAAATAATTAAATTTCTAGAGTTTTTTTATCACCCTTCCTATATTAGTGAAAGAAACATTATTTTGTGAAATCAAGAAGGACAATATTTTGAAAATCATGTTTAATTTGAAACCAGGGATTATTTGAAAGACAGAAATATGAGGTAAAGCTAACAATATTTAAGTAATTGGAACTCAGAAACAAATTCCTGGCTGGATCTTTTTAAAACCAGTAGAGCCACTTTTTTTCAAAATTTGAGATACCACCAAACTAAAGAGAGGACATGAATAAATACTATTCAAATAATTGTATTGCCTTATAATGAAGCATTCCACAATATAGCAATAGAAGAGATTCAAGGGCTAGAATGTTGACTTGTCAGATCACATGTTTTGTAGAGTATAAAGTACAATGACATATAATAATAAGCATCAAAATGATGAGGCAAATCTTAAATAAGAGGGTATGCATATGCAAATTAAATCATGTAGCATAATTCTGCCCACTAGATGTTAGTTGAATTGAACTTTTAATGTTTTATCATTAGGGAATATTTTAGGTCAATGACCTGATAGAATGACAATTTGATTTCCTGGATAAAGTTCCCTTATTATTTCCTTCTATTTTATACTTTAGGCAAACAAAACTTATTCAGCTGGAGGGGTGTCATGGTAAGGAGAAAGATCATACTGTTAACATCAGTTGAATCATACAATAAATGGGTACATACGGGTACATTACAGTCTCTTGTTGTTTGTGTGTTCTGCCTTCATTTTATAGATAAAATTTATTACTACTTAACATATTCTGACTCCTCCCACTAGACTGTGTATTCCATGGGAATAAGAACTTCATCCATTTTGTTCATTTCTGTATCCTCAGAACCTGGGATGTAGTAGGATTTAAATAAATATTTGTGGAATGAAATAATTGACATCAACATTCATATAGACACATTTATGAAAACTTTTATGCTCTTATATGAGTAGAAAAGATAGTGATATATATTACGCCCAATGTTTGCCATAGGATTGACTTAATAGATTGAAACATGAATGACTTAATAGATTTTTTTTTAACAAAGAAAACATAGATACTATTCATAGGAAAATCATAGACTAGCTATGTAAAGATTAGAGTAGGAGATAGAAAAGACACCCCAAACTAACAAGAAAGAGTTTTATTTTTTATAGAATTTCAGTTGGCTAATATGGATGTATGACCAAAATTGTAGACTTATTTCTAGAATATGTGGCTCCTGGGTGTGGTAGTTCTGTAAAGACCAGCAGCATAATTTTCTTTTTAAAATAGAGCCAAGGATTACATTTAGTGTAGGTATTCCATGTGAGAATAAGATACTTGTTTAGATTTGAAGAGGAAAAAGTAATGCCTAAAGAGACAGAAGGGTTTGGGATGCTAGATGGTAAAACTTACTTTGTTTTAAGTACTTATAATATACAAAAGACCACTTTCATATTTTAGCTTACTATTTATATCATTGATATTTAATACTCGTTTGTAAATAACCACAGACTACATATTAATAAATACCTTTCTAATGGATGAATTTCTGGTACTTTTTGGGATGACTATGTTTTCTTTGTCAGTATTTAGAATGCCATCAGATAATCTTGTTAGAACTTTGACAATAAGGAATGAGACTCCGTAAATTCAGCTTATAGCTGTGACTAAACTTACATATTCTCATCTCACTTCACTTAATAATTAAAAGAAATCAAACTTACTTTACTTCAAAAAATGTGGGTTGCTTAGAAACTCCTCTAGAATTGGTTTCACAAAATAGACATCTTGGCTAATAGTAAAGGTGCAGTGCTGATTTTACTGTATGGAAGTTTTTGATTTCTTGAAATTGGGCTCCAGTTAAAGAACTTTGAAAGTGCCCATCAAATGCTAAGAGTCTCCTAAAAATGTGAAGTTTCAAGTGATGTTCTATGAAAGAAAGACATTAGGCTAATTTTTCCACTAAATGTAACTAATTCTTTGCATTAAATTAATCAGATATTTTGCTGTCATGAAGAGATATCCAAAATGATAAATTGGAGGTGATAACACAGTAGGCAGGCACAGAATCCTGTCTTATACCGACGTTGAGCATAAGCAAATTTGAAATGGTAATTATTAGTTCTTTCCTTCAATTGTCTGAGCATCTAGACTGAAAGTGATATTTTTCCCTTAGTTATTTTGACAAATCACTCAATTCTTTTTTTCATTCTGAACATAATTCTCATATAAGCAAATTTGTGAAACTTTCTATAACCATCATTCAACTGTAATTTAGCCTCCATAACTGGGGAAAGATGCCATTTTAGAATCGATATCATCATGATACATCCATTTGATCCATACTTTTAAAATCCCATGCATAGTTAATATAATTGTTCTAGATTTTTGTTTTCTTATGCTGCATAAGTGTCCTAAAGGTCTATGGAACTCAAGCACCCACCCCCCTTTGTCAACACACACATTCTAGCTTAAAATAGCTGCCTGATTTCTTTAATTCACAGATCATTATTGTTATTATTTGTTCAGATACTGTTTATACCCAATTTAGAATTTACATTTCATACATAGCTACTTGGGCATCAATTTCAACCTTCAGAGCTGTTAGCAGAAATACATAGATCTTTGAAAACATTGGGAACAACCAATTGATGGGGGCATTCTATGCTGATTTTCAGTATTTGACACAAATTTAGCTGACAGTTACTTTAATTAAAAAAATAAAATACTAGAGTAGAAAGTTATTCACCAGGAGGTAAGTGAAGACTACCAGGAATCAGCTAATGACTTGTTCTTACATTAGACTGAACCTAGGTCAGAAAGGTAAGAAAGGTAAGCATCTAGCTATTATACGGCCAACTTTATATCATTCAAGTCAAGCTTGAAAAAGCAGGTTTCAGATGTTGACTTTTGCTTTCCCCAGATATATGTGATCTTTGGAGGAGAAAAAGACAGCTTTAGGCCCTTGGTGCTGGCATTTTCATGTCTTTCTCAATACCGCAACCATGCTGTGTCCTTTGGAGATGCTCTTTTACTGGACTGTTCCCCAATGAAACTGGGTCTTGAAGTGTCAATGGTATCAAGAGAGATCATAGGGTACCCCTCTAAATCTGCCTCTGGTTGATGTCAGTCCTGCTAGCCCTGTGGATTCTGGTCATAGCTGCCAACTTTCTCTTTGAAACTTCTTCCTTTCATTATGTTTAGGTGCCTCTCAAGTCACCGAGCTTTGGTCCAGACTCAAAATCAAGTTTCTTTTTTCTCGTCTCTCCCTGACTGATCTCAGAGATATTACAAAGTGCATTAAATCTCCAAAGAGAGACAGCACTTAAAAGTGCTATTTCACTTTTGTGTTAACTCACAAAAGTCAGTATCTCTGACTGATCACATATGAAAGAACCCTTAAAAAGAACAGTATCACATTAAAAAAATTAAAGCATTTTAAACTGCTCTTTGGGGGTCTATCTTCTTTTAGACACTTCAACCTGATATAATGGTGGGGGTAGGTGGGTGGAAACTTGGTCTAAAAAATAATGATTAGCAAATTTAGGAAATTCTTTAAGTTTGGCTGGATACTTTTTGCTTTGTCAGTACTACTGTCAGTGTGCGTATTTCACCTCTCATTTGACCAATTCAAATTTCTCTATATAAAGTTCTGTTTTTGAAAAATTGGCTTCCTTTTTTTACCCCTTGGATAAAAAGTAGTCATAATGATAATACTGAAGGTAGGCACAGAATTCTGTGTTTTCATAAATATAAAATTGAGTACTGTTTTAGAAAAGGTATGCCATCTTAAAAAAAAGTTAAGAAAACTAAAAATTAAATGCTGGGGAGATTTTATTAAAGAGAGGAAAGTAGATCATGTTTGATAGTACATGGGAATGATCTCATAGCTGTGATTATTACTTACTTTGCTTGCAGAGAAAAGGGTATTAACTTTAACATATTTACCAAGAAGGTTGGATATCTTGTCAAGTAGATAGAATAAAGCTCAGAAAAATTAATCTGATCCAAACTTCCCCAAATAGTATTTCTTTGTAACACTTACATTGTAAGAATGGAATCCATATGTCTTTAACTAGCTCTTATAGAATAGCATGGAATACCCAGGAAAGGTGTGTGATTAGTAACCTTTCTGTTCTATCAATGGAAAACTGAATAATTCTCAGTCTCATATACCATTAAGAATCTTCAATGACTGGAAAGTCACATGTAGATTTGATTTTTATAAAATATTTCTTACGATAAATTTTCCAAACTAGGCATGAGAAATTGAAGAACATTTTATTTGATTTTTAACTTTTGGGGATGCATTGTGTGTATGTGTGTGAATGTGTGTGTAATTTTCATTTTCTGGCCTTTGTGAAGGTGAGCATACTAAGACTAGAGGGAATGTGGAGATTCGATTTTGGAGTAACTAGTACATTTAATGTGAGAAAACACTGCTAAAGTATTGTTGCCTCTCAACAAAGATTATACTAAGTATCGTCTTCCTCATGGAAAAGGCAAACCATAACTACAAAATAGTCCTTCTTCAGTAGTTTTCATGACTGGTGTCAAATTGATATTTCTTTTTTTCCCCTTGAGTGTGAAACAACTGCTAGAACCCTTTATACTTTAAACCTTGAGGCAAATGCATATAAGTATTTTTATCTTACAGAGTAATTAACTTTTAAACTTTTTATGCTATTGGATGGAATAGATATTATATGTAAGTCTAAGAACATTCGTGGAGCTTACTAAGTTTTTATATATTTACATAGTGTGAGGGTTTAGTTCATGATTCAGTTTGCTCCAAGTCAGAGAAGTTGACATTTTGATTTTGATTTTCACGTATTGAAATGTTCTAAATTCCATTTTCTAGCTGGTTCATTTGCATTGAATTTTTTAGATGAACAAGAGTGCACCTCATTGACCGGCTTTCCAAATTTTTAAATAAGGTAAATTCGACATCAAGCTCAATCTGTATTCTTTTTTTAAAGAAAATTTATTTGACAGAGAGCATAATGGAGCACAAATATTAGTACATCATGTTATAGTTCAATTACAGTATCAGTGCCCACTAAACAAATAGTTAACATCATTGGACAAATAATTTATATGGCTTATAAATGGAAAAAATATTCACATAGTATGCTATTTAAAACTTATGGATAAAACTTACCTATGTGATGACCATAATGTTAGAAAAAGAAATAAATAGCTCTAAAGTTATATAATTCAAAACTGGCAGACTAAGTCTTCAGTCTGAAAGATTCATAAAATAAAATGTATTTCTATAGGATTGTCCTCTTGGTTATTCTAAAAAAGAATATATCTTACATATTATCTAAGATAAGTCTTTTTGAATTAAATATGTTTCATAAAATACGTATTTTAATTTTTGAAGAAGTAATAGTTACATTTTTCAGATGTAATAGTTACATTTTTCAGAACTAATGTGAGCTTATGCTTCTAGCAAAACAGCTATTCTCATCAAAATCAACATGGGAAGAGCTAACGTATTTTGAGCAATTGTTACTTGTCAGACACTGTTTATGCACTGATAAGTATAAATTTATTTAATATAACGATGTGTGTGGTAAATACCACTATGAGATCATTTTGAACATAAAGAAACTGGGGTATAGATTTGTAAAAAATTTTCCCAATTACACAGCTCATATAGGTTGGATTTAGAACTTAGGCCCTTAACTAATGATAGGTATTACATATCAAGTGTTTGTGGAATGTCTCCTCTCTGTCCTGGATGTTTATCTCCTTTAGTTTGTGTTGCTTCTCCAGAGAAAAAATATCGAGATGAACTTGAAAATTTTAGTTTACCGTCTGGGATTTCTATTATCTTTCCTAAACAAGATACAGGCGAATGAAAAACTGATTTTATAGTTTGTTTTGTCTCTGTTGTTTATTTTATTTCATCAAGATTTTTGGTCCTATGTTGACATAATTTAAGCAACTTAAATAGAGGCTAACATACCCTAGAGAGAAAAGAAAGGTTGGTTGTATATACTTCATAACTATGTGTATTTGTTCCCTAAGAAGTTTTTTTAAAGCTTTTCTTAAGATATCCCTGAAAAACATGTTAGAAGATGTTTTAGTTGGGAAGCTATGACAAAATATATGAAATATTGGGATGATCAACTTAAATTATTACTTACACTCTTAATATTTATTGTCACACAAGCATAGTGTATTATGCCCTATAAGAAAAAGAGGGAAAAAGCATTGTTTTATTATTTCAGTTTAGAAATCTACAAAGGAAGAAGTTAGGCCTGACTAAGGCTAAAGATGAACATCAGCTCTAGTGGGGAAAAGTGCTGAAATGAACAAAAGTTTTTATCAGGTAGTGCATTAAGTTTTATGCAGTAAACTAATTAACTAAAAAAAAAAAAAAAAGCAATTTACACAGATGCCCTGTCAAACACTACAGGGGAAGCACAGATGGGACACTATCAAGTAGCATAATGCTCTAGTACTCATTTATAAAATCTGCATAATTCTTCCAAACATCTGAAGCCCTGTAAAGAAACACATGCTAAATTTAAAAAATATATATATTGCTCTAAATTCAAACACTCTTTTACATGCTGCAATATATTTGAGTGGGTGAAGTGCTATTTGTGGGTAGTATTTGCCTCACATTTAGTAAAGTTTAGAAATGGAAACAAATGTACACATACAGGGAATTCCCTTGAATAAGCAATATATCTGCCCAATATTTTGATGTACAATGTATTTCCACTATATTGCTCTTCCTAACTGGATGAACATAGGATATCTTGAGTAGTTGAACAATTCACTTGTTTAAAGAGAGGTGTAAAATTCAGAAAACTTTATCTACACTGCAGGAGAGATTTATTTTCTCCTTTTAAATTATTTTGTTTTTCAGGCTTCAAAAGCCTCATTTTATTTAATTCATTTTATTTAATTCATACTGATGTTACTTGTGTTATAATGGTTTTTGGCCTGATGTTGGAAGCAAAAGTACCTAAATTTAATAATCACTGCTAACTGCACTCATGCATTTTCCTCTAATGATATTAGTGAGCAAATTTATATTGTTTTGCTTTTTGCTGATCTTTTAAAGATGTATTTTTGAAAATGACTCGAGTGCCCTGAGCAGTATATAAAACAAACATTAACTAAATGTCTGACTTCTCTTTCTCTGACTTAACGCCTTATCATCTTTCCTGCCAAGATTCTTGATGTCCCTTTATGATTTTATTCTTTTGCTTTTTTGTTTGTTTGTTTTCTTAATGGTATACGCCAACACAAGAGAAGCAAGAAGTGAAGTTGGGGGTTAGGGTTGGGGGCTAGGAATGAAAAGCCTCCATGAGCATTGCTTTATTTTTTTCCCGAATCTCTCTGCTACCTCTATTTAAGACATACAATATGCAATCTCATTGCCTTTGACCTTACTGGCTTCCTTTTCAAATGGGTACTAATAATTAACACAGAGCCATTGAGTGATGCGACTATATTCTTCGTTGCATTGTTGAACATGCTAAATAATTTAAAAAGCACAGAAGACTCTCTCATGCTTGGTGGGGGAGGTAAAACCATACCCATTTGGAGGGGGCAGGGGGCTGAGGGTCTTTGCTTTTTTGTTTCTATTGAATGCTTTTCGGCTGTACAGCTGGAAAGGGCATTCCTATAGGACTTTAAAGGCAAAGTAGAAAAATGACATAAAAGCCTTGCTTGGATTTGATTGATGCACTCTCATATTTGAAGTTCACTCAGAGCTTTGTGCTAGAAGGCCTGGGTCACTCTATCCAGCACTCTAATGAGACTGTGTGTGAACACTTCCAGCTTTGTAGGCCTTGCTTTAATCAGAGATTGGAAAACACTCCTGACTGATAGGCTCCAGAATCAGACCTAAACAGAAAATAACATGCTCGATTTGGCCTCTGAAGGTGGGTTGAGCAAATCTTTGTGATGTATTGGAGCATTTGCTGAGTGCAAGTGCACGTGGGGTGGTTCCTATTTCTGTCGGCAAATACAAATTTTTCACTCAGCAGGCGTAATCAGAGCTAACTCGAGAGGAGAAATAACAAAAACTCAACAGCCCTTAGCAACTCAGCATGGCATAGAGGGATTTAAGACTTTAGCATTTTATCTCCATCAGTATGAAAATGTATGAGGAAATCTGAACTTTGAAAGTGCAAATAAACACGTTTAACACATTGCAAGCCATTGATTTCACTGGGTCTTTTGCCGGGCACTTTCAATTCTTTTTTTTTAAATCAATTCTTTATCAATTTCACTTTAGATTTTCAAATTTCATAAAAACGTATTTCCTAGTTTGCACCTTTTAACTAACTGACTCATTCAGATGAGCAAAGAATAATGTAAGTAGCACCTCCCAATGGGTTACTAATAAACAATGAGAATCTGAAGTCTAAAATTTTGTGCTGAATGGCAAAAGATAGTGTCTTTCACTGATAGGAAATGACATTCTCCTCACTCTTCATGAGAACTACTAGAAATCCCCAACTACAACCATACACAGACGCCTGAGTCAGAGATCCTTTTGAAATTCACTTATGGAACTTTCTTATAAACAATGCAATCATGAAAATAACCAGTAAAGGTTAAGTAGCTTAGAGTGTTATTTTCACCAGCTGCACAAAGCATGTATACTCACTGCTTAGTTTACATAATTTTGACATAAGTTCTCATTATTTTGTAACTTTCTTGTCTTTATTAATGTCATTTCCTAGAAGCAGTACAATATCAAAACCTGAGATTAATATTGAACCCCATGTCCCTTTATCATCACGTCCAAATAATGAGATCCTTCTTAGAGCACTATATACCAATGTTATTCAAGCATCTATGGTGCTAAGGTTATATTAGTAAGATAACCACGTATTTTATCATCCAAATTTATATACTTTTAGAATGAAAGAGCACTATTATTAACAAGGCCAGAGAACAGACAAATTGTGGATTGTTCCAGGAAAACCAAGACATATGGTATCCTACCTATAGGAAACTTTCTTTGAGTAACATGGAAGTCTTAATAAATCTTGAAATGACAATTTTTCCATAACACAGATTTTACCTAGCATTTTTTGCCTGGCTAGGAGTCTCCAGTCAACTTTGTTTGCAACAGCAGCCTAAACATATTTGGCTCTATGTTTTATAGATTTTTTTTTAGCAATTAAAATTTTAGATGTACTTGGGTTTGAGAATCGTAAGGAAATGTTAAGAACTGGCAAATATATGCTACACCTTTTTTCTCTTAATATTTGGCTTGACTCCTGGAAGGACTACAGGGATATAAGTGGTTAAAGAGATAGTAATTTTGTTCTGAGTTCAGGGCACTGAAAATATTTCCTTCATCAGAAAAGTGGGCATTAGACATCCAAATCAAGAGCAGGAAATTAACAGAATTCCACACTCCACATCCTGACTCATGCTCTAACCCCATCTCATGTACTTTCTTCCTCAACCGCTAGGGAGGTTTATTATGAAAAAAAAAAAGAGTCTGCCAGATCACAGGATTCTGCACCCAAACTTGTAAAGGAACTAGGGATGTACTCCTGTCAAAACTATAAATCTTGGGGTCAATATTCTAGGTAAATCTCTACTTTCACTATTGCCTAGATATTCTCACCTTTTCCCTCAGTCTGTTTTTCAGAATGCAGGTGAATTATTTGGTACAAATTAAATTCATCCCCTTCTGTCTCTCCCTCTGCAACAAAGCTTAAAAATAATAAACCTGGAATGAGAGAATCTAATAGGCTATCTAATTCCTTTGACTTTTATATTAAACAACTTGCATAAATGTTTGCATATATCTCATAAAATAATAGTTTATTGAATGAGTAAATAAATAGGACTAAATTAAAAGGTTAATGCAAACATTTCCATATATACCTATGTGAATAATTATACAAACACAAGTTTGTAAATATTTGTTTCTAAAGTGCTTATTTTTGTTCAATATTGCCATTTATTTTAAAATTGGAAAAAAGATTGTAAGTTATTAAGTATTTTCTCTGCAGTTCATCAGTCAGCAAGTATTTATGAATCTAAGTATGCTACAATTTTTCTTATTTTTGGACATTTTTGCCTTATGTAATTTTATGTAAAATATATATAATTTTCTTTTAACTTGGAAATTACTAGTAAAACTGAAATGGTTACAAAAGAGTCATATTCTCAGTAAAATGAGAAAACCTGATTGCATGTCAAAATATCATCCTAGTGTTTAAGATTATGGAGAATATATAGATGGATAAACTTGTTTATGTCATGTGCTTCCTTATGGTATCATTTCCTTATATTTGGGGTTGTAGTCAGTCAGCTCAAATAAACCCAGTGAATAATAAACAGTGAAATCATTTGGTATAATTAATATATTGTTTATAACCTTGACTACCTTTTTTCCCTTTTCTATCACATCCAATCTAAGACTAACCTCTGTCCATTCTACCTTCTAAACAGCTGCCAAATAGGGCTGCTTTTCTCTATAACCCTGTCACTGATTTAGATTAAACCACACTCATCTCTCCCACACGAACTGTTTGCCTTCAGTTTTGTCGCTCTTCAATCCGTTTTCCACATTGTGAAGGACAAGCTTTCCAAAATGCAAATCTTTGATCATTCCCCTGCTTACAATTGTTTGACAGCTCTGCACTACTCCCAGATAAAGCTGGACTCTAACGTGGCTAACAAATTCCTTTATATCCGGCCCGGCCATTGCTCACATACTACTCTCTCCCACCATTCCCTCCCTTGCGTTCTCTTGCTCATTTTCCCTTAAACATTCTTTCCTTTCAACCCCTCCCTCTTTCTTTCTATAGTAATTTAATTCTTTTCAGCCATTCAGGCCTGTTTTGCCACTTCCCCTCAAAATCTTTTTTGATTTCTGAAATCTGGGTAAGGTTTCTTCCTATGTACACCAATAATAGCCTGCTTTTACTTTATCATGTTTGTCCATTTACTTATCAGAACCCCTGCTACATTGCAAACTTCATAATAGTACTCACCTTTCTTGTCTGGTTCACAATAAGTCAGAGTTAAATATAGTTAAATATGGTACATGTAGGTGTTCAGTATCGTTTTTGATTGATGGGTCAATTGATTGATTGGTTGATTGAAACATGAACCTCTATGAGAACAAGTTGATATTAAAGACATATACATTCCTATCTTGTTAACCACATTTCCTAACACAATTCTATGTAGCTATCTGGCTTCAATTATACGGAGTACTTTTAAAAAAAAATCCATCATTTGATTTCAAATCTTCCTCAATTGGTCTTTGTTATTTTTCCCCTTTATAAATATATTCTTACCTCTCTCTCTCTCATTCTGGTCCTGTCTGGGTTTCAAAGTAAAATATATCATCAGTAGGACACAGAACAAACAGCAGGTCATTTCCATGAAATGTTGAAAATGAATTCTAAAACCCTTGAAGGAAGAATGTTGACATGGTTTCCCATGCTGTATTGGTAGTCATTAGCAGAGACATTTACATTGATGCATTCTTCTAAGTAAGGAAAAAAACAAACTTTATCAAAAGATATTGAGTCTTCACTGTCAAGTGAATATAATACTCATTTAGCTATTAATTTTCTATTAAACTATTTTTAAGATCAGGCATCATACTTTATCTTCTGCCACTCATACTTCTAGGTCTGAATCTTATTTTATGTGTCTGAATGACGTTTAGACATTTAATGATGATTTAGTTGTAAATATTTTCCTCCCTGCAATTGTGACACAATACAGTTAAAAGAGGAGCATACTTAATATATAATAAATAAATTAAACTCATAAAATGAATATAAATATCACAGATTTGCTTCTTTTTCTTCTAATTGTTTTCAAATTCCTAAAATATGAAATGGAAATGGAAGAAATAAAACAAGATTGAATTTACTTATCTTATAAAGCATAAAGTTAGAATTAGAGAAAATATCTAAACCTAGGTCAATTTAACTAAGAAAATTTTTAAAAATCCAAGATTTAAAAGAAATGAGTCACTTGAAATATAAATAAAAGAAATATTGGAAAATACATTTGATCAGAAAGATCAAACACCAAACAGATCAAGGGACTTGAGAGAAGTCTGGTTCATGTTGGATGTAATTTCCAAGTGTATTATGTTTACTCACAGTCCCAATGCCCTTTTTCTTGGCTACCTACTTTTTGACCAGATTTGAGGAATTAAAATGTTTCAGTAAATTAATTAATACAGGGAACCTAGAAGCATCTCCTAACATATGACAATTTTTTTTTTCTGTGATGGGACCACAAATGGTTAACTAAACATTTCTCCTGTGTGAGCAAAATAGCTCTAGTCCTGACAGTACAAGGGGAAAGTTACATTTACTGCCCTAGAGGGCCAGACCAGCAACCTCAAAATATATTTTACTGCATAGCCCAATAGTTGGCTTTCATGATATGAAACTGTAGAAGCTTACAATTAGTATTTTTAATCCAAGCTCCCTTGCTTTATTATTTAACTATATAAATAAAAAATGTTTAAGTAAATATTGCTATCCAGGACTGTGGGAGATACCTACTAGCCTTAAACAAACCTCTGGGGAATAACACCACTGAAATCAGGAGAGAACTTTAAAGATCTAGTCACCACAGTTCTAGGAAATCTCCTGGAAAGCAAAAATAAATCCACCTTTTAATGTACCAGGAAAAACAATTGTATTAAACCACATTCTTTTATTTGTGTAAATAAAATAATTTTAGGAAAAGTCAGGTTTTGATCAGTTACATCATCCACATACAGTTTATTCACTAAAATCAAGTGCTTCTTCTTTTCGTTGTCAAGTTCGGACACAATGAAAGTCATTCTAGAGGTGTTTTTAAAAGTGCTTTATATTTTTTATTTTTGGTAAATAAATAATTTTCTTATAGCATTAATAGGTACATAGTTGGAAAATGTCCCAAACTATTTTAGTTTTAAACTAAAAGTTCAAGGTGTTTCCAAAGGTCAGACTAATTGTGGTTGAATTATCCCTTTTTTAAAAAAAAGCACGACTCTTCAGTAAGTAACATAAACATCATATCAGAGGTTGCTCGTGTGGGTTAACGAAATAGTTTATTACAAATAGAACTTGCTCTTTTGTTGGTAAAGAAGTAGACGTTGAGATCAGAGAAAATTAATGTTGTTTTTCAGTACTTTGGTTAATCCCCTTTTATTTATTTATTTTTTCACTTTGGAAAATACAGTTTGTTCTTTTAAGTCAATAGGCTTAGCTACTGCGTTGTAACGTAATACAGAAAAAATAAACTAATAAATGAAAGGGCTGCTTACACTTTTTTTTTTACCAAAATTCTACTAAATCTTTCTACTAAAATATTCTACTGGCTTTCAAGATACATTTTAAGATTTGTCAGGCTCAGGCAAATTGTGGAAAGCAAATAGATTATGGTTATAGAAGATAAAAATGTGTAAGAGGTAAAATAGAACTTATAGTCATTAAACTAGAGAGAAGAGAAACTGAAATAAGTCTTTTTCTTTTCAAAGAAAATAATCTCAGTGTTTTTAAATCAAGAGGAAAAAAGGCAAAGGTCTAACTGCCATGTAAACTCATTTTAAATGTCATGTCTTATTAGAACCTAATAATCAGAGTGCCTATTTCCCCCTTTTGCTTGAGCCATCAAATTTGTCAAAATTTTATGATAATTCATTCCATCATTCCTTAGACATTTAAATGACAGACAGTCATAGTAAAGGGGAAAAAGCCTCTGTAATCCTACTCCTCCTGTTAAAACTGCCTCCAGAGGGGTTTTTAAAATATTCCATATCATGGCGTGAGCAGCAGCTAAACTTCTCAATTCTACTTATGATTCCCTGCCTTTCTGGAAGATGACAGTAAATTGGCCACCTACCATTCTTGACCTTTTGGCTTCTGAACCATGGCTGACCAAGTCTTAGCTTGACTTGTCTAAGTCAGTAGCTCTAGTATCACTCTCATCCTCTCCCAAAGGGTCTGAAGCTTTCTGTCTCCTGAACGGGTAAGCTCCCCCTCTAGTGTTCGCTGCTCATCAAATTATTCCTCCAACAAATAAAACAGAACTGCTGAGTTTTTGGTTCCTCATAGAAGGACATAGCTTGGAGTGACAATTATAAATGTTTGTAATAGCACAAAGAGGAAAATATAAGTATAAATTCTACATTAAAAAAAAAAAAGTGTTCTTTCCTTTTGAGCATCTTGAAGGCATCCCAGCTGTTTGGCTGTGGAATTCAAGGAAATGCTGCTTGTGCTACCTTGCACCGGAATGCATGGCTGAGGAGAATGAGCTTGGATGCTCTAAGATGACCTGGTTAAAAAAAAAATCATCCTTTTGTGTTAGGAAGTTTGAAGCCTGGTTATTAATAAGTGACTTTCCATTGAAAACTGACAGCCAGGAACTCCTTATTTGCAGACCAATTACCAGTCAAGGAGTAGGATTGGCGAGTGTGGAGGGTTAGAGGCTCCAGCACTTTATTTTTCCAAGAATTTTGAGGAAGACCAGTAAAATAATTAAATCCTCTCTATTTGATGTTACAAAGAACCTGGGTAAATAAGGTCCTATACACTAAAAGGCTAACCCTCACAATAGCTGACACAGAACTACGGAAAAAAAATACAATGGATATTGGTGATAGTTTTAAAGTATGTTGTGCTCAAAGGTTAAAAGTTCAGCCACTTCGTTAAAACTAGTGTTGAAGCTTCAGTGAGACATAAACCAGAATTTATCATGCAGTTGAAAGTAAGAGAAAAGAAAAACAAAGAAAGAAAGACCAAGCAAAAGAAGGAAAAAAGTAAAATAAAAATCTGGAAGAGTCCTGAGAGCCTAAAGCTCCAGTTGGTTACCAAACTAAAATTTGGAAGGCTGTTTTATCTTCAACTATGGTACATAATTTTAAACTAAAACAAACAAGCAAAAAACAGAAAAAAACACAATATTCTTCAAAGAAGGCAAAAAGATTTTTACTATTTAAGTGATTGGATCAAAGTATGTTTCAAAGGATAGTATGTCTTGGAATAGGTTATATAATTTATTTAAGACTCAGATTGGAAATAATATGACCACATTAAATTAGCTTTGGCTTTAATCTTCTGAATTTTGGGGGAATAATTTAAACCCTCAACCAACATTTCTCTTAATATCAGTGGTTCTATAAACATGGTTAGATAATTTTTTCTTGTGTTATAAATTAATGTGCACTTCTTAATGATAATACTAAGCTTTTTAAAATGATGATAAAAAAGGGGAACCTCCTGGGCTTCCCTGGTGGCACAGTGGTTGAGGGTCTGCCTGCCGATGCAGGGAACATGGGTTCGTGCCCCGGTCCGGGAGGATCCCACATGCCGCGGAGCGGCTGGGCCCGTGAGCCATGGCCACTGAGCCTGCGCGTCCGGAGCCTGTGCTCTGCAACAGGAGAGGCCACAGCAGTGAGAGGCCCGCATACCGCAAAAAAAAAAAAAGTGATAAAAAAAGGGGAACCTCCTAAACTCAAGGGAGGAACTTCCTTTTAAAGTATTTTGTTTTCATATTACTTCATGATCAAAATTATCACTATTATCATCATTATCATTAAGCAGGTATCAAGTACCTACAATTTATATAAATATACATCCTATAAGAATCCGACTTGCATTTTGTTTTGGTGTTGAATTACTCTATTTTGGTCTAATAAAGATGTTAAAATATCTTCTAGAGTAAAATAAACCATTCCTTAAAAATATTCCTTATTTTGTTGCTATTTTCCTCTTGTTCATTTAACACTAGATTGCTTAATACAAGAAGAAGAAGAATGCCTTCAAGCCCTGCAATGTTAGACCACCTTAAGTTTTTCCTATTTTCAATTTTCCTGTTTCTGTTTTATTAAATCCTATTTTAGTGCTCTCTTTTAAAGCTGACTTAAGGCTCTTAAAAAGATCATCATTCATGAACTGGTGGGGTGAGGTGACTAAGGCCTGTCTTTGATGAACAGGATGCCCTTTGAAAGTTTAAAGGACTAATATGGTCCATGGGTACATTCAGTTTTGAACTTCTTAGATGAAACTGACAACACATAGGATGATCATTTTCACTGAGTTTAGGGTTTTCCATGTGGACAACTCTGCTCTAAACTGGACTGAGATCACACACACTTCTCTCTGAACAGTTGTTTGATAGGAGTATCCCTCAATCACACGTCTCATACTAGGTTGCATTATGAGACACAGCATGAATTGAAGGCCAGCACAAATATAAATACCACCTTCTTTAGTTTTTTTTTTTTTTTTTAAGATGGTTCTCTGAACCATTGGTTCAGGCAAACTTGAAACCATCAGTAAAATTCCAAAGTAAATAGAGTACCATACATAACAGGAAAATTGAATTTTATGAAATTTTCATAGTTCAAGTTTCTAGTTGTACAAAATTTGCATCAAAATTTCTAGCATGAAGGAGGTCATGAGTTATATCAGCTTGGCTAATTTAATTGCTAAAGATTATGCAGCTTTGCAAAGGACAGATGAAGGGGCTCCTATCCATCAAAGTGGTTATAGGAAAACAAACACACACAAAGACAAGGGCAACAACAAAAATAAAAGCCCAGAATAAATTTAACTACACAGAACCCAAGTGTCCTTGTAATTAAGACTGATTTATAATAGGATTATAAAATATAAGAACCGTAAGGGATTTTTAGAGATGATCTCATCTACTTTTTTCATTTGCCAAATCTCAGGCCCAGGAAAACTTAGTAAAATAAGTTGCTTGTTTACTACCATGTGGCTACAAAATAGAGAACAAAGCATGGGATCTTCACCTTTGGGTTTCACTTGCAGTTGCTCTTTTCACCTAGTGAGCTTCAGCCATGCCCTGAAGGTTGGTAGGGATGCTTTTATTGAAATAGGAAGAAAGAGACATTTTTGGAAAGTTTGGAATAGATGTGAGTTATTCAAGGAGATAGTAAATATCCAGGGAGGAGAGAAGTTAGAAAAGGCACTTGTTACACTCTTAAAACTCATGATCTTTACTGAAAGAACAACTAACAAGATACAATTTGTTATTAAAACTGGGAATTAAAGAACAAATGATGACTGAATGAAGACCATATACTTCTTTTTAACAAATATATTGGAAAATTTATCAAGGTATTTAATTTCATGGTAGTTCTCTATAATAAATCTACAGTCCTAGGCCCTAGCAAATGCATAAATATAATACTTATGAATTATAGTGAAAACTTTGATCAAGGGGGCTCATTTATTTTCAGAAGAAATTATACATTTGTTGATTAGTTAATTAACAGCAATATCAATGATGATGAGACAAGATATACTGTTCAATGGCTTTTTAAAAATAATAGCAAATTAAAAAGAGAAAGAAAAGGTGGAAGTTTTGAAAGCAATGAAAAAGTCTAGATTTAGTTAAAAGAAAATGGTCATAAGAAGTATAGATGACACCTTTCAGAGTTTGAAGTCAGTAGGGAAATAAACAGATGTTTATTTGTAGGGAGAAGTGTCTTCAAAAGGTGGTTTAATGTTCTCATTGTGCTGCTGAACTAAGTAAGAAATGAACTACATGAACTAAATAAGAAACAGAAGTATTGTTGGCATTTACATTTAAAACAAAACTCATGGATTACAGGTTGTTCTTTAGTATGAGAACAAAGAATGCGTACATTAAACATGAATCAAATTGCCTAGAATCAAATGTAATTAGTTTAAGTTGCTAGTCTACATGGTAAATAAGTTATTGTGGAAATATTAGAACTTGATTATTTTGATCATCCTATAAAACTTCTATTTATTAAGAATTCAATTTATTAATTGTCTCCATTTGGAGGCCTTCTCTGACATCCATGTCTTCCATTGCTGCCTTCTTCCTTGCTCTGGGCTATTTGTAATTCTGGGCTTTATTTAGATACTAACCTTTTCCACACTCTGCCTCAACTGTTGATTTCCTCACCTTATTTAGCCAGAAAATACCCAAGGGCAGTGATTATAGCTTTCTTTTCTGCATCTACAGCACCCTGTTTTCAGTGTCTGGCACATAGTACACACTCAATAGAAAACGATTTCATGAATGAAATTGTTGGTGTAAGGATTAGAATGAAAGACAACTTTGGCTTCAAGTCTGCATTCTACAGACTACTCATTATTTTGTGGATACAGCAGTAATGTTTCCATGAGAGTAAACATTTTTTTTTCACAGTGAAGTGATATATTACAAATTGGAACCACACATGGTAATTGTGACTCTTAACTTCAATTCTAATATTATATAATAATTGTAAAACTTCTTTGCTGTAGCATGTCAAAATTAAATCCTTTTAACAAGTGTCTCTCCAAATACTATATGATAATAACTCAAGCACTTTAACCTCATTATATTTTCAGTGTTTAGTATCCAATTCATGCCATTATTTCAGTGAGTATTTCAGGAATGCCCTGGCAGCATAGTAGTAAGTAAACTTTCTTCTCCTTGTGAAGTTTACCTACTAGGATAAGAGGCAGATGATAAACACACCAATAGATGTGGCAAAAGTGCAATGGAAGAAAAGAATAACAGATTATAGGAGTTACAGAATGCTAAGTTGGAATGTGCTTGAAGGTCACCAAGACTCTGCCTTTGTTGTCCAACAATATGTGAAATTGTTCCTCCTTAACTTTTTCTAGAGGTTTAATCCAAGGATACCATGGTTGAAATTTGTACTTCCAACATGTTTTCAAATCTAAATTGAATGCTCCTTATATTGCAATGGCCTGAGTATTCTGTTGTTGGTTATTCTCTAGACATATTCAGGACAACTTAGTTTGTAGCAGAAATTATTACTTTAATAAGATTTGAGAAAGATAGGGGAAATGCCCAGGATATATTATAAAATAAGATTCTTTGAGAAACAAAGGAAAAATGAAGAAAGTAGATAAGGGGGTATAGGAGGTCCCCAGAAATCATTAGGAAGAATAGAGAAGACAATCTGTTACAAAACTTATACCTTCAGCAAGATATCAGGTAAATTGGGCAGGAGTTAAAACATAATATTATGCACATCTGTGTACAAATTGACCTAATGGAAGGAGTAAAAAGTGATAATCGTTGCAAATAAGTCACTCTACTTCCAGTAAATTCTATAAACCTTAGACTGGAAATATGGTAGATGGTGTTTAAGTCGGAATTAAAAGAAAGAGAACCAACCATGACATGATTACAGAGACATAGTATTTCAGAGATGAAATAGATCTTAGAAGGACATTTATATAAACTTTTTACAGTTGAAACTGAATTGAGGGAACTATTAAGTGCAGACCACCTTGCAAGAGAGAAGATGTAGATAATTCTACACAATATAGATGTTAACATAAGCTTAGCTCCTTTGCTTACTTCTCTTATACCTGATATCACGTCTTACGAATGTGAACTTCTTGACTGTAGGAGTTATCTCTCACATACCACAAAAATCTTGCTGTTTAGTACAGAGCCTGGTATAATGGTTCTATTATAAATACTTGATTACTGCCTTGCTTGCTGAATAAATAAACAAATGAATGATGAATGAATATATGGCTGACTCTGTGCAGACTATGATAAGTCAAAAAGCCAAACAACACAGCACCTTATAAAACTTGACTTAATTTTTAGAAATTTTCTTCTCTCAAACTTTTAAGAAATAATGAAAAGAATTCAGTTCAATCTTAATTCCAAATAAAAATAAAGTCAAAATTATTGAGTGCAAAGCGTGTGCCAAACCACTTTCTTGTATTAGATTGATTCCCATGACAACCCCCCCAAGACCTATATAATCCTTGATGAGAAAAAAATGTAACCAGGTCTAAGGGAAATTACATAAATTGCCCAAAGTAACACAGCTGATAAACAGCAGAATTAGATTTGAATACAACTCTGGATGACTGCACAGCCAATGCCCAATGCCTTTCTGTTCTTCCATTCTCCCTTCCAGCGAAATATGGGTTGGAGAAGTGGTGTTTAAAAACCTAGGAGAGTGTAATGTTAACTTAGAACTTATAACAACTATGGATAGGAACATTGAATATAGTTTAGTCTATACCCTAAACTTCAGGGAAACACATTTCAAAAATGTTGGGAGAAAAAAGGCCTAATTCCATGGTCATCCATTTTAAAATGGAAGATGGCTCCAGTGTTGTAAAAGACTCTGAAACATGAAATTAACAGTAAAATCACTTAACTGCCTTCTTCTTCTAACTCTGGGCTTTGTCACTTCCTAGTGTATGATCTTGGGGACATGACTTCTCTGCATATCATTTTCCTAATTTGTAAAACAATGATGACAGCAATACTTTTCTTTATGAAGTTGGAGAATTACATGAGATGCGATTGTAAAGAAAAGTGTTTAGAATAACGGGGGCACATAATTGACATTTAATGAATGTTAGCTATTATACTGAAGAAATGCAAGTATCCCAATGGTTTTGTGATAAAAGATACAAGATCAAACAAATAGCATCCGAGAAGGGAGGAAGTCAAGACAGCGTGGAATAAAATTTAGTGGAACCAATTGGAACTGAAAAATCAGTTCTTCTTAGGGAGAAGGTTGAAGTAGCAGCCTAAATTCTGAAGAATACAGACTTCCCTGGTGGCACAGTGGTTAAGAATCTGCCTGCCAATGCAGGGAACACGGGTTCGAGCACTGGTCCAGGAAGATCCCACATGCCACGGAGCAACAAAGCCCCTGCGCCACAACTACTGAACCTGTGCTCTAGAGCCCATGAGCCACAACTACTAAGCCTGTGTGTCACAACTTCTGAAGCCCGTGCACCTATAGCCTGTGCTCCATAACAAAGAGAAGCCACTGCAATGAGAGCCCATGCACCACAAGGAAGAGCAGCTTCCACTCGCTGCAACTAGAGAAAGCCCATGCGCAGCAGTGAAGACCCAGTGCAACCGTAAATAAATAAATAAATTCAGAAGAATAAAGTGAATCTGCAAAAGTTGAATGCAATCTGCCTCGGCTCTGGGTGGCATGAGTGGTGTGGTCTGAGTGACCACAGGCTTTTCAGAGAATGAACACATCAGGAATCAAAAAGAGGTTAAAAAAGAAGTTAAAATCTAGGGAAAACTGACTATGGTTCCAAGATTAAATCAGATAGAAATAAATGTAAAGGCCTGAATTTAGGCTCAAAATGTCAAAATAATATGGAAACAATTGCCATTACCTTGGAGGCAAATTTGTTTATTGATTGAAAATTATCTTTATTTCCTTTATAATACTTGTCACTAATATTATTTTGTGTATTTTTACTTGTGCGTTTGTCTATAAGTTACTAGAATGTATGTTTCCAGATAGCAGGGAGCTAATGCATCCTGTCCACAGATGCCCACAATGTGCTTTAGCACGGTGACTGACACATAGCAGGCACTCCAGAAACATGTTAAAACAATTTTTAAAATAAATCCCCTTCACCTTACCTTTTTGGGAAAGTTTCTTAACCCTTCTAAGCGCCTGAGTCTTCATCTCCAAAACTGTTATAATAAATGATATAATGTACGTAAAGTACTTGGCCTGATGCAGCTTCTCGTAAAGGCTAATTTTACTCTTCCTGTCTAGTGCTGTTGTGTAGAGGATAAATCCTATACTCTGTAGAAGCATATCCTGGTATGAAATGACACAGGTCTGGTCTTCTTTAAATACCCTGTTTCATAGACTACATAATCTTTTATATATTTTATCTTTGCTAGAAACCCCTAAATTATTTTGCAATGAAAGTTGCTATTTACACTATATCTTTAGTAAAATATTGATTTAAAAAATCAAAGAAATTAAATTACATTAAATTATATTAAATTCAATAAGCATTTATTGAGCTTTATTACATTATATAAAGATAATACCATCTCTATCTTCAAAGACTGTGTACGGTCTAGCTGGGTGGACTTAAATAGCTGTATTGCAAGGAATATATAAAAAATGTAAAGAGGATCTGGAGTCAGCACTGTTTTCAGTATGTGATTTTTTTTTTTTTTACAAAGTTGGTATTGAACTCTTGGAGACATCAATTTTAATACTAATAATTGTGTGCTTAGAGTTTTCTTTGGTTAGACAAAAGCACTACAGAGCAGTAAAGCGAATCACAAAGGGTTATTTAGCTGTTCTATTTTTTTAACTTCAAATGAAAACAATTATATTTGAGACGTGCATTTAAGAAATGGGTGAATCATAAGGTCAAATTATCTTTAAAACAGAATCAAATGACCATTGAAATCTCTTATGAAAGACATTTGGCTTAGGAAAATTGTTTTCTTTTACTTGAGACTCAGCATTTATACATTTGCTGTTTTAAAATTACTTCTAAAGATTATCTCTGTATTATAATGGAATTGTTGTGCAAATATGGCTTAATACATAGAATGAGAGCTATTGTGGTGTCCTTTAGGGTTCCATCACAACCCGTAAATAGGCTCTCAGGTCTCTGCACAGTCTGCCCTCTGGTGCCCCAGGTCTGTGCTGCCATAGTCACATTCTCCAGCTTATCAGTCCTGAAATAAAAAGCATATTCTGAGCTCAGAAAGAGACTTGATAGATGCAGCCTAAATTCAAGTTAAGAAAATCAAATACTATCAAAGGCAGATTTTGAAGGAAGCTTTATACAGTTAAAAGGCAGAACAAAAAATAAAATATCTTAAAATGCCAGTTGAGCATTGTTCTAACTATCAGGAAAAAAGGCATGATATGGCAGAAAGATTTTCAATATACCACATTAAACTTTCTCCAAGAATTATAAGGTGATTTTAGAATTTCTAAAGCTGAGTGTCTATTGGAAAAATGATCTGTATAATAAATACACTTAGTAATGGATGCAGTCTTCATTATTTTACAGATTCCTTCTTAGGAAAAAATAGTTATAGCCAAGTATACATTTTCTTCTCATAGATATTTTAAAAAATTAAGCAAGATTCAAACAAAGTCTACCTACTGACCCTATGCTACATACAAAATATTTTTTGAGCTTGGTTGCCAAAACTCTTACACTTTAAATAATCATAGGAAATAAATTCTAGGAAAGGAACAGCATATATTGAAATTATAAAATATGGTATAGAGTTCATAAGTTTCATGATGAAAATTTATTTTGTAATTTAAACAAGCTGCCAGATTTTATGAAAGACATCTTCATATTCCAGATTGATATTTAAAATGTGATCGGTCTACAATCTTATTTTAACCTGAAATGATCAAAATCAGGCTATTTAATACTTCATGAGTTGTAATTCATTAAAGAAGATGATTAAATTCCGAATCCACTAGTTGAATATGCGACAGTAGCTGTCATTTCGTGGTGTTAACAGTTTATGATAAACATCTTTTCACATACAGAACATTACATGATTAGCACAATACAAAATGAATAGCAAAGTTTTGTGTATTGCAGAAGAATAGTTGGCATACTTTTTTGTAAAAAACAAAAAGGATAGCATTGGAAAACCCACGAATCTGAAAATTGTGCATTAATTAAAGTATTATAAATTCATTTGTTATGGGGAAAGTAGACTTATGGTTGATTTTAATGTTGAGCTATACTGAATTGCTTACACAATAGCACACATGTCTTTGATGATACAACCTCAGAAATAAATCAGTTTAAGCAGCAACGGCAGCAATTATAGAAGGATGTCAGGTTACAAAAACTGAGCAATTAGACAAAAATTTTACCAGGGCATGATTCAGTGTAGGTATGATTTTTAATATTAATTTCTGTTATATCTCTTTATAATAAAATATTTTTTAATCTCTCTCAAGAACTCTCTAGTTTAACTAAATCCTCCCACCAGATATGCAAACTAGAGCCACGCTAGTCATTTTGGAATTGTGAAAAAAAAGGAGGTAATAACGTGTTGTGTTAAACTCTACTGTTCCAATTCATTTCAATGAGAATCAGTCAATAAAAAGTCCTTGTTTCAGCAAAGGCGAGAGAAGAAACAAAAGGACTTAATGAAATGATCTGTTTACAAAATGCTAAGTGAGGGTTCTATGAGAAAACAGCATTAAATCCAATTTTGGTTTCCTAATGCAATTTAGGAAATCTCATATGCTCCCAGATTTTGCTTGTCATTTTTTTTTTTAACGGACTGAGGCATGTAGTCATTTTTTTCTTTTCTTAATGTTAAAAATTAAAAAAAGAACTATTTAACTTTCTTTCTCTTCAACTTTGCTACAGCATTTCTAAATAGCCCAGAAGAGATAAATCAACGCCTGAACTGTAACCTTACACTTATATACTTGTTAAATGGCTTTTTTACAGTCTGTTATTGCTAGAAATTGGATTGCTTTTAAACTAATGCTGTCTGGCGGGCAAAAGTGAGTGAAACCGCAAAGCCTGGAGGAACACTAATTACTTGTTTTAATTAGCAGCAACTTTCACTAGAGTATAATCTCCCTACAGGCCACTGTTCCGTAAGTGTGAAAAAAAAATCATGTAGGAACAAACTGATAATCTCTTACTTGCCCCTAAATGAGAGCAGAACTCTTCTAGTGTAGACGGATCATCCTGTACAGGCCTCCAAATCCGGCGGCAATAGGGCCTACCAGGCTAGGCTACCCAATTCAAAGATCTTTAGCAATCAGTTGTACAATAGAGCCTCTTACTTTATGCTTCTACATCATAAAAGTGGTCCTTTTGTTACATTTCCATCCTGAAAAGGGTCTTAATCCCTTTCTTTTCAGACAGTCTATGGCAAATTCCATGGGGACATCCCATTCGCCACAAGGACTGAAATGACCCACTCGGAAAGCAGCATGCAAAGCTTTGAGCCTTTTTCCCCCTGCCACTCTCCAGAGAACATTAAATGGTACTTTTCATTCCCCTCACCGTAGGGGGAAACCCCTTAATGATGACAGAGAAAGAAAAATTCCATCACACTGTCCTATGATACCATTCTGCTGTCAGGCAGGCGTTTCCCTGGTCAGAGAATCAAACATGGCTTCCAGCAGGTGGATGGTGCTCAAGGTCACAGGCAGCCAAATGCAGAGGTTACACGCGGAGGAAGCACAGGTTCCCACAGCAAATTAAGTCATCTGTGAAGCCTTCTCATTTCCCAGTGACTAAATTTATGACTGCTCTAAAGGGTCATCGTTGCTTGCATGCACATGTGCTTTAATGAAAGTATCTGAGAGTTTAGAAGAGTGGGATCATCATCCCAATTAAAACATGCATACATGAGCTACACGTTTAAAGAAAATGAGCGAAATATTCAAATGTGTTTATGTAACTCTTTTATTACATATGAAAAAGATAAAACTTCATCATTTTTAATAATGTAAAAGTAAAGACTTCAATAGTTCATTGAACGTGGGAATATTTCTAAAGTAAAGGTGGAGATATTGGGAAATAGCAACATTTTTCCTTGAAACGAAAAATTATTTTAACTTTTGCTTTAAAGATATTTTAAAAAACACAGTATTATAGTTGAGTAAAGCTATTATAAATCTTGATTACTATGCTATGGGTTCCCATAGCGTTTGAAATATGCATTTCATTTAAAAAAACTGAAGCTGACTTTAAATGATTTTTTTATAACATAAAAATATGAAACAGTAAATTTGTAGGTTCCATTGGATTTAATAACCTGTACTTGATTAATTTACTTCAAATTAAAAATAGTTTTTTCATAGATTTCTGCCAGTATTTAATTTTTTTATTTAAAATACATTTTAAATAAGGTAGTTCCTGTTCAAAAGATAAGATTGAATAGAATCTATTCCATTTTACACAAATGACTTGGAGAATTGTCTAATAAACTTACACAAGTGTTGAAATTTCCAACTGTAAATGGTGATGTCGTTATAAACATTCCTTTGATCTGATTATGCTATTTTTTAAAAAACTTAGACATTTGTTAAATATTTGTCAATTTTCTGGATTAATAGTTAAGGAATGCCTTAATTTAAAAGTCCACCATCCTTTTACAGGTATAACTTCTTGCAAAGTTATTTGTATATTATCACATTATCACTGGGAAATATTATATATATATATATAATTTTATATGGTAATATATACACTTCATTTATCTCATACTCAAGGATATAAAAATCTCTGAATTATAAAAATCACCTTAAAAATAAAACCAAACTCAAAACCAAGCACACCAACTCTAGAATACTACGTATATTTTATTTTGCCATTATTATATCACTCAAGTGGTAATATTTACCTATGTTTGATTATTTAAAATATCAAGGTAAAAAACCCTCCAAAATGCTTATACTATATCTTTCCTTTGTTACTGTAGAAGAGTTCTCTCCAGGAACTTTATTTTAGCTTGCATAAAGGTACCTTTAGTTACTGTTTTGTGAAAAGTGAAACTTCACAAAGCACTTATACAAAATTATTGAATCCTAGGCCTGCAGTTTGTTTTCTTCAATGGTAGCTTGTGGTTGGGTTGTGTCAGAGTCCAGCTTGCGGAGGGTTGGGGGGATGGTGTGCATGAGATGGCAAAAAGAGACCTGAATGATTAAAAGTAAACATCCAGAATAAAGGAGCAGTTGAAAGGGGCTTTGTGAGCAGGGGTGTTGTAGGAGAGGAGAATGAGTGAGGGTGGGCTGTCCCACTCTTTGTTTCCCATCACAGCGGTGTGTCTGAGGACCTGCATTGTGTCATGAATGAACTGACCATCTCTCAAACAGGCTAAGAGTCACCCCCATAAGCACATTTAAACCATCAAGCCTAAATATTTAGAGTTATTTGGGGCTCTTTTTTCATTAATCAGCGGCTACCTACCTACACTGCCTCGATTTTCTGTACGCTGTTTCTCCCTAATACTTTTTATAAGACACATTGTGAAATTCCTGGGCAAAAGCTATGCGTGGGAATGGATGCTGTTTAAGTTTTAAGAGAAATGGTTTATTTTGTAAGACATATGTGCTATATAGAGAACCTGCACATCAAGTGAGATGCAAACTCAAACACAATTTATCTCTCTTTTCAAGTTTTAATTTCTAGGCAGAATGTGTTTTTGACTGCAGTTTTACTTTATTTTCTCTTCTATGGGAAAAGGATACCCATGTTTGAAGAGGTATCTTTCAGAATCTATACACCACAGGAGAAGAAAGTTGACAAGTACAGGTTGGAAAAAGAAAAGAAATAAAAAGGAAACATAGTTTTTATCCCCTCACTAAATATCAAGGTATTTGTGTTTTATAATCCTGAAGATTCTCTAGGTAGGTGTCTTGATGGGAAGTAAAACTTGAAAGTCCACGAGGGACTCAATCACAATTTCCAAGTGTCATTTAAATTCCATTATTAACTTTTTCAGTATCGTGACTGGTGATTAGCCTCTTAGGGAAACACCATTAATAAAATGACTTAATTTAATTACTGAAAATCCAAGTATGGAATATACCTGTACTTTATCATTATTTATATTACTGTATGTACATATATATATACGTAAATAGCTATACCTTATTTGATAAGGTCTTATGTAAAGGGTAAATTTTTCTTCTAAGGTAAAAAGTGATAAAACTATAAGGAATTTTTATTATTGATCTTTAAAGCAAATACTTATTCCTGACTCAAAGGACCTTCACCAATTATGTATAAAGCAAAACTTTGAAGGTGCAGGTATACTTACTATTTTTATGATTTATTTCTTTATCTTTGGAAACATTTGTCTTTGATTTTAAAACATAAATGCCAAAACAAAAATAATCTTATATTTGAGAAGGTGTGATAATATAAATAAATATTTTAATTTTAAGTACTTATAGCTTTCCAGTATTTGCATTCTGGATACACAATTGTGTTCAAATTGTGAAAATTAATTAGGCTAATATTTGTTATTTGTTCCCTTTCAGTATGTATATTTATTTCAGTGAATATCCTATTTAAAATTTTAAATAATTCCCAGAATCATAGGGCTCCAGAAATTACCTTAGAAATTGTTTAATATAGATTTCCCACCAGGTTACTTTTTTTTTTTTTTTTTTTTGAATGGACAATTTTAAACCCAAATGTAGTCTTGATGGGGTTGAAATCTCTGACTGCCCTTTTATGGCATTTTCAAAAAGGTTATAAATAATAAACATGAAAGAACTCTGTAAACCAAAATGCAAATTGTAATTATAAAGAATTTTTGTTTTATAAAGATTAGTCAGTTACTTAAGACAAGTTTGCTTGCCTCCAAGAACTCAAAATATAAGAAAAAAGAAGTTAGATATATTCATAAGTAAGTGCTAATTCTTCTGATTGAAATACAAAGAACTCTGAAGTATCTTTGATAAATGCTTACTATGTGTCAGTTATTACTTTAAGAGTTTTACCTGAATAATATCATTTATCTTTCACAACAGCCCTGTGAAATAGTTACTATTATTCCTACTTTACAGATGGAGAAACTAAAGCCCTTTAAAAGTCAAAAACATAAAGTTAGTGGGTTTTTTAATTTAATTTTTAAAATTTTATATTGGAGTATAGTTGATTTACAATATTGTATTAGTTTCAGGTATACAGCAAAGTGATTCAGTTATACATATACATATATCCATTCTTTTTCAGATTCTTTTTCCATATACATTATTACAGAATATTGAGTAGAGTTCTCTGTGCTATACAGTAGGTCCTTGTTGATTACATGTTTTATATATAGTGGTGTGTATATGTTAATCCAAAACTCCTAATTTATCCCTTCCCCCCACCATTCCCCTTTGGTAACCAAAAGTTTGTTTTTGAAGGTTATGAATCTGTTTCTGTTTTGTAAATAAGTTCATTTGTATCTTTTTTTTTTTTAGATTCCACATATAAGTGATATCATATGATATTTGTCTTTCTCTGTCTGACTTACTTCACTTAGTATGATAATCTTTAGGTCCATCCATGTTGCTACAAATGGCATTATTTCATTCTTTTTATGGCTGAGTAATATTCCATTGTATATATATACCACATCTTCTTTATCCACTCCTCTGTTGATGGACATTTATGTTGCTTCCATGTCTTGGCTATTGTAAATAGTGCTGCAGTGAACATCCGGGTGCATGATCTTTTCAAATTATGATTTTCTCTGGATATATTAGTAAGTGTTGAAGAATGTATTTGAATGAAGACAGTCTGACTCTGGAATCTATGCTCTTATCCACTACTTGAGACTAAAATACTCTGTAAGTCTCCCCAAGAGTATGCAAGCAAATGTGGTGCTCTTAACTCCTCCAGATGAAATACATGACATAACTGAATATGAATTGAACAATGATAGAGTTCACAATGTTTTTTACCAAGTTGTTATTTATGACTTGAAATTACTTTTCATACAGAAATGCTATTATAAATATACTTCCTAGATTACAAATATCTGTTTAATTCATGATTAGGTTTTTCTGTGCTAAACTTGTTGATCAAATTTTGCTGTGCTTTATGATTTATGAAGTACTCATTATTTAATATCCATTTATTGAGTATGTGCTCTATGCCACATCAGAATATTGTACCATGATTATTAGGCACACATATTCTAACAGAAGAAATGTGGAATTTTTAAATGGATTGTTATAAGTCCTATACTAAATATACTTTCATAGTATTCTAGGAGTATAGTAGAGATTAGCTTTGTTCTGACTGGTGGGTTTGAGGAAGACTTCAAATTACAAGTGTTACTGATATTTAATTTGGAACCTAAAGGATGAATAGGATTTGATGGGAACCCAAAAGATGAATAGGATTTGATGGGTAGAGAGGAAGAGATGTTTCTTCTGGAATGTTCCAGAGAACATTGTATGTTCTGTGGAATATACATTATTTGTTATGTATTATATATTATGTAAGATAAGTAAAAAATAAAATTATGTATTTTTTAATGAACTATGACTGTTAAACAATTTTTAATCATTTTTTATGACCCTTAAGCTTAGGGCTATAATTTCTGATTCTTGTTTATCCAGAACTCAATTAGCACAATATTGGAGAATGTTATTATTGTTGAGATTTTACTACACGGTTACAAGTTCTTTAACACTCCTCAATGGAGAGATGGGATCAATTTCCTTTCCCTTTCAATCTGGGTGGCCATGTGGCTACTATGGACATTAAGGTATGCTGGAAATGACACTATAGGACTTCTGAAGCTAGTTCATAAAAGGCCATGGTGCTTGTCTTGTTTGCTGGAACAGAACACTTTCTCTTGGAGCCACGAGCGGCCATATAAAATGTTTGACTAGAAACCATATATTTTGAAAATTAGTCAAGTAAGAGACATAACTCTATTAAAATGAGGAAAAAAAAGTCTGACTAACCAGAGGCCTCCATGTTAGAGGGATTCAGTCAAGTTTCCCAACTATGCCCTGCCTTCCCTCTATCCATCCCCACCAAGATGCTAGAAATGTGAGTGGAGCCATTTTTGATTCTAATGGCCAGCCCATCCTCCATTCATGCCACATTGGGAAAAAAAAGTCATCCTGATTCCCAAAATCATAAGGTATAATAAAGCAGTCGTTATTTTAAGTCACTAAGGTATGAGATAATTTGTTACCCAACACTACATAACCAGAACAAACTAGAATGAATGTGTTCAAAATTATCTTACATATGTTAAAAGTACTTGACTTTATATATATCTCTAACTGCATTCTCATTCCTCTCTTTCCTTTACTAGAATTCTTGAATGAATGAATTAAAAAATGAAATTAAGGATAGAGCTTTAACATTAAATAAATAAAACAATTATAATAAATTGGGATAACTACTATGAAGTAACTTTAGAAAGTGTTATAAAAAACAAATATTAGGAGAATCTACTCCTAATCTATACATTAGTTACTCAGGGACAGTTTCTCTTCAGAAGTGAGATGAATGATGGGAAGGGGAAAGAAGGAGAAAATTAAAAGAATAAACTTCCCAGGAAGAAAGAACAGCTATGTTGCAAGTCAGTGAAATTGGAAAAAGCATGGAATATTCTAGAAACTGAAGGAAAAAGAAACAACCACTACAGCTGAAACATAAGAAGCTAATAGGAAAATAACTCAAAATGACTTTAGCAGTGTGGCTCAAGATTCATTATTATAGAGGAAAATTTCTTTTAAAGAGTTTGGATTTAATCTCAAATTCAATGGGAAGCTATGTAAATTCTTTATAGGTATTAGCTATTATTATTTCTATTCATATTATACAATATCAGATGTCTTTCTACTAAAACATTATATTTACAATACTGATATAGCATTGAACTTTTAATATTTTTTCTTTGTAGAAATTAATTTTGAATTCTTCTCAAACTAAAAGCATGTTCTCAGCAGAAAGAATAATGCCATTTCTCCCTACAATTTGTCCCCAAATGGTAACTCCTAGGCAGCCTCTACAAGGTACAGTGGTACAGGTTGTTAAGTGGAAGAAGAAAACGGGCTCAAGGGGAATATGGAGTAGAGGTTCCATCTTTTCCCAACATTGTAATAAAATACATTTCCAATGGCCATAGTGAAGGCTAAGGCAGTACTTATGGCAGTTGCAAGACTTAAGTAAAATAATCCATGTGTTTCACTTATGACATGATATAGCACATAGTAATAAAGTGTTAGTTATCATTGTTATATTTGAGATGTAAAATTATGTCAAGGAAACATTTCTTCTGAAATGATGTAAAGGATGCTTGTGAGGTCAAGATTCACAAGTTGAGTATCCAGTAGTGCCCATTGTCAGCAGTAGCAATTTAGAGAGGCTAGCTTTTCATTTATAAACTATGTGTAATATACCAGGCTGTCACTGAATAGAGTCATTATTTTGAGACTAAGTTAATTAACTAATTTTATAAATAAACCCAGACAAAAATTTTATTCCTTAAAAAGGGAGTTTTTGCTGATTTCTCACATATCTCACTCGACAGTGAGACCATTTACGATCACTTCACATAAACTTGGGTAGTTAATATAATCTAATAAGGTCAAAGAGGTATAGACTGTTCTTTCTCCTTTTCCTTTCTCACCTAAATGCGCCATAGGTATAAGAATGTAGCCAGTTACTCCCCAAACCAGTTTCCTTTCTCTGTCTCTTCCCTTACATGCATCCAGATGCAGAGGACTCCCCGCGGAAAGGTAAACCATGAGATGGAGGGAGCCTGGTTCCCTAAATCACCATGTGAGAGCTCTCTAGCCGAACACTAGCTTTGAGCTGTTATGTCAACAAGAAAAAGACAGCTTGCCCATTAAGCCATTCGTTGAGATTTTTGGATTGTATGTTTTAGCTGTTGGAGTAACTTGATTAATATAACCACATATACTCCTGACACCCCAGGAAATGCCATTCTCTCAAGAGATAAGCTTATTATTTTTTTAAAAATCACTTAAAATTACCATCTTTCCCTCCAAAGAAGCTCTCCCCTTTAGTTGTCTATTTCTTTTAATAGTAACACTACTTTTCCAGTCTCTTAAGCTCAAAATTGTGGTATTTTCATTGGCTCTGTCTTGCCCCTCATATATAATTGGTTGCCATCTTCAGTACAGTTTGAATTCTCAATGATTCTTACATCTAGCCCTTCTTTAGCTGATATAGCAGTTTAGACCTTTAGCCTCTTTCTTTGATCATTATTTAAGCAATTCAACTATAGTTTATTTCGTTCTCAATACATGCCCAGCATTGTGCTAGGGAATATATCAGAGTCCAGCCAGGAGAAAAAAAAAGCACAGTAATTTGAATAGGGAAAATTCAATATGAAGAGTTAACTAGCAAAAAAAAGGCTAAAAAAGGACTCTAAGGCTAGAGAAAAAGCAGATGCAGAAAGCAACTACTTTACCTAGGGCCAAGGGAGGGTGAAGAAGAAGGAACTAAGAACTTAGAAGAATAATTCCTCCAAATGCAAAGATTCAGAGCTTCTGGGAGAAAGCATGATTGCCACAGAAACACAGAGCCTGCTGGTGCTTAGGAAATCTGCAGTAGTGAGAAGTGGGTCCAGCTGGCCCCTAAGAATGACCCATATGGGAGCTGAGAAACCCGCTCAAGGGTGGGGTGGGTTGTACCTCATCCTTAGGAATGTTCCCTTGAGTGACTGAGAAACCTGCTGGAGGAGGCCATCAGCCCAGAGAGGGTCCCCACAAAAGGTTTGTCAAGTAGTCAAGAAAACTGCTGGAGCGTGTGAGTGGGACAGTCCCTAAGAAAGGTCTGGTTTTTAGTTTTACTGTGTTCCTCCAGGGCCCTCTCTTAAAATAACTTTGCATCAAGTCAGCTGGCAAAGGAGAAACATTTGCAAGGTCCAGCCATAGCATTACCAAGCTGGGCAAAGAAGAATGGATTTGGAGCTGAGAAGCATTACTATGATAACTGGCACAGGGAATCAGAATAACAGCAAAGTCTCCATATTTCATTAACTCAGAAAGTACTTGTACTGAGATAAAAGTAGATGTGGATGAGTGATATGATAGGGTATATAAAATGTTCCTAGGAATATAGAGAAGGTCACTTAATCCATCCTAGGGAATGGGGAGGAATGATCATGGAAGAGCTGATGCTTTGGCTGAATTGCAAAGAATGAGTAGGTATTAGCTAGCTGGGGCATGGGTGAAGAGGAGAGAACTTTTCAGACAGAGGAAATAGCAAGCACAAAGGCTAAGAGTGAACTAGAACATTGTTCACATGATGAATTATAAATTATATAAATTGCAAACTATGGCAAAAAATGACCTTTTTTGGGTAAGCATAGGTTAGGTCACTAATTTGTCTTCTTTGTTTTCTTCAATGTTATTCTGAGATGCTTGAATTTTTATCCTGAAGACATTGAAGAGTAACTGAGGATTAGAACGAGTTGGTGGGTTTGGGGGTGGGGTCAAGATCAGAATCACAGTACAAAAATTCCATTGCCAGGGTGAACTTGATGTAAGTTCTACAAGGATTGATATCTCGATTCACTGGTGAAACCCAAATGCCTGTAATAGTACCTGGGACATAGCAAAGGCTCAACAACTATTTGCTGAATAAATGAATGAATGAGTGAGTAATAGTTCATTTTAAAGACGGTAACTAATTTGACTTGAGTTAGAAGTGATTGAGTATTCAGTTACAGAAGTTTAGGAGCCAGATGAATATCAGTCTTCAGCTCAAGAGTGTGTTCTGAAAAGAAATTTAATTTTGGGAATTGCCAAGATACAGGCAGCATTTGAAATTTTGAGTTTAGATAAAATCATTTAAGGAAAGTGTAATGGAATGCTATGAAAAGAAGAAATGATAGAACTTAGGAAACATCAATAATTATGATAGGAGTAGAGAAAAAGAAGTCAGAAGTAAGATTGAGAAATAACTAAAGATTTTTGGACAAGAGCTCAAGAGTGAGGTAGCTTGAAGAAAAGAAGAGAGAGGGAAGATCAAGAAAGAAGCAGCAGTCAATAGTTTCAAATGCAGCATAAGAGTCAAGTAAGATAAGAAAAGTAAGCTTAATATCTTTGTACCTGGCTTTCTCTCCATAAGCCTATGATATAACTCACTGTGAGCCTTACTAAAGTCTAGTTCTAATCATTTAACTCCCTCTTTAAAAACTTTCACTGATTCCTCTCTGCCCTCAAGTAAATTTTAAGAACAATCAACAAGGCCCAACCTTCAGGACAGGTGTGACTTCTACTTTGAATCCCATTGTATCTCACTGGGACTTACATTCAACATTTTTATTAATGTTTGTATATGTTTCTTATCACATCTATAATCACTCTCAACTGGGCTGTAAATTTTCTGAGAACAGGAACTGTGTCTTACTCTTTATGTTTCTGCAGATTTAGTGTGATGCTTAATTTTTTTTTAAGTAAAATATATTAAACATTCACCATATTCTGAAAATTGAACTAGATTGCCTTTTGTTGTTATACTATTAATTAACATTAAAGCTTGTAAGTTAGGTATAATATTACCATTTTGCCTGCTCAGTGGACTTAAAATTCCTTTCCAAATTACTATCATGTAGAAAACTGGGATTTCAAACCAGGGCTGTATGGTGATAAGGCTGTGAAATGCTTTTTTCCACATTGCACTGCATTGTAGATTGAAGGACACCAAAAAATTTTTTTATAATTAAATTGCTTTGAATTGATCTTGACCTTGGAAATGGTTTCCAACTGTATTAGTAGAGTTCTTTGCTTTATCTTATTGCCTATTATTTTAATTTTATGCTTTGGATAATGACATTGAAAGCAGAGGCGGGGGATAGAGGGATAACGAGTTGTAGATGACAGGATTAGGATTTTGAATGATCATGACAGGTTGCAATGATGGGTTCGCATACATGAGCTGAAATTCACCAGGAAGGGTTCTGGAGGGTGCGTTAGTGTGGGGGAGGCGCAGAGGTGAAAGGGCAGTTAGGATGGTTTTAAGCGGTCCAGGAGAAAAGAAATGTGGACTTGAACTGCGTTAATGGGAATGGATGTGAGTGACACAGAGCACTTAGAATCTATATACTGGGACAAGTGAATGGCTGCAAGAAGGAGAAAGAAAGATTCAAATAGGACTTTAAATATTTGAGCCTGAATAACCCAGGAAGGGTGAAGACACTGGCATAGACAGAGGGGGTCAGAAGGAGGACCTGGATTGGGGGTGGAAGGAGAGGAAGCAAGTGATTTCAACTTTATGTATGCAAATTATTCAAGTGATCATAAACCATTTTCTTTTTGAAAATTGGGACACTGTTGACTTGTCTTAATTCTTTATTTTATGCAAGGTATTGAAACTATTCTTGAGTTTAAAAGCTACATAGTATTTTTTTAACATCTTTATTGGAGTATAATTGCTTTACAATGCTATGTTAGTTTCTGCTGTATAACAAAGTGAATCAGCTATATGTATACATATATCCCCTCCCTCTTGCGTCTCCCTCCTGCCTTCCATATCCCACCCATCTAGGTGGTCACAAAGCACCGAGTTGATCTCCCTGTGCTATGTGGCTGCTTCCCACTAGCTATCTATTTTACATTTGGTAGTGTATATATGTCAATTCTACTCTCTCACTTCATCCCAGCTTAACCTCGCCCCTCCCCATGTCCTCAAGTCTATTCTCTACATCTGCATTTTTATTCCCGTCTTGCCCCTAGGTTCATCAGAAGCTTTTTTTTTAGATTCCATATGTATGCATTAGCATACGGTATTTGTTTTTCTCTTTCTGACTTACTTCACTCTGTAAGACAGACTCTAGGTCCATCCACCTCACTACAAATAACTCAATTTCGTTTCTCTTTATGGCTGCGTAATATTCCATTGTATATATGTGCCACATCTTCTTTATCCATTCATCTGTCGATGGGCATTTAGGTTGCTTCCATGACCTGGCTATTGTAAATAGTGCTACAGAACATTGTGGTACATGACTCTTTGAATTATGGTTTTCTCAGGGTATATGCCCAGTAGTGGGATTGCTGGGTCATATGGTAGTTCTACTTTTAGTTTTTTAAGGAAACTCCATATTGTTCTCCATAGTGGCTGTATCAATCTACATTCCCACCAACAGTGCAAGAGGGTTCCCTTTTCTCCACACCCTCTCCAGCGTTTGTTGTTTGTAGATTTTCTGATGATGCCCATTCTAACTGGTTTGAGGTGATACCTCATTGTAGACTTGATTTTCATTTATCTAATAATTAGTGATGTTGAGCAGCTTTTCATGTGCCTCTTGGCCATCTGTATATCTTCTTTGAAGAAATGTCTCTTTAGGTCTTCTGCCCATTTTTGGATTGGGTTGTTTGTTTTTTGATATTGAGTTGCATGAGCTGCTTGTATATTTTGGAGATTAATCCTTTGTCAGTTGTTTTGTTTACAAATACTTTCTCGCATTCTGAGGGTTGTCTTTTCATCTTATTTATGGTTTCCTTTGCTGTGCAACAGCTTTTAAGTTTCATTAGGTCCCATTTGTTTATTTTTGTTCTTATTTCCATTTCTCTAGGAGGTGGGTCAAAAAGGATCTTGCTGTGATTTATGTCATAGAGTGTTCTGCCTATATTTTCCTCTAAGAGTCTGAGAGTGTGTGGCCTTACATTTAGTCTTTAATCCATTTTGAGTTTATTTTTGTGTATGGTGTTAGGGAGTGTTCTAATTTCATTCTTTTACATGTAGCTGTCCAGTTTTCCCAGCACCACTTATTGAAGAGGCTGTCTTTTCTCCATTGTATATTCTTGACTCCTTTAACAAAGATAAGGTGACCATATGCACGTGGGTTTATCTCTGGGCTTTCTATCCTGTTCCACTGATCTATATTTCTGTGTTTGTGCCAGTACCATACTGTCTTGATTACTGTGGCTTTGTAGTATATTCTGAAGTCAGGGAGCCTGATTCCTCCAGTTCTGTTTTTCGTTCTCAAGATTGCTTTGGCTATTCGGGGTCTTTTGTGTTTCCGTACAAATTGTGAAATTTTTTGTTCTAGTTCTGTGAAAAATGCTATTGATAGTTTGATAGGGATTGCCTTGAATCTGTAGATTGCTTTGGGTAATATAGTCATTTTCACAATGTTGATTCTTCCAATCCCAAAACATGGTATATCTCTCCATCTGTTTGTATTGTCTTTGATTTCTTTCATCAGTGTCTTATAGTTTTCTGCATACAGGTCTTTTGTCTCCTTAGACAGTTTACTCCAAGGTATTTTATTCTTTTTGTTGCAGTGGTAAATGGGAGTGTTTCCTTAATTTCTCTTTCAGATTTTTAGTTGTTAGTGTATAGGAATGCAAGAGATTTTTGTGCATCAGTTTGGTGTTCTGCTACTTTACCAAATTCATCGATTAGCTCTAGTTGTCCTCTGTTAGCATCTTTAGGACTCTCTATGTTTAGTATCATGTCATTTGCAAACAGTGATAGTCTTACTTCTTCTATTCTGATTTGGATTCCTCTTATTTTTTCTTCTTCTCTGATTGCTGCTCCTAAACTTCCAAACTATGTTGAATAAACTTCCAAAACTATGTTGAATAATAGTGGTGAGAGTGGGCAACCTTGTCCTTTTCCTGATCTTAGAGGAAATGTGTTCAGTTTTTCACCATTGAGAACGATATTGGCTGATTTTCCAAAACTATGTTGAATAATAGTGGTGAGAGTGGGCAACCTTGTCCTTTTCCTGATCTTAGAGGAAATGTGTTCAGTTTTTCACCATTGAGAACGATATTGGCTGATTTTTAATCACAGTTTCAATGTCAGTGCTTGTGATTGGTCTGTTCATATTTGCTATTTCTTCCAGGTTCAGTCTTGGAAAGTTGTACTTTTCTAAGAATTTGTCCATTTCTTCCAGGTTGTCCATTTTATTGGCATATAGTTGATTGTAGTTATCTCTCATGATCCTTTGTATTTCTGCAGTGTCAGTTATTACTTCCTTTTTATTTCTAATTCTGTTGAGTTGAGTCTTTTCCTCTTCTCCCTTATTTTTCTTGATGAGTCTGGCTAATGGTTTATCAATTTTGTTTATCTTCTCAAAGAACCAGCTTTTAGCTTTATTGATCTTTGCTATTGTTTCCTTCATTTCTTTTCAATTTATTTCCGATCTGAATGTTATGATTTCTTTCCTTCTGCTAACTGGGGTTATTTTTGTTATTATTTCTCTAATTGCTTTATGTGTCGGTTAAGTTGTTTATTTGAGGTGTTTCTTGTTTCTTGAGGTAGGATTTTATTGCTATAAAGTTCCCTCTCAGAACTGCTTTTGCTGCATCCTATAGGTTTTGGGTCATCATGTTTTCATTGTCATTTGTTTCTAGGTTTTTTTTGATTTCCTTTTTGATTTCTTCAGTGGTCTCTTGGTTATTTAACAGCGTGTTGTTAGCCTCCATGTGTTTGTATTATTTACAGTTTTTTTTTTTTTCCAGTAATTGATATCTAGTCTCATAGTGTTGTGGTCAGAAAAGATATTTGATATGATTTCCATTTTCTTAAAATTACCAAGGCTTGATTTGTGACCCAAGATATGACCTGTCCTGGAGAATGTTCCATGAGCACTTGAGCAGAAAGTGTATTCTGTTGTTTTTGGATGGAATGTGCTATAAATATCAATTAAGTCCATCTTGTCTAATGTGTCATCTAAAGCTTGTGTCCTTATTTATTTTCATTTTGGATGAGCTGTCCACTGGTGAATGTGGGGTGTTAAAGTCCCCTACTATGATTGTGTTACTGTCGATTTCCCCTATTATGGCTGTTAGCATTTGCCTTATGTACTGAGGTGCTCCTATGTTGGGTGCATAAATATTTACAATTGTTATATCTTCTTCTTGGATTGATCCCTTGATCATTATGTAGTGCCCTTCTTTGTCTCTACTAATAGTCTATTTTAAAGTCGATTTTGTCTGATATGAGGATTGCTACTCCAGCTTTGTTTCGATTTCCATTTGCATTGAATATTTTTTTCCATTCCCTCACTTTCAGTCTGTATGTGTCCCTAGGTCTGAAGTGGGTCTCTTGTAGACAACATATATACAGGTCTTGTTTTTGTATCCATTCAGCCAGTCTGTGTCTTTTGATTGGAGTATTTAATCCATTTACATTTAAGGTAATTATCAATATGAAGGTTCCTATTACCATTTTCTTAATTGTTTTCAGTTTGTTATTATATGTCTTTTTCTTCTCGTGTAACTCCCGCCTAGAGAAGTTACTTTAACATTTGTTGTAAAGCTGGTTTGGTGGTGCTGAATTCTCTTCACTTTTGCTTGTCTGTAAAGGTTTTAATTTCTCTGTAGAATCTGAATGAGATCCTTGCTGGGTAGAGTAATCTTGGTTGTACATTTTTCCCTTTCATCACTTTAAATATGTCCTACCACTCCCTTCTGGCTTGCAGAGTTTCTGCTGAAAGATCAGCTCTTAACCTTACGGCGATTCCCTTGTATGTTATTTGTTGCTTTTCCCTTGCTGCTTTTAATATTTTTTTCTTTGTATTTAATTCTTGATAGTTTGATTAATATGTGTCTTGGCATGTTTCTCCTTGGATAAATCCTGTATGGGACTCTCTGTGCTTCGTGTACTTGACTGAATATTTTCTTTACCATGTTAGTGAATTTTTCAACTATAATTTCTTCCAGTATTTTCTCAGACCCTTTCTTTTTCTCTTTGTATTCTGGGACCCCTATTATTCAAATGGTGGTGTGTTTGATGTTGTCCCAGAGGTCTCTGAGACTGTCCTCAATTCTTTTCATTCTTTTTTCTTTATTCTGCTCCATGACAGTTATTTCTACTGTTATCTTCCAGGTCACTTATCCATTCTTCTGCCTCAGTTAGTCTGCTATTGATTCCTTCTAAAGTATTTTTAGTTTCATTTATTGTGTTGTTCATCTTTGTTTGTTTGCTGTTTAGTTCTTCCAGCTCCTTGTTAAATGTTTCTTGTATTTTCTCCATTTTATTTCCAAGATTTTGGATATCTTTACTGTCATTAGTCTGAATTCTTTTTCAGTAGACTGCCCATTTCATCTTCATTTGTTTGGTCTGGTGGCTTTTTACCTTGCTCCTTCATTTGCTGCATATTTCTCTGTCTTCCCGTTTTATTTAACTTACTGTGTTTGGGGTCTCCTTTTCACAGGTTGCAGGTTTTTAGTTCCCATTGTTTTTGGTGTCTGCCCCCAGTGTTTTAGTGTCTGCCCCCAGTTGGTTCAGTGGCTTGTGTTGGCTTCCTGGTGGAGGGGACCAGCGCCTTTGTTTTGGTCGTTGGGCCTGGATCTTGTCTTTCTGGTGGGCAGGGCTGCATCTGGTGGTGTGTTTTGGGTTGTCTGTGAACTTAGTATGATATTAGGCAGCCTCTCTGCTAATGGGTGGGGTTGTGTTTCTGTCTTGCTAGTTGTTTGGCATGGGGCGTCGGCACTGAAGCTTGCCGGTTGTTGAGTGGAGCTGGGTCTTAGTGTTGAGATGGAGATCTCTGCGAGAGTGCTCACCAATTGATATTGTGTGGGGCCATAAGTCTCTGGTGGTCCAAAGTCCTGGACTCAGCTCTCCCATCTTGGAGGCTCAGGCCTGACACCCGGCTGGAGCACCAAAACCCTACCAGTCACATAGCTTTCTACATTGCCAGACTGGCTTCTGTTCAGAGTTTCCAAGGTGCTATTCTTCTGAGAGTCATTCTAATCTCTGCTCTTCTCCATTCCTTCTGAAAATTATGAACCAGGAACTAATCTAGGTCCATGGATTTCAGTAGTAAAAAACAGTCAAAAATGTCTGGGTTCATGGAGTTTATACTTCTTGTAACCCGAGTCTCACAGGGAACGTGGACTGCTTCTTGGTATTTTCTAACCCAGGTGTTTTCTACTCTGAGGATTTCAGTGAAAGATCCCAGGAAAGTGCACCCCTATACCTCTGCAACTTGATTTTATTGAGTTTCCAGGAAATGGGATACTCCTATGTGTTAGCTGTGTGACTTTTTTTTTTTAGTGGATGGCACAAATCTTTCCTTTGCTGTAAGGATGAATGCTATTATCATTGTTTTTAAAAAGTGCTCCAGGAATTTCTTCTCTCTGGAATTCCTTTTAACATAAACTCAGACCTAGATTTTTGTTTTAGGGGATAAAATTTTCAACATGTACTTAAAGCTGGTCTTGCTAAAGCTGGGCCACCTGCAGCAGCAACTTATTCCAGCCCCTCTTCCATAAAGCAACCTCCCAGATTTAAATATACCCCGGGAGGAAAACATGTTCCCTCCCTGCAACTGTTCTGTGAACCCACAGCTCCAGGCTTTTTCTTAAAAGATGCTGACCCATGCTGGTGAAGGCCTTCAAAAACAGGTAATCTCAGGTACAGGTGGTAGAAGTATATTTTGCTACACACTTCCTTTATAATAGGCCTTAGTGTGTAGCAGAGCAAATCTTCCAACATTGTTTTTCCTCTCCAAAACACCTGTGATTAGTTTGGGCCCTTTGCATATTATAGAGTTAAATAGTCAACTTCTGCAGAGAGAGTTGAATGCCTCGGAGCCTGGAATTCCAGTGCCTGGAATCCTATGCTTGGAGGCACTCTTTTGAGTTGAGATATTATCTTCAAGAGGCCCTCTCCTCACAGCTAGCACCCGGTCAGCACTTGTTTCACCCGTCCCCCTGCAAAGAAACTTGGAGACCAACTTCACAGTCTCGGAACCCTGCTGCTTGGAGAGCTGCTTAGAGAGCAGCTCTGCTGCTCCAGCCACTGCCAGGAGGCTGGTATTTCCACTACATAGTATTGAGCAAATACTTTGTGTCAGCAGCAAAACAGGGTGCATTGTGTGCGTCATCTTGCTTAATTGCCATAACTTGCTTGGAAAGTCCATTACAGCTGAGGAGACTGAAGCTGGCAACTAGAAAAGACAACTTAAAATAGCCAGAGACATTTCTTAAGACATCCAGGGGCATTTGTGGAAATCACTAAGGTTCATATTAAATTCATTATTAAATCTTACATTAAATAAAACTGAACTCTTTTTGTAACATTTCCACCTAATATGAACCAGTAGTTAAGCCCTGTTTTCATCTCACTGGACTTGTTATGTGACTTTGTTTCCCATTTTGTCCCAACTTTGGCATTTACCCATGGGCTGAATCTATTTGTTCTTGACCTCCTTGCTTAGAGTGAGCTGTAGTGTCTGAACTAAAATTCTGAGTCTGACCCATCTGGCCACCCCTAGCTGGCCTTATCCCACCCCTGTGCAAAAAGGAGCTTGGATATCATCTGACAGACATGTCTTCTGGAAACCCTCCCACTCTCTCTGGGCTTTCTTGGATTATTGTTTGAACTAGCTGTTGAAGGCTGAGTGGGAGTTTCATGAGTGAATAAGAGAGGAAGGATATTCCAGATGGCAGAAACAGTATGTGCAAAGGAAAATGCAGGGAGGCACAGCAGACAGAGGTAACTGTCTCAATGATATTTGTTATACTCAGTATAAAGAGTCTTCACAGTAGAGGTTGAAGATGAAGACTAAAAGATGAGTAATTCTATATTTCACTTTCATCTCCCCAAAGCAAGTGCTTCTCCCTTTTTTGCTTATCTTTATACATCATGCATAGCTAAAATGAACTTGCCTTTTTCCAGTATTATCCTTAAAACTTTATCTCGTCTTTGACTTTCTCTTCTTGGTGTTGGTCATAGAGGTCTATGACATATTTTACTTGTAATTCTTAGCTCATCAAAACAAACCTTATGGTTTCTTGAGATAGTCTTGTTTATTTCTTAATTGGTTTGGCTTTTTTTTTTTTTGTTTCGTTTAACTGTTCTGCCCTTAAGAGTCTTCTCTGGGGGAGTTGAAGGATGGAATTCTAGATACCAGATCATACCTGCACTTTTGCCTATATTTTATTTTATACATAGTTTTCCTAAAAATCTAAGATACATGTCTGTCTAAGAATCTCCAATAGACAATTTTTACACTTTTATGAACTCCTAGATGTCATATAGCAGTTAATTGTTAGTTGTGTCTTCCCAATATTTAGTTTTTCTTCATTTCCTGATTAATAAACTCTACAAATTTTACCAGGATACAGAATAAAGACCACGTTTCTCATGTTCCTGGCCTAAAATATGGCCAATTGGATATAAGTAGAGATTACGTCTATATAGGAAGTGTTCTAACAGGAGAGTGATATGAAGTTTTCCTTTAATGAGGATGAAGTGATTGGAGCGCTTGGACTATGCTGAAGAGGACCACATCAGAAAAGCAGTAGCAATAATAATGGCCAGCAGTATCTGTAGTATTTACTATGTACCAGGAATTAGTTTTTACGTTTTGCATATGTATGCTTCACGACAATCATATGAGGTAGGAATCTAAGTTTCCTCATCCCTAAATAATACTTAAGAGCAGGGATCATGTAGTCACATTGCCTGGGCTTGTGTTTGATGTTGCATTTCACAGTTTTATTACCTTACTTAACAAGAGTTAAGAACAGCACCTGGACATGAGAAGCACTCATTAAATGTTAGCTACTATTAGTTTTGAATAATTATTACAAATTACTATCCATAGTTCCAATTAACAGTGTCCATTAAAATAATTTATAGTGAGTAGTTATAAATCTATTTATAGATATAGATGTGGAGGTAGAGAGAGAGATGAAATGACTTGCCAAAGATTAAACACCTAGAAAGTGGTGAAGTTGGGTTCTATATCCATGTTCTTAACCTGTTGTGTTTTGAATGAAGGTCTGAAAGGAGCCTGGGATCTGCAATAATTTGTGATATTGCTACACTAACCCTGGATTTTGCTACACTGGCCTCTCGATTTTTTCAGCAATGAATCAAATCTCATGCACTAAAGCGGTTCATCTGAGTTTTCTCTTGCATGCAGCCAGACTTAATTCTAACTGTATATTGTCTTAATTTCTCCCAAGGCTGCTGCCACTTTCAGATCATTATGCAATTCTTCCTTATAGATGAAAGTCAAGTTCAGAGTAACAATTCTTATTGCCCCTTGCATCTTCTGTGAGAAAAGTTATCAGCAACAGTAGTGAAGAATTTTACGTTCACAGGACTTTTAAGTTTCATGGAGTTGGTGACCCCACAGATAAGTCGATAGGTGAAGGCCCCACAGCTACCATCAGCCTCTTCCCCCAGGGCTATGTCACTTATTGCCTGTATTAGGAGATCATCATTCACATTCTCTGTATGCTCAGGCATTCAGTGGTACACTTCTACTAGAGCAGTACTAGAATCTCTCTTTTTATTTTCAACCAGTCTCAGTCTCTATCTTCATGATCTTCTCTCTTCCTGATCGTGAAGCTTAATAGAAATACATATCTTTGTATCTATTTGTACTAGATTATGTCCAATTCTTCTTGTTGCTAAACTCATGATTTTAAGAACAAAGCTTTTTTAAGAACTGGTGGACCTCTTTATTTAACACAAACACTTCACCAATTCTGCGGGGGTTGCCTAATGGAAATATGGTAGGATATGAGTTTTGTTTTTCAATAATAGCACTTAGGACCTGTCAAAATTGTTAATTGTTTAGTATAAAATGGCATAAGTAAAAACTAGGATGAAATAATGAATAAATTAGTGAAGTTTAAACTAACAAGTTTAGAAGTGTAGTAGAATCTAATAAAACATTTTCTATTTGTTTTATCTGACATTGCTATTGGATAATATTTAGTTGTAGTATAGAAATTCATCTATAGTTCTTAACATTTTATACCATTTCAGCGATCTGGCTAGAAATAGAAATTCACATTAACACATTTTGATACTTTGCTTTTTTACTTAATTTTGTTTTTTTTTAACTCAGAAATGAGAACTAGGAAATCCATAATCAGTGCTTGAGCATAAGGAGGAAAATAAAAAATTACATGGTGTAAATTTTAGACTGGAATAACCAAGTGGAATATCTTTGAAAACTGCTCCATCTCTTGGTACTACCTCTTAAGCAGTCAACCACAAGGATGATTTGATTTAAACTAGAATCTTCTCAGATATACTCTGAGGTGTAACACTAACACACTAAAGTAAATACTACAAAACATCCTTTGCCTTTGAAACATAACTGCTGTCATAATGACCATCTGCTGGCTGTAGGTTTCGAACATCCAGTGACCTTTGACATTTATGACAAATTATGTACCAAAGTGCTAGTGACACCTTGTTAAAATGAAGCCAGAGGCCCTCAAGTTCTCAACCCCTCTTGTCTTTAAAAAAGCATGGGTTAAACGGCGGCAAGAGGCAGCTTGGACAGAAAACACACATGGCAACAGCTAAAATGAAATGAAATCCTAATCCTGTACACTTTCGACTTGTACAGCTAGCTTCACTGCAATGTGCTTTCAACCATTAAACTACCTTAACCTTCAGAAGAGCAAAACCAGTTAAAACTGACTGAAAATTTGCACATCACCACACAAGATTTGATTGATTCTTATTTGAAAATTGCGTGGAGAATAGTCGCTTACTGTAATATTTTTAACCAACAAATATGTTTCTCAGTCACCTCTGGTGCACAGTGAAATTGATGCCGTATAAAAGCAATGTGAAGAACACTTTTCAAAGTCACAAAGTTAGCGTAGCCGCAAAATACAGTAGTACCAGTTGGATTTAGACAGAGTAGGCTATGTTGTAAAAGGTTTTTAAAAATGCGTGATCCCAGTTCCAGAGATACATACTAATTTTACATATAGGGGATAAAACGAGGTTAGTTAGTTAAAAAAGTTAGTTAAAAACTCTATCTGTATGTTTTTGTAAGCAGTAATTATTTTACTGCTATTGTCATAAAAATCATGAAAATAATGTACAAAAAATTAAGTTATAAAATACAATTTCTTTATAGAAAAAACAACGCAAGGCATTTTTAATTTATGATCTTGTGACACAAGGTAATGGTCTGAGGACAAGACTTACTCTTAGTTAACCTAGTAATTGTTAAACTTATGGGCAAACTGTACAAAAAAATGTATATAATGCCACATAATGGGATGTCATAAGAATGTTGACATACTGTGAAATATTAAGACATTTCTCAAACCTTTAGGAAAATTCCAACTCCTTAGCATTCAGTTTCTCAGCTGTGTTTGTTGACTGATTAATATAAAAGAGACTGTGTTATCTTTGGCATTAAAAAAATAGAAACTGAGCCAAGGAAACCACAGAAAATGAGAACATATACTTAACGATGAAAAAATCTACATCGTACCCTCATGCTTATCTAAAAAGCAGTTTACCTATTTTTTTAAGAAATGATTAGGCTTTCACAGCTGTGTTTTGTTGGAGATGTTATTTACAGTTTTGAGATTTGCTTTAGATAAAATGCTAACTTGTCTAAAGGAGAATTTATGACCATTGGAAAACTAACTTATGATGAGGTTTAACGTTTTGTGTGTGGGGTTATAAAGTTTTCATTTAACGTGTTTGAATTTCCAAATTGGATTATATGATAAGTGAAATGAATTCTAGAAGTACACAATCACCATGGTTCTTCTGTGTGTGTTTTAGAAACTGTATCAGACAATTATTTTTCTTACCTTTTATCTAGAGTACTTTCAGAGGGCATGGGCCACAGATTTAGATATTGCACCATTCTCTCCTATTAGAATATTACAAATCATGGGTACCTGTATAAAATATGCACATAAGTATATGAATATGTTTGCATCTATGTATATATATTATATTTATAACTTTATCATCTTTTATTTGAATATTCTAATTGACATTTCAGAGATAAAATTTGGTCTTACGCAAAATTTGCCTGCAATATATTTCTGGTTCCTTTCTGCCTTTGCATTTCAGCAGATTCTTTCACCCTCATCCAGTGCCTTTGTTTGTTCTTTTTGCCCCCAAAAGGACCACCACTTCCCTTTCCCCACACTCCCCCCTCAAAATTGGCAGTGATGTTACAGTCCCCAGAATATAGGGAAATTTACATTTCTCTTCTGGTAATTAACAAAATAGTACCAATGAACACAATATCACTGTAAGACTTTTTTCTATGGAATGTTAGATATGGAACCTTAGAGACCATATTATCCAGTGTGGTTTTTTTTAATAAATAGATTTTTAAATTAATTTAAACATTAAATTAATTAATGGAACTCCTTTTACATTGCCTAAGATATCTCTGCTTGAAGTGGAAGTGAGAAGCCAAGAGCCCTAATTGCTCATCTTGACTTCCTCCCCCCAAACTTCTCTGGAGTTACTGTAGCTTGTAAAGAATTCCATGAATAGAGTTTGAAAAGCCTTATGTAGCCCAACAACACAGACACAAAACTAAGTCTAAGAGAAGTGAAGTGACTCTAACTTTTGTCTGAAATGTCCCTCCTTAGTCAATGTCTTCATATTTGAAAACCCTTTTCACGGGACTACTGCTCTGTCATGACCTAAATGACATCTCCTACATAGTCATCATATGCTATTTTTTTTGCCATGCTCTTTGTCTTTAAATAATACTCTACTGAAATTTTTTGTGTATCCCATGGGGACAGAGACCATTTACCTCATTTTATATCTAGCACCTGTGTCTGACCACAGCAGGTACTCATTAAATGTTAACATAAATCAGTATTTTCTTTAGAGTTGATGAGTTATTTCATGGCTTAATACTAGCAGAAACAAAACAAAACAAAAAAACTAAACTAAAATGAGCAGTTCTACAATCTTATTGCAAGACTTTATTATGTGATTTTGTTTTAGACTCTTCTCTAATAAGACTGTGTATTAAGACCTCTATCTCAGTACTCAACTCAAAACAATTGAAAATTATGAGAATTTCAGATACAAAAAAAAAATTATTATACCCACGCTAAAGAAGTTTTGTTGTATCTTGCTTTGTAGCTAAATTTGTCTAACATTTGTGATGGCTATAACTATATTTTTCACTGCATGTATACTTTCTACATGTGTACATACCTGTTTTCCTACATGCATACTTCCCGATCTTAGTCCTGGCTGGTGGATAAGGACGTTCACCTTCTCCTCACTTGCTGCAACTGGCTGCTTCTTGTTTTGCACCAAGTATGTCTCTTCCATCCACACCCAGTACTTTATAGTTTCACTCTATATCCATTAGCTCAGTATCACAGAGAAGAAATTGTGGTGCTCTAGGACTGTCTGAAATGGAATGGGTTACTATAAAATATAAATATTCAGTGGGTTCTAGTAGAAGGTGGACTGTCTTGTTTTCTAGATGTTCAGGAATGAATTTACTCGTCAAGCCATGGACGAAACACATGTCCCCACTATTAAATATACCAATATAGTCACATCCACATCAAAAAGCTCTGCCTTCCCCTGTTAAAACTGTTCTCCTAATGTAACATTCTGCACTTGTTCCTAAAGAAATGCCTCCTCACCTACTCAAAGACATCACCTTAGCAATTCTCCCTCTACGTTCTGTATCTTCCATGTTTCTTCCCACTATACATACACAATGTAACATCCTCCATCTTTAAAACAAATCGCTCCCTAGAGCTCTCTCACTGATTATCTCTGTCTACTTACCACCACGGCACTTTTCTCCTCTGCCTTGCAGCAAAACTCCCAGAAATAGATTCTATATGCATCTCAACTTCCTCCCTTTTCTTTCCTCCTATTTTCTCTTGAATCAATGCCAGTCAGGCTTTTTGTTATTCTGAAACTCAAAATTATCTTGCCAAAGGATAGGAGACTGGAGCATTTATAATCCTGAGTCCTGTCTTCTCATTATTGAGAATTGCCTGTGGTGTCCCTGATTCTATACACCACCACAAGGGCTGAGTGAGTTTTTTCATTTTGGAAAAAATACCTTGAGGTAGTTAAGCAGAAAAACTTGGGAGATTGTTAGCATGGACTGGAACTGTCTACCACAGTTTCAGCAGAGCCTGGAGATTGACCAAGGGGATATGGAGCACAGGACACACAAAATGTCTGCTTTGACATTTTCCCTGTTTGTTCCATCTTATTCTCTTTTTATGAATCCTCCTCATTTTCCTAACCTTTAAATTGGCATACCCAGGAGTTAAACCTTAGACCTTTCTCTTTATTAAACTACATTTACTACTCATCTGACCTTATACAGTCCAGTTACTTTGAAATCATGTGTATAATGTTTAACTTTTTATTTACCTCTTTCCTGAATTTTAGACCAATACATGAGGTACCTTCACAATATCTCTACTTGAATGTTAGTTCAAAACCAAACTCTTGACATAAATTTACCATAAAACCAAGTAGTTCCCCTCGGAGGAATCTACCCACGAGAAATAAAAACATATGTTTTTACAAAGACTTGTACGTGAATGTTCAAAACTGCATTTCCTCAAAGTAGGAAAAAACCCAACTGGTAACATATCCATTCAATGAAATACTATTCAGCAATTAAAAGGGACGACGTATGCTATAACATAAATGAATCTCAAAGCATAGTTCTAAGTAAAAGAAACCAGACACAAAAACCTATATGTTGTATGATTCCATTCACATGTAATGTCCAGAATAGACAAATCTACCAAACAGAAAGTAGTTTTCACCACTTTCCGACTAAGAATATTCTAATCATAGGGACTCTGAGCTTGCTTTACCTGCGCCTAGAAAAATTTTCCTCCGAATATCTTGTTCTCCCATTTTATTTAGCTTTCTGCCCAAATGACAGATATTCATAGGGGCCTTTTCTGATCAACCAATCTCAAACAGCTCTTGCAATCCACCATTCTCAGATCTCATTTGGCTTTGCTTACCTTCTTAGCTCTTATCACAAATGGGCATAAACTATGTTTGTTTTGTCTGTATCTATCAATAAAGTAGAGACAGGGAATTTACCTCTTGACACGTCTGTATGCGAAGGTACTGGAAGAGCACTTGGCAGATAATAAGTAATCAAGAAATTCAGTCATCCATCCATCTGTCCATCAGTTTGTTCATTCTTCCATTCAACATTTTTCCTTTTAAAAGTTCTAGATCTCATATCACGTGTAATGACACTGTCAGTGTATCAAATAGTGTATTTTTAGAAGGCAAGTGGAAAAAGAGAAGCCAGGGTATGGTGAAGTTAACAGAGACAAATTGACAGACAGAAACAGATATGTGTCTGTAGACTAACAGTAGCAGGATAAGTTGGATGGAAGCATGGTTGCTGAGTCTGTGTCCCTGGGTGACAAGCCTACCCACCGAACTGGAGTTCAGGAGAAAGGTTAAGTTGAGAGACAGGACTTGGGACTCATCTGCCTAGGGGTGATAGTTAAAACTGTTGTATCCTGAGTTATTGTCAGCAGCTGCTCCTACACACTCGGGAACTCTCCATTAACATTTAAACTGACTGTCAAGTCCATAATTTTGTCCTCTCTCTTCCATCAGTTGCCTTCTTCCTTTTAAAATGTTGAAGTCCTCCCTGTCCACTGGCACATTTACCATTGCCAACCACTAGTTCTCCAGTATTTTCCATTTTCAAAATCATTTCACTTTATTATCCAGGCTTACTCCATCTTACTTTTCCCCTTCATTCCTCTACTTCCTTAACATACTATCTCATTTCAGCCATCTTCAATGGGAGAACTCTAATTGCCATCTGTGGTCAAAACCACCCTTCTTCACTTCTGATTAGCACCCTCTATGTCTCAATGTCTAATAACCTGCTCAGTGGGTAGCATGATTTCCCTGCAATAGAATTTTACTAGAATTGAACTTCTGTTTCTTTAAAAATATTTAGAGTTTGTACTTGCTTGAAAAAGTTTGAACCTGAGAGAATTCAAACAAGCTGAAAAAATTATTTCTAGAATCTTATAAAAAATTAAGAAAGATACAGGTAATTGTGGACATGGACACAAATTAGTCTTTTAATCAATAAATATATTTTGATTCTTAACTAAAATAAACAAGGTTCGATGTAACTGCATACCTGTTGAATTTATAATCTTATTGAAACAAGAAAAGAAAACTTGGGAGTTTGAAGAAGGATAATAAAAAGGTAAGAAGTAGGTTCTAACTTAATAAAAAAAAGTTAAAGACAAGACATGGAGAATTAAGAGAAAAGGAAAAATGGCCATTCAGGAAAGGTAAGAATAATCAGAAATGTAGCAAGCATAAAAGGTCTGTCATTCTCATTGTAGGAGTGTGCTATTACCAAAGCATGACAGTTTTAAAGTACAATAAAAGAAAAAAAATTACATAGAAATCATCACGATCAAATTTTTAAAAATGTATTAGTGATATAGAATATTAATGTCATTCATGTGAGGAAAAATAAAAGCATTTCCAATAATTATCAGGATGTGAAATATCAGTTATATAACTACCTAAATCTTTAGGTAAATGATTTTGATATGTACACAAGGATATCTAAACAACACATGCAAGATTAGTAAGAAAATCATCAGGAATAACTGCTAGTGCTTTATGATAGCGTTAGTAGAGCTCGCTCGAGGGCTTAATATCACTTTGGCCCAATTTGATAATTTGATGGAGGTTTCAAAAGTAAACAATTATATATAACATGTTTCTATCATATATAATTATGTAACTATATATTATATCACATTGTCAAAGCATTTTATACTAAAAATATCTTACACAACTTATATTTGTCTATGCCTATAAAGTTTAGAAAATATATTTATCATTATTTTTACTTCATCGGTGAGGAAAACACAATTAAGAAATATTAAGTGACTTCCAGATCACATAGTGGGTATTAAAACAAGGTCTTAGTGAATCCCTAAACCAATGCTCTTTCTACTGCAGTATATTGCCTCCCTCTATATGTGAATCAAAATGAGGATATAATTTACATGTATTAATTGTCTTTATATCTCAGAATATAGCCTGTGATTACACTTCAAAATCCACTTTAGATAACTGGTTTAATTGGGCTAAAATTTGTGAATTTGGGTGTCTGCTGTTAAAAGGCAAATATTGGTAAAATGATAAGACATGGTTATCATTGGCTATCAAATTTCCCAGCCCAAAGTAATCTATCACATCAATATCTATCGGTGACAAAAAGAAAGAAGGAAAAGTCTGGAAAATCTGGCCCTCCCTGGAAAGCAAAGCTTAGAAAGAAACCCCTCCTGCCAGGGCTCTTTGTATGGATGGTGGTGGGGAGGAGAGGGCCTTGAGCTCCTTAGCTAAGGAAACAGGGACCAAAATGGGAAAGGAAGTGTGAATCCATCAAAAGCAAATTTCTTGAATTTCTTACAGTGCCTTGGATTTGGTGCTTTATACTAGGGCATTAAACCAAAATTCAACCCAGTACACTAGCATACTTCATTATTTCGATCATGCATATGTTTTCACATATTAAACTCTTTGAAATCAGAATGTGTATTACATTTAATATGATAAAAGAGCATTGCATCTTAGTTAATTGGCAGCATTTTTATTTCTTAGTAGTGGTGTATCTTACAACTGATGGCACCTTAGATTTAATGAAGGACTGTAAGTGAGGTTCATCTGAGAATCAAAAGAAAATGTGTATGAGTCTATTCTTACGTCTTCCACGGAGGCTCAGCATCACTTCCAGTGCAAATCCTATTCTGATCTAAATTTTATTAGTCTTTAACCACAAGACTAATATCTTATAAGTGTATCATTCAAGTTCCTTATCTGTTCCATTTCTCTATGAAGATGGTGTAATGTTAATTGAAAAAAAAAGTTAAAATATTCCATTTATATGAGCAGTATATATAAAAGCTATGAAATCTTCATGGCATTTAAAACAGAATTTAAAAAATCTCATAGGATTCAGAATACTTTCACTTTTTAATGAATTTTCAAATTTTGCAAGATGTTTGATTTTTGGAAGCATCTGTAGTCAAACGAAATATTTTAACTAAGTAGCTGGTCTGAGATGTAAAGACTGAGTTCCATCTAAAAGAAAGTCTTCAGTCTAATAAATTGAGTGCTGGTTAAACTCTGAAAGCGAAAGCTCTGAGCTGTATGTTTCTAGCTGGATTCTCAGTTTTTGTTTTGTTTTTTAATAAGGCATAGTTTCCCATGCAGTAACATATGGTTTCAATATTTGAGCATTCTCAGCCATTTTCCCCATATGTTTGTTGTAATTGACTAACCACACATGGCCAAATTCTGCCCTTAGATGAGCACAGAGAACGCTCACTGGGGTCGAAGAAAACAAGCACATTTCATGCAGCAACCTATGGTCCTCAAACCAGGCTCCTGTCACTATTTGCACAATAATGAATAGTGCAAATGAATAATTATTAATACATTTTAGAAATGACTCTGGTTTCAGAAGCTCTTTTGTTCTGAGAATCTCTGAGATGAGCTGTTTGACAAAGGAGCTGTTGAAAGACTTGAGGAAAGTTGTGTGCAATGATATGCATGCATTGAATTGGGGAATGGGGAGCATCAAAATCATTTTTAATGTGATTCTAATTTAATGTGATTTTAATGTGTCAGTAACCCAAGACATGATTTACTTATTCATTCTACAATTTAGCACTCATCTAGGCACTGAGTATACATTGTCTGTTCTCAGGGAGCTCCCATTCTAGGGACATAATACTGACAATAAACAAATAAATTAATAAATAAGCCAGGAAGTTTATATAAGTGCAATAAAGATTATAAAACTGAATAATGTTAGAGTGATGGGAATATCTTTGCAAGGGTAGTTAGAGAAAGTCTTCTTTTGGAAGAAGTGATATTTGACCTGAGACCACATCGATGAGGATGAGCCAGCCGTGTGAAATCTGCAGTGGAAATCAGGATATACCAGACAAGAGGAAGACCCTAAGCCTTGGACAACCTCATGATTCTGGAGGGAGGTAGGATAGAAAATATAGGCAGGGACCAGACCATGCAGGGCCAGGTAGACCACGATAAGTTTTGTGGATATTAGTTTAAGCACACTGGAGTATTTTAGGCAAAAGAATGAAGCAAACTGATTTACTTACACATTTGTATTTAAATAAACCATTAGATTTGCTTTGCCATCAACTGACCACCACAACAGTAACTATTGAGGATAGCAATGGAAAATACAGAGAATTCCACTATTTGATGGGAATGAAAATTGTGACACTAGCAAGGATATTTCAAGACACTGAAAATCTGAGACATGATTTTGGTTTTCTGGGATATAATTTCTCTAGGCATAAGGTCCTTGACTACTTACACACAATCTAAGAAGAAATCTTCCTGTGAGCTTTAAAGGGAAAAGTAAGACATAGAATGATCTACATGTGAACCTCACACAATTAACATAAACATACTTCCATCTATGATAATAATTAGGAAAATTTGGATGAATGGTATCATGATAATAGAATTTTTTTGACGGGTAAGGATTTTTGAAAATAGAAAAAATGATGCATTTGGAAAATCACTTTGATTTCATAAAGTGATTTCCCAAATTGAAGTTTAGCGGTTACATATACAATAAATCTTCCACCAACCGTGTGCAATTTCAATTTGGATCATTTTCTTATTCACTTTAAATGTAATATACTGACACTTATACATCAGTATTAAGGGTATTATAATTCTTTGAAGGAGGTTTAATTTTCAAAATAGCAAAAGAAAATTTTTTGACATATAAGAATGTAATTACCCAGCATCTAATCTACCCTCTTTTGTTCTCTAAGATGATGGTAAAGTAAAATCATAGAAAATAAAACTAAACATTTGGAAACATTTAACAAATATTTGCAGAGAGATTTATTTTCCAAATATCTACCGTGTATTTTTAGGTTTTAGGGTCCTCACTAAGTTCCATGTCACTTTCAAATAGTTATTTATGTTCAGTGACATATAGAGATTTATATCAAACCAAGATTGCTTTGATCCAGAAATCTATAATCTGATAAATGTAGGATGATGGAACTTTGTCTAGAGATTTTTAGAGGGCATGGATTTTCTAGCTTAATTTGTAAGTAAGTAGAGGAATTGTCTGTTTATTGGCTACATTGATAAGATAGGCGAATATATGCTGTGTTAACAAAACAATCCCAAGTTTCCATGGCTCAGAACAACAAAGTTCATTTCTTCCTTATGCTCCATGTGGTTGGCAGGAAGGTTTTGCTTTTCATAGTCATTGGGGCATCTGGGTTGATGGAGGTGACTTGATTTTTTTTCTGTCTTTTTATTAATATAAAAATTATACAACATGAACTCCACTGTGTTTTTTAGGATATTTTCAATATTTGCAGCCATCATCACTGTCTAAGATATACTGTATCTGTTAACAGTGACTCTGAATTCCTGCCTCTCCTACGCCCAGGCAAATGTTAATCAACTTCTGTCTCTATGGAGTTGCCTATTCTGGACATTTCATATAAGTAGGGTCACACAATAGGTAGTCTTTTGTGACTGGTTTCTTTCACTTAGCATAATATTTTAAAGTTTCATCCACGTTGTAGCATGTATCATCACTTCATTCCTTTATATTGCCAAATAATATTTCCTTATATAGGTATCCCACATTTGTTTATCCATTAATCAGTTGATGGACATTTGGATTATTTCCACTTTTTGGATATTGTTTTAAATTTTATTGAGGTATAGTTGATTTACAATGTTGTGTTAATTTCTTCTGTACAGCCAAGTGACTAATTTATACATATATATATTCTTTTTCATATTCTTTTCCATTATGGTTTGTCACAGGATATTTAATATTGTTCCCTGTGCTATACAGTAGGACCTTGTTGTTATCCATCCTCTATATAATAATTTGCCTCTGCTAATCACAAATTCTCATTCTTCCCCTCTCCTACCTCCCCTTCCCCTTGGCAACCACAAGTCTGCTCTCTATGTCTGTTTTTGTTTCATAGATATGTTGACTTGTATTTTAGAGTCCACATATAAGTGATATCATATGGTATTTGTCTTTCTCTTTCTGATTTATTTCATTTAGTATGAATAATCTCTAGGTCCATCCATGTTGCTGCAAATGGCATTGTTTCATTGTTTTTGATGGTTGAGCAATGTTCCATTGTGTATGTGTGTGTATATATGTGTGTGTGTGTGTATGTATATATATATATATATAAAAGATGTGATATATATGTGTGTGTGTGTGTATGTATATCCCACATCTTTTTTATCCACTCATCTGTTGAGGGACATTTAGGTTTTGTCCATGTCTTGGCTGTTGTAAGTAGTGCTGCTAAGAACATAGGGGTACATGTACCTTTTCAAATTATATTTCTGTCTGCGTATATGCCCAGGAGTGGGATTGCTGGATCATATGGCAACTGTATTTTTATTTTTTTGATGACCCTCCACACTGTTTTCTGTAGTGGCTGTACCAATTTAACATTCCCACCAACAGCGTAGGAGTGTCCCCTTTTCTCCACACTCCCTCTATCATTTATTATTTGTAGACATTTTAATGACGGCTATTCTGACTGGTGTGAGGTGATACCTCATTGTAGTTATGATTTGCATTTCTCTAATAATTAGCGACACTGAACATCTTTTCATGTACGTTTTGGCCATCTGTATGTTGTCTTTGGAGAAATGTCTATTTAGGTCTTCTAATTTTTGGATATTATGAATAATCCTACTATGAACATTTGTGTACAAGTTTTGTGTGAAAAAAACTATTCTACTCTTTTGGGCGTATACCTAAAGGTGGAATATCTGTGGCATATGGTATCTCTATGTTTAACTTTTTGAGAAATTGCCAAATTGTTTTTAACAGCTGCACCATTTTATATTCCCACCAGCAATGTATGCGATCCCAACTTCTCTACATCCTCACCACCACTTGTTATATTTTCTCTATTTTTTTTTTTAATGGACATCCTTGTGGTGTCAAGTGGTATCTCACTGTGGGTTTCACTTACATTTCTCTAATGATGAATGATGTTGTGCATATTCTTCGATGTTGTGTTTATTGTCCATTTGTATATCTTCAGTGGAAAACTGTCTATTCAAGTCCTTTGCCCATTTTGTAATTGAGTTATTTCTTTTTTTGTTGTAAGAGTTATTTTTATATTCTTGATACTAGCTGCTTATAAGATATATAAATTGCAAATATTTTTATCAATTCTGTGGTTGTCTTTTCATTTTATCAATAGTGTCTTCTGAAGCACAATGTTTTTATATTTAGAAAAAACCCAGGTTATCTATTTTTTCATTTGTAGCTTTTGGTTTTGGTGTCATACCTAGGAAATCTTTGACAAATCCAAGATCATGTGAATTTACACCTATGAGTCCTTCTAAGATTTTTAGAGTATTAGCTCTTACATTTATGTTTGTGATTCTTTCTGAGTTAATTTTTGTATATTGTGTGAGGGGTCCAAATTCTTTCTTCTGCATGTGGATAGTCAGCTTTCCCAAAACTATTTGTTGAAAATATTATAATCCCCCACTGAACACTCTTGGTTGAACTTTTGTCAAAAATAGATGAATGGGTTTATCTCTCAACTCTCAATTATTTTCCCTTGATTTATATGTCTAGCTTTGTGCCAGTATCACATTGTATTGATTTGCTACTACTACTAGCTAGTAGCTACTACTAGCTTTGTAGTAAGTTTTAAAATAGGGAAATGTGAGTCCTCCAACATTATTCTTATTTTTCAAGATTGCTTTTGCTATCTGGGGTCCCTTGCATTTCTTATAAATTTTAGAATGAGTTTGTCCTTTTCTGTAAAAAAGAACTTTCATCAGTATTGCATTAAATCTGTACATCAATTGGAGAGTATTGCCACTTTAATGATACTAAGTCTTCAATCCATTAACAGAGGATGTCTTTCCATGTATTTAACTCTTCTTTAATTTATTTAAATATGTTTTGTAGTTTTCAGCATACAAATCTTACACTTATTTGGTGGAATTTTTTTCCTAGTTATTCCTTTTCATGCTATTGAAAATAAAATTGTTTTCTTAATTTCATTTTCAGATTGTTCATAGCTAACATATAGAAATACAATTGAATTTTTGTATATTAATGTTGTATCCTTCAACTTTGCTGAACTCATTTACCAGCTCTGATTATGTGTCTATGTGTGTATTCTTTAGTATTTTTTATGTATGTAAGATAATACCACCTGCAAGTAGTTTTACTTCTTCCTTTCCAAACTTGATAATTTTAAAAAATTTCTTCTTGCTTAAATGCCCTGGCTAGTAATCCTATACAGTGCTGAATAAGAGTAAAATGAACAGATATCCTTGTCTGCTTATCTTAGAGAGAATGTTTTCAGTCTTTCATCATTAAGTATGATGTTAGCTGTGGATTTTTCAGAGATGTCCTTTATAATGTTGAGGATGTTTTTTTCCATTCTTGTTTGTTGAGTATTTTTATTACAGAAGTGTGTTGTATTTTGTCAAATGCTTCTTCTGTGTCTGTTGAGATGATCTTTGTTTCTTTATTCTATTAGTATGATATATGACAATAATTGATTTTAATATGCTCAAGAAATCTTGCATTCCTGGAATACATCTTACCTGGTAATTGTATATCATGCTTTTTTAAATACTGCTGAATTCCATTGGTTAGTATTTTATCTATATTCATAAAAATGTTGATTTATAATTTTCTTTCCTTATTATATCTTTTTCTGACTTTAGAATTAGGCTAACACTGGCCTCATAGAATAAGTTAAGAAGCATTTATTTTCTGTTTTTTGGAGGAGTTTGAAAAGGATTGGTATCAATTCTTTTATAAATATTTGGTGTAATACACCAATGAAGACACCTGGCCCTGGACATTTCTTTGTTAGAAATTTTTCCATTACTAGCTCAATCTCTTTAGGTCTATCCAGATTTTCTATTTCTTCTTGAATCAGTTTTGGTAGGTTGTGTGTTTCTAAGAATTTGTGCATTTCATCCAGTTTACCTAATTTTTGAAATATAATTATTCATATTATCCCATTATAATTCTTTTTATTTATGTAAAGTGAGAAGTAATGTCATTATTATAATTCCTGATTTTAGTAGTCTTCTCTTTTTTCTTCATCAGTCTATTTATAGATCTATTTGTTTTTACTGATTTATTTTTCTATTTCTTTAATTCCCTATTTCAGCGATTTCTCTTCAAGTCTTTATTTTCTTCCTTCTTCTTGCTTTGGGTTTAGTTTTCTCCTCTTTTTCCAGTTACTTAAGATGGAAAATTGATTTACAATCTTTTTCTTTATTAAAGTAGGCATTTAGATCTAGATCTAGATCATTTTTCTTTAAGGACTGCTTTTGCTGTATCCCATAAGTTTTGCTATCTTGTGTTTTTATTTTCATTCATGTCAAGTATTTTCTAATCTCTCTTGTGATTTCTTCTTTACTTATTTGTTATTTAGGAGTATGTTGTTTAATTTCCACATACTTGTGAATTTTCCAGCTTAAATGATCAACCCAGTAGTTATCTAGGATACTGAAAAGCCTTTTATACAGTAAACATCTTCAAAGTGGGCAAAGCAGCAAGACCTGTAGAACCCTGGCAAGACCCTGTCGAACCCCACTACTACCATCCTGCATCATCTTTATTTTGTCCCTATACCCTGTGAAAGTATTTGAGGAGAAGGATAAAAGTGACGATGGTGTCTACTCTAATTTCTCTGTCAAATGTTCCTACAGGCAGGAGAACACATTCTCAAAGAGCTCTACCTCAATTCCAGCTTATCCATTGTTCTCCCACCTTCCCAGCTCCATCCCCTGCTGTCTGGACATGGTGGATGAAGAGGATAAAACATAAGTATGGGCTATTTTAAAAGGGTAGAGTGGTTGAGTAGAAAAAGTTTAGTCTTTTTTTCTCTCCATCATCATGACATGTGATAGTAAGACCTTCCTTCATAAACTAGTGAAGACCATGAGAAGTAGGTAAATGTCCCATTTCTAAAGATTTTCAAAAAGATAAAGTTCCAGATTAATTTTTAATTTTCTTTTATTGTTTCATTCTTTAACATGGAAATAGCAAGAGAGCTCTACCCTTATTTTCCTTTAAAAAAGCAGTTCATGGGAACATCAGTTTTGCAAAGGAACCAACCATAATTTCCATGATTTCTTCAATATATGTTCTTTCCACTAACACCGATAGTTCAATATTTTGCTGTCACAAAGCAGCATAAATAACACTGATGATGATTCTATTGAGAAAGTCCCCAGGGTATGAAAGTTAAACCTAGTTAATTTAGCACATCTTTCTGTGTGCCACACATGCCCTGAGCATATAGTTAGTAAATTACTCAGAATCTGTACTTTCCTGTCTTAATATTTTAAATGCATATGAGTTGTGTATATGTTTTTTTAAAGAAACTCCTGTTTTAGTGAAATAAAAAATGAATGGCAACCTAGAAGACCTCATAATCCATTATGCAAACATTTTCATTAAAACTTTTATGATAGTTTCTGTGCAATAAGTTTCCATGCTCAGGTCCAGCTATCCCTGCAACATGGTTCCAGCATGAAGCACTGAAGTGACATCTTTAATATTTGACCTAAGGAAAAGGATAAGGCATATGAAAAGTGTTATCTCTTAACATATATTTAATATAGTTTATAGTCTAAGCTACTTGTACAGATAACATGAACTTAATAAATGACATTAAGTTATTTTTCAGTTTTTAATAGACACTCTTGGGGGGTCAATAGTTTCCGGAGTCTACACAAATTATTGTTACTGATAGGTGTGGATATACCCATGATATGAGACTTGAGAGGGTTGATGAAAAAATTCATGAAGAGGGCAAAAACCCTGCCCCACAATTGAACTAAATCAAAAGTTGATGTGCTCCTGCATGCTAGTAATGATTGCAAAGTCTTAGTGTGTGCCTCATGTAATGGACATAGTGAGTTAATCCTCTAGACAGGGCAGAAAGCCTGCATAACTTTCTTTAGTACATAGTATGGTGCTTTGTACACAATAGACAATAACTGAATACTGTGCTTGACTACAAAAGAAATTGAAATATAAGGAAATATAAGACTAGACAAGCAAATTTCTTTTTTAAATTTCTTTAGCCACTAAGAAACAAACACAAATCTCAATCATTCTTGCTATGCCAGGCTTTACAGTAGTGCTTTTGTAATATTTTAAAGATAGAACCACATTAAAACATCTGTATTTAAGGAGCAAACAAGGGAAAACAACCAGGCAAAATTCCGAGAATAGAAATGACCAAAGTAGTTTGGGAAAAGTGTAGTGTTCAGACAAGCCACTGGGTGAGGAACAGGCATGGGTAGGAATATTTTTTGAGAATGGTAAAGTCCTTTTTAGTGTCAACTTATGCCAGGGTCAAATAAGAGAATGACTGAAAGTTATCCGTGTGCAGCACTAGTGGCAACAATTTTGGTAGAGTGATAGAAGTGGTAAGAGAGAAAAAAGAGGACCCAGGATAAGTATATGCTGGATGTCAGCAGGTCAAAGGAGTTAACTCGCAATGGTTTCTGTTGTCCCTGCTGAGTGGGAGGAAAGGTTGTCTCCTGGGAGTGAGGGTAAGTGTTTTGGAGAGATGAGAGTGAGTTTGAAATAGTTGCTGTGAAGAATGGGTGAGAGAGCTGACCAGGCAGCCCTGTGAACCTCATTGGGGTTGCAGACCATGATCGTAGAAGGTCATATATGTTTTAGTGGAGAACCAGGTAGTGCTGTGAAGTTTCCTCTTAGTCTCTGGGTTTCTTTTGAAGATAAGGACTATATCTTAGGCTTCTAACCTCAGCAGATAACATAATGCCTGAATTCTATATAATGATCTATAATTATTTACTGTGTAATGAAATGCTGACCTGTGTCATAAGATGTCCACAGCAACTATTGACCTATTCATGGACATCAACAGATAAATAAACTTCCTTGTTTTCTGTCTATGCCAACTATGTCCCCAAACTCTCACACTATAGTTCTCCCTTCTAATCCCTCTTTCTCTGTGGCCCAGTATTTTCCCAGTCAAGTGATGGTGATCATAGAATACCAGGCATCTATCAAATTTCGTAACTGCAAAACCTTTCCAGTGGAGATTCTTGGCATCATGGCTGTATTAGGGAAAAACCCAGAAAAGAGAAAAGCCTACTTGTATAATGAAATGTTCTTCTTGATCCTCATTTCCAAACTGATTCCCATCACAGAAATATACTATTCCTTAATGGTAAGCACTAGTTTCAGTTTCAGTTCATACAATCAGTATCTTTAGTGTTAAATCAACAGTATTAGAACTCTATATTTTGTGCTAACCAAATAGAAAAGCATCCTATTTCCTTTGTACTATAAAACTCTAGATAGAGTTAATTCACAGCTAAAACTTGAATTAAAACTCTAAACTGGTTCAGTGAAAGACAACCAATGATCAAGAACATTGTCTCTCGTTAGCTCTGTTTTCTTAATACCTTGTGATGACTTTTGTTCCCATGTGTATGGTTAGAAGTAAACAATGATGATTATAAAAAAAAAAAAAAAGAAAGAGTCTGGGATTGTATTCTACATAGACTAATGTGAAGGAATCAAGTTGAATGCATGATGGCCAATCTCAGCCATGTCATAGGATAGCTGGAACAAGATATATTTCACATCAATTCAAAATAATTTCTGTGCTTTTCCATTCATTTTAGCTGTATTGAAGAAGGGGACAGGCTGGGACTCAGGAAGATCACATAGCTGATGGCTTTCAAAATGAGACTGTATGTGATGTATAAGAACATCAGGCCTTCGTTCTAAATTGTGCAGGCACTAGTCTTCATTTAAAAAGTATGCTAGAAAAAATATTGCCTGATCACAGCCATGTTTTAAGATCTTCAATGCTTGTCTATGATTAGGGGGTGAAATCGCTTTAAATTTTTTTTTTTTTTTAGAAATTCTGGCTTTTCTGTGAAGATCAGCCTCTTCCTAAGCTGCATCAACTTCAAATATTCTGCTGGCAGTGTCTGCACAAGAGGCTGCTAGGCTTCAGTCTGCTCGGGCCCTGGGATTCTACAGGGTCTAGAATCCTATGGTGCATGTCTATTCATTTCAAATAGTTTTCAAAAATAGAAAAAATGTGAGAGGATGAATGCTTAATATTAAATGAAAGGGATCTTGTGCTACAAAGCACACATTCTGCCTCTGTTGTATAGAATCATAATTTTGAGGTTGAAATTTATATTCTTAATGTAATTTCAAAGTGGAACGTAGCTTTTAAAACAGTAAAACAATAAAGGTGGCCATGCATAGCTTACAGATATGGTTGTGCTGGTAACGCCTGCACCGTGGTGTCAGGGTTCTCCATGCATAAGTTACCTTTAAAGCCTGTCAAGATACCAAGGTAAGTATTAAAACACTTGAACCATACTCTGAGAAAATAAGGAGCAAGCGAGGGAGATGCCTGTGAGTTTTGTGTAAACACTTCTCATATTGAGACTTCATTTCTCATTTTGTTTCTGCCTGGGTTCTCCAGGCACTCTACATAATGTTAATTATATCTTACAACTCCAGGATATCATTAAGAATATGTGAAATCCTCATTTATATTATTTTCAATTTTCATGTATTCTTATATATCTTTTGGACTTGAAAAATTATAAAAAGGTAAAAAATCAAAAAGTCAAAACAATAATTTCCTTATGAATCTCAATGACGAACATGGAATATGTACTTGGTGGTACCCTGTACCCAGTAAATAGAATTGGTGCTTATAGCTACATGTGTTTTACTTTCCAGGCTATAAGATAGAAGGCCATTAATGGATTTCTAGTTTCAAACTAGGCATCTTTAGTTAGAAAATGCAAATGAAAATTTTAGTAACCAGTCCTCTAGCACGATACTTGCCTTACATGTGAGAGGTGGTTTTGGAAATCAGTCACATCAACTTTCATTTTCCTTACCTGGACAATATTTTCAAATGCATTAACTTCTAATATAGGTTATTAAGTATATGACAAATCTGAATATCCATTGTGCATTTAATTTCATATTTTAACATTTTTATCCACTTACACGAAGAAACAGATGTAGAATACTTTTATTTTAGGGTCAATTATACCATATTGATAAATGAAAATGACACTGTACCTTATTATTATCATTAATAAAACCTTTCCTTCAATGGGAAACTTCTATCTTTTTTACTGAAGGCACAAGCTTTTCCTTACCAGTGTATATCATGTGTCTTCTTTCAGGAAACAACAGATAAACGAAAAAAGAAAGAGAAACAGTTTACACCATAACTTTTACCATTGTCTTCCACCTCCGCGCCCTCCCTCCCTCCTGCCCACAAGCAAAAATAAAAAAAATTATTTGAACTTGCCGGAAAGAGTTTGCTGTGACTAATTGCCTTTCTGGTGTGTGTGTGCCACACTTCATTTTATGATTAAGATTTCTGACTCAAGAAATTGTCAGCAAAAGACAATATATCAAAGTTTAAATATCAGTAATAAAACAGTACAGGAGATATTCTGTGACTACTTAGAACCGAAAGCGTTTTATTGAAAAAGGTTTGTTTTCTTTGGCAGCCTTCCATGACCTCCTACTGTTGACAAAACTAGCAGCCTGTCCTGTTTGAAGTGTAACTGCCAGCAGAAGCTGCTGCTTCAGAGCACTTACAGGGTTTATCTCTAATATTTTCATCGGACACACTCGCGATACACCTTACATAATCTTTAAATTATAGGAAAATGCTAGAAGGGTGTTCTGCAAGTCACAGGCTGAAGTCAGGGGGGGAGATTTATGGCTCTTTCCAGTCGACATTTGTGACTGACCTACAGCACACCAGGGCTGCTATTTCCCTTTCCTGATTCATGATAAGTGCAGCTGCCTCCAAATAAGCCCCCCGAGCCCATTAATGCTTAGTCCATTCCCTTATGGTAAATATGCACATCTCCAGTCTCACTTTTTAATGTTCAGCTGTGATGAAGTTGAATAGAAAACCAGGTTGCCTTAGCTTACTTGAAACCCTTTGCCAAGTAAGTGCCTTGCCATCAAAGCGTGGGTGCCCCAAAGTCCATCTTACCTCTGGCTCTAATTAAGGTGATGCTTTCCAGTCTAGTTTACTCACAAAAAAAATTGCAAAATCGTTTTCCCCTTGCAACCTGGGTTTTAAGGTCCTGGACTGTGATGCCTTCCATTTTTCGCTGCCAGCACCCTATCTAATTAACAAAATTGCATCAAGATTGATATGAAGGTAAATATTAAAGGCACAAAAGGGAAGGGGAAACAAATTATTTAAAATGTCAGAAAAGCCAAGACATTCATCTTCCCTGCCGCAATTTGTTTTTCATTAATAAAATATACATTGTTTTCCACTCGGAAAAGTTATTAGTGGCAACACAGTCTGCATGAAGCTTTGTCTCTTCCAAAGTGAAGTCTTTGTTTAGACATTGGTGATGGGGGTTTTGTGTCATTGTCTAATCTGTCAGATTAGATGAGCAAGTGTATTTAGGGGTGTAAAGATGTGCAGCCACACCTGCTGTGCAAAGCTGTGAATTCACAACTCTTCTGACTATTAAAATGTGTTATGCTGGGAGCTCTTTTGTTGTAATAAAACTGTTGGTGGTTGCGTGTTTGAAGTGGCGCAAGTGTCAGGCCTTATTACAATCATAATAATCACACCAAAAGTAACCTCATATTTTGACTATTTAATGTTAATGTGGAACAAATTAAAGGCTAAGCACCTAATAGATTCGGAGATGTTAAATTGATTTTGCACTCAAATTTTTCTAAGGAAAAACAGAAGTCCATTAATGAAATAATATTCACGGTCCAGAAAAAACTATAGTCATCTGAAGAAGAGTTTTGAAATAATATAGGAAGCAGACAAAGGATACACAACAAAATATGAAGCCAATGTTGTGACAATAAAATTATTGTCAGGAGAATGCTATTAAATGTGATCCTTAAAGAATGCCAATTATAATTTCTTTATTTGTTGATGTCTGTGCTCGTCATATGAACATACTATGATATTTTATTCCCTCAGCTAAATATTGGATTGTTCCTAAGCAGAGATAATGCTTTCTATTTATCCCTAATTACAAGGCCAGTTTTTTTTTTTGCAGGTTCTATTATTTTACTGTGCTAAAATGTAGCTACATTTAATAATCTTTTATAACAAAGCAAAACAAGATAATATTAGCTGCCTCACTTATTAACTCACCATGCACTTTCTAAAACCTATTTTTCTACCTAATTTGTCTTTTTATCGTGTTTTTCCCCCCCTTTGGCATATTGGTGTTCTTTAAAGAATGTCTAAGAAATCTATAGGAATTTCTTTAGTGTAAGTTAGCAGGGTATTGGCTGAAGAAAAAGAAATTTTTTCTTCAGTATTCTAAAAAATTTTAAAAGGGAATGGAAAAAAGGAAAGAACAAAATGCTAAGCCAAAAGAGCCTCTGTTGTCACTTTTATAACACTAAGCAGCTTGTGGCAGGTTTAATAGACCCTAATCTAGAGAGGCCTTTTTAGAGACCTTAGACCTGTATGGCCTCATTAATTCAAACTGTACGTGACAGTTCAGAGGTGTCCTAAACCAGCCATTACGTGCATAAACAGGCTCGGATGCCAGCGTGGCACGTACACTGTCCTCAGATCAGAATTTGTCATCCTCGATAACTATGATTAGAGAAAACCTCTAAAACAGAAGAATTTTTTTCCTCTATAAATACTAATGAAGTCTGATCATGAGGTCTAGTTCATTCCCTTCCAAAATAGACTTTAAAATATTTTAACACTAACCTAGAAGAAGATAATGCAAACTTAACAGAGAAAAGGTACTGGTTAAAAATAATTGAAAGATATTGGCCTCCTTCAACTCTCCCCAAATTGTCATTTTATGGAGACTCAGGCATACAATTAGGTCGTTCTCATTTGACAATCATCACCATGCTGAGACCTGGATCTCATATGTGTAACATCTGGATTGTCCTGCAGATGTAGCAGGGTGACAGCTTCACACATTCCTTGAAAAGAGGCGTCCACACACTGACAGTTACTCATCATTCAGAAAAAGAAAAAAAAAAAAAGGATGAAATGAAAGAAAGATTTTCCTCCTGACTCTTAATTTAGGCTAATCTATGTAAATACATTATCTAATAACAACCAGCACAAGAACAGTTTTCCTGCACAATTGGAAATTGCAGCTGGTCCAAATTATAACAAGAAATATCTTACCTTGTGATGAAAAAGGGAAAAAGTTTTACTGAAGGCCAAACTTTATATAAGAAAGGAAATTAAGAGTACTTGAAGATTTGATTTAATTTAATTAACTTTATAATAATCTTAAACTACTTCTTTTTTAATCCTTACATAAATGCCCAATAAAGACTTTGAATGTGAAAATAATACGTAAACCTAGTATTTTAATTAAATCAACACCAAACTACTTTCTAGCCATTACTTGTTGAAAGAAGTCTTTTTGATAACAGGAATTTTCATCCTAAAGTTTTATAAAGTAATAAATATATATATATATAAATATGTGAAAATTAATACATACACATGTATTTTTCTTTTTAAGCTGAAATTTTCTGCAAACCTGTAATGTTTATTTTATACTTAGTCTTCCTAACAACATTGGTGTTTTAATCGCTTACATTTTCCTCAGAACCTTGTGCCCTTGTTTTCCAGGCCAATTTTATTCTGGATAAGCAAAATACTGACTCTGTTTAAAACTTTCCTGCACAGATGACATATTTTAAAAAGGCAGATATACAAAGACTGGTTTCCATTTCCTGAAATTAATGAAAGTCACTGTATGCAATGGATCTTTAGGCGAGAAAATACATTATTTTATGGAAGATATTAAAAAATGTTATGCAGACTTCTCTTGCTCTGTAGTATATCCAATCCAGCTACAAAGATTCAATACTCTGACTTACATTTTTACGTGCTGGATTAGTCTTTATATTTGTTTTGATAGAAAAGCAGGCAACAGCCTATTTCATGGACAATAAATTCAAGATAGTAATGATGAGATAGTATTGCCTCAGCTAAGTACACTCAGATTGGAGGGTCACATATTTGACCTCGATCTAGTATGGTCCTTAATGAATCTATATACTTGATTAGGGTTACTGTCTTTTTATGGCTCAAAATAGCTTTGCATGGAAAACTAGCTCATTTTAAGTGGAGCTGAAAGAATCATTTTGCTTCCAACACATCTCTAAAACTTTTCCAAAGACTTTTAAATGCTTGCTTTAAAATTCTAACGTCCCAGAAAGCTGTCCTTCCCCTTGCCAATTCTGGTTTTGTTTCACAACCTTCACTGCATATGGAAAAAATTCTTCTCTGCCACCTTTTAATGGTATGAAAAATTATATTTTTCAAATAATCAGTGTAATTTCTGAGATATTGCATTAAAGCCCTAGTCTTGCAGAATTTTTCATGTCTTCCTTACCTATCCTGTTTCACAAAAGAGAACTGAAGAATTGATGTTGGCATGTCATGTTGAGAAATTTGTTTAAGTACCAGTAAAAGGCAATCAACAGTAAGGATTAGAACTTGGAGCCATTATATGTCTTTTGTTCTATTTTGTGTGCTTTGTTCCCTTTATTCATTCATTTTTATTAGTATCCTGTCAGCTTCAAAGTAAATGGGATTTTTATAGGGTCCAGTCCCAGATATTACCATTAATGTTCTGGTTAGCATGCACTGCACCTTCTTCATTATGCAATGGTCTTTTACAGTCTCCCCGCTTCCTCGGAGTAGCTCTCTCCTTATCTGTGCTTCCAACTCCATCTGTCTGTCTCTCTGCTTCTCTCACTGCATCGCTCACTCTTAATTCAGGGAAGTGATTTCTTACCTCTTGTCACTCTCTTTCTTTCTTCCACTCACTCTCAATCAGAACTCGTTTCCTGATTCCGTGACTGCTCTGGACTCATGTATCTCCCTCACTCCCTTCCTCTTTCAGAATCATGATCGAGATTCTTTCTATCCTCTTCTTCTTTTTTTTAAAATGCAGCTTCTGAAAGCCTTCTTTTCTTTCTTTATCTTCTTCTACCTTTCAGGACTTGGAATGTAGACAAAATTAGACAGTAAAATACTGATTTCACATTACTAGGTACACTCCTGAAGAAATAAATATTTTCTAAAAGTTTCTAAAAGTATGAAATGGTAGGCTTACCGTGCTCTCACTCATTAACAAATGTAGTGGACATTTTAAATCAAGGGTATTTGGAGATGAAATGGTTACTTCTTAGGTGTGAGTTATTGTCTCTAACAATGACAAAAAAAATGAGAATACAAATAGACAGGTTGTTCATACTTCCAGTTGTGTTTCCTAGTGCTGGACTCAGGCCTGAGTCTGGAAAGAGCAAAAGTGTTTGGATTTTAAGTCTTTTATATACCACTTCATATGCTTAGATTGCTTTTATATTGTTACTCCTCCACATTCTAAAACGTGTTGGTTACACATTCTTTTTAATATATGATCTTGGTTGGATGTATTTACACCGGAATTACAGTGCCAGAATAGTTAAGTCATTCTAACAATATCAGAAATTTCATGTGGAATTCAATAGTTACAAGGATTTTTAAAATAGCATTATATATCCCTAAGCCCTTCACAGTGAATACAGTGGAAAGGTCAATCCGTTTTTCCTAAGTTTTAAAGGTAAAACAAAAATGCAATTTAAAAAGAGGCAACTGCATCTATTTTAGACCTTCTTTCTCACTTGGGTTACGAACAAGGTAAATTTTCAGTTACACACCACCAAAAGTAAGCATCACAGAAATGACCATTTTAATATATACTTTAATTCCATATCATTCCAATTTTGAATGGGAATTCTTTAGTAATTCTCTCAAGTGAATGCTGCCTTAAAAGAAAAATAACTCTTGGCATAGAAATCTCCAAACACTAATGAAAGTGAAAAAGGCTAGGAAAAACCAACAAACTTTAGGGGAAAATAAACCTCAGAGTTAAAAATAAATTGAGGACACTAGAGCAATCTCTACTATCTCTGTAACATAATTTGTAAATTAATTTTTTTCTCAGTAAGATAATGACGCAAGTGCTCTTCCATTAATTACTAGGAAAAAAAAAAGCTGAATGATATAAATGTAATTCAAAAGGAAATACATTGATTTTTTTTTTTTGCTCCATGTAATTGTCACATAAGTAGGCCATAAGCTATGATGTAGGCAACACCCACAGCTTATTGGAAGCAAGCTTGTATTTCCATAGTCCATTTTCACATACCCTAATAAACAGAATAAAATATTTAACATGACGGTAAAGCTCAGTTTTCTCCCACCTCTTCTTGACAATTCCGTAGCTCAATCCTGTACATTTTTGCTTGAGAGGATGAAGTTTTTTTGTTTTTTTTCCTCCAGTAGTATTAATCTATTTTTCTGTCTTAGCAGGGATACATTAACCAGGACGAACTCTGAACACGTTTTTACTTCTTACCATAGAAAATACAGCTAGATAGCTCATTAAAATGTATCAGTGAATAATAACCTCTTCCTTTAAATTAACTAATATCTAAGTTTAATGAAGCTCCATTTATAGTGATTTTCTGGCTGAAGTGCTCTTCTCTCTGCCTAATTATGTGCAGGGCTTTCAGACAACAAGGCGTGTCTTTAACATTAGATAAGAACCTGAGCTTTTATCTCAATCAATAGTCTTTAGCCTTTGAACTCCTGTCAGAGGAAGACCAGTCCGTCATGTTCAGTTCTACCTGATCTCTTTTTCTTCTTGATGCACGCTGCCATTTACAAAAGAAACACACACACACACTCACGCATGCTCACACACACCCATGCACACACCTAAGATATAAGCAGGCAAAGTGTTTAGATTATTTGCCTGTCTGTGTGTGTGTGTATGTGCATGCGCACAAGCATGTGTGGACAGGATCCTTTATAGCTGTAAAGATGTGTGACTGTAATGATGATGTTAAAATTTTCTTGTTTCCTTTCACTGGGCTTTGTGTATCTCAAAGGAGCCCCATATGGTGCTCTTTGTCCGTGTCATTACCTCGTTACAGCCACTGTCTGCCAGCCAAAGGTAGAGCGAACGCTGCAGCTGTAGACAGCGATACAACTGGAATTGTCTAAGGTCAACAGTGCCGTAATTACTTTAAAATGTCAGCGTACAATAAAATACAACAGTTCATCTGGCAGAAAGCAAATTAGCTTTGACCATAGCGTAATTACCCTTTTCTCAGCACCATTAGAAGAGATCAAATCTCCACATTCACTGTTTGAGGAAAGGCCATCAGAGTACACTCTACCTGACAAGGATGCACATTTGCCATTTTGAGATGTAATTAATTGTCCCTATAATAGAAATTTTTATATTTGACTCTGGAATTGAAATGTGTAATAACCTGGCTTCTTCATTTTAACCATTTTGATGCTGGAAATGAAAGGTCTGTTTTGCCAAGTGTAAATAAGTAGTATCAGTATCATCCAGAACATATTTTTCATTTTGATGACAGTTAGCTCTACAGCAAGAGTGATTTTTCTGAAGTCACTTCCACACATATTAAGAATGGTACTAATATCTAGATACTACATCAGAGGAACCAAATTAAGAAATTAGCAGCATTAAACTCTTCCTTTTATAGCTTCTTTTTCTTCTTTGCATGTATATTTCCTAGCTGGCTGGGATAATGTGAAGTGGCTTTATACTGACTTATTAAAGGTTGATTTCTGCCAGTGATCTTCGCCTATGCTTCCACCTCACACACAAGGGCAATCTAGGTAAAAGAATGCCCCTTCCCCCTCTCCCACAGGATTAATGTGTCATTATGCTAAGACATCCTCTTTTTTTTTCAAAGACACTCATCATTAATGGTGGAGGGTACAAAAGCACCAATGATATAGTAATTTGATTAACTCAGAAACAAACAGCAAGGAGCTGACCAGTGACAGTCCCTGTAGGGCAGAGACTTCACTGCTTGTTGACTTTCATTAATATTTAAGGGCGCCAAAGATGCTTTAAGCTCATTTGAAATGACTTAAGGTGTCTGAGCAGCATTTCTCCTTGTGACTGGTTGTAGATACACATGAAAAACAGCTGTTTTGTATCACAAGAGCCTTGCACTCTATTTAGGGAATTCCACCGCCATAAAGATGTTTACGTTTTTTGTTTTTTTTTTGATGTTTCATTCACTATGTTGTGGGCTTTTTCACAGTTTTTCAAATGAAAGCATGTTCTCGCGGGTTCAGAAATCTCCTTTTTGAGCACAGATTTCCTGGGGGGAAACCATCTATGAAACCAACAAGGAACTTTATAGTTGGCAAGAAAATTCTTAATGCGATCCCGTCTTATTGAACCCTTGCTAGTTTTAATGTGTTAAAGCCAAAACAATAAATAAGCTTTCTGGTAAAATCACTGTAGCATATCATTGATCAGTTTATCTCTTCAGAGCAGAAAATTATGGCATGTACAGAGCTTTCTCCCCAACTGCTGGGTTGCTTTGTTCTTCCTCAATGTCATTTATAACTCTTATATCATTTCACAATGTAAGAAAAAATAAGGCCAGAAAAGCATTTAAAAAATAAGGAAAATGGTCAGATAAAGTTTCTAAAATAGATGTGAACATTTAGAAGAAAGGAAAATTCTTTCTTTGAGGCCCATCTAGTTCTAGATTAAATCAAGATGCCTGTGAATATATTTAATGGATAATTTGTAGAGTTCAGGGAAGTAAATATCACAGGGTGAGCTTGAAGGACCTAGTTAGACTGACACTTTTAAATTGGCGAGACTGACCAAACTGGAACTTTCAGCCCCCTGTGAACGGCATGAATTAATGGCTCACTGTTAAGTGGAAAGAGAAGTGATTTTTTTTCCCACCCAATAATACTTGGAAGAGCCCTTGGCAGGCTAAACAGGCCTCTGAAATAGCCTGAAATTTGTATTAGCCTTGACTTTAACGCCTTTGACAATCTCACCCAAAGTCACCTTTACTCTCACATTTTCCCAACACAAACTCTCTGCTCCAGGTATAATGTCCCTACCTTCCACGTCCCCACCATGTAACTATGGGTCTCTCCACTTCGGTGCCCAAAATGCTCTCTCTGTGTTGCCTTCCCTACTGCTTATTACCCTCCAAATAAGATTGATATTCCACTGTCTGTCTTGGTAGTACATCCATAATGATGTCCTCCAAGTCCATTTCACAATTATATCTTTCTCTTCTGAATATCTAAAAATCCCATCATTTGTGGCAATAATTCAGCAATTAAATGGTTTTCAGATTTTTTTGTATTCCTCCTCTTATTCCATTTGTATAAATCTTGTTTTAATAATCAAAATCAATTCTTATTAATGGCAATGATCACATATTAATTGTCATTGCTTCCACCGCTGGTCTGCTAAAATGCTATGGACATAATATCATTTTTAAAAAATATTAAATAACATTACTTGTTCAAGAATTTGGGAAATTTGGCAAAAATCTAAAGATATTAGTGTGTATATAAAATTAGTGATTATTAATTACATATGTTCCAAGTGATTAAGAAAAATACAAAATGCTAAATTACTAGATCCAAGCAAATGTTTCTTCAAACTTTTATATTAAACCCATCCATGACTCAAAAGCATAAACTTATTTTCACTTGATCCAGTGGCATAAGCTAAATAACTCAAAGTGAAAACATACTCTACAAATACTATAAATGATATAAAGCCAGGAAGATGTAAATCAAAAGCTAACATAGTTTGCTGTGTTACGTATTTGGTATCTGGAAAAAAATAAAAGCAAGCATTCTTGAGGAAATCACAAAATAGATTTACCAAAAGTTGCTGTAAAACTGTAAAGAGAGAGATAAATCTTGGAAAAAAAAAGATTAAAACTAACATTAAGTGCAACAGTTAGAACTAACATGTTCCTTATGGAATTTGGCCTGCATTGCAGAAAGGCAAATAACCTGTATAGAAAACAATGCCCATCAGTTTTCCTCAATCAACTGAGCAATCATTTAAAGGCATCCAATTATTTAGTTGACATTTCCTTTACATTAGTAACCCCAATTGCTAAGGTTATATTTTCAAAATGAAATATTTGTGAAAACTATCAGCCTACTCTACTTTTTTTCTTTAAATATTGCCACCAGAAAGCATTTCCTTTTCAGTTAATTGAAGTAATTAAATCTTTCTTCCCTTAAACTGCAAGTAGAATTGGACTTACAAGGCCTAGTACTGAGCTTCAGATGAAAAAGAGAAGTTTAACATGAGGAATTAAATTTTAATTTATGCAGATTTATTTTTACCCTTTTCATAATAACCCGTAGTTTGGAGCTATTTATCTTTACATATAATGCCTAGCAATCTTTTTTTAATTTAATTTTTATTTTATATTGGAATATAGTTGATTTACAATGTTGTGTTAGTTTCAGGTGTACAGCTAAGTGATTCAGTTATACATATATATATATCCATTTTTTTTCAGATGCTTTTCCCATATAGGCTATTAGAGAATATTGAGTAGAGTTACCTGTGTTATACAGTAGGTCCTTTTTGATTATCTATTTTATATATAGTGATGTATATATGTTAATCCCAAACTCCTAATTTATCCCTTCCCCCATGTTTCCCATTTGGCAACCATAAATTTGTTTTTGAAGTCTGTGAGTCTGTTTCTGTTTTGTAAATAAGTTCATTTGTATCATTTTTTTTTTAGATTCCACATATAAGTTATATCATATGATATTTGTCATTTTCTGTCTTCTTCATTTAGCACAATAATCTCTCAGTACATCCATGTTGCTGCTAATGGCATTATTTCATTCTCTTCTGTGGTTAATATTCCATTGTATGTATGTGCCACATCTTCTTTATACATTCATCTGTCGATGGACATTTAGGTTGCTTCCATGTCTTGGCTATCGTAAATAGTACTGCAATAAACATCGGGATGCATGTATCTTTTTGAATTATGGTCTTCTCCAGATATAAGCCCAGGAGTGGGATTGCTAGATTGTATGGTAGTTCTATATTTAGATTTTTAAGGAACCTCCATACTGTTCTCCATAGTCGTTGTACCAATTTACATTCCCACCAGCAGTGTAGGAGGGTTGCCTTTTCTCCACACCTTCTCCAGCATTTATTGTTTGTAGATTTTTTGAAGATGGCCATTCTGACCAGTGTGAGGTGATACCTCATTGTAGTTTTGATTTGCATTTCTCTAATAATTAGTGATGTTGAGCATCTTTTCATGTGTTTTTTTGCCATCTGTATGTCTTTGGAGAAATGCCAATTTAGAGCTTTCATCCATTTTTTGATTGGTTTTTTTTGTTATTGAGCTGCATGAGCTGTTTGTATATTTTGGAGATTAATCCCTTGTCAGCTGCTTCATTGGCAAATATTTTCTCCCATTCTGTGGGTTGTCTTTTCACTTTGTTTATGGTTTCCTTTGCTGGGCAAAAGCTTTGAAGTTTAATTAGGTCCCATTTGTTTATTTTTGTTTTTATTTTCATTGGTCTAGGAGGTGGATCCAAAAAGAAATTGCTGAGATTTATGTCAAAGAGTGTTCTGCCTATGTTTTCCTCCAAGAGTTTTATAGGATCTGGCCTTACATTTAGCTCTTTAATCCATTTTGTGTTAATTTTTGTGTATGGTGTTAGAGAATGTTCTAATTTAATTCTTTTACATGTAGCTGTCCAGTTTTCCCAGCACCACTGATTGAAGAGACTCTTTTCTCCATTGTATGTTCTTGCCTCCTTTGAAGTAGATTAATTGGCCATAATGCCTAGCAATCTTAATACATTTTCAGGAGCAGATTTGCTTGACTACTCTCTAAGAGAACTATTTCATGCCTTTGTCTCTCTTGTTAAAACTCACGTTCCTCCAGCCCTTCTCATTCTTAGCTGATGACTTTGCTTTCATTCCATTGACTGAAACAAACAAAAACAAACAAACAAATGACTTCTACCTTTGGCCAAGATGAGAAAAGAGGGACCAGGTTTACCCTCCAGACCCAAATAGCCAAAAAACAGATAAAATTTAAAAAAATTAAAACGTTTTCAAGACTGTGGAAATCAGGCAACAAAGTATAGTGATTCCTGAGAGATGGGAAATCAATTAGGTAAGCTCTATTATTGCCACATTTTACTGCCTTAAGAGAGATTACAGGTTGGGTACAGGGAAAGAACACACCAGGAAACCCAGCACTCCTCCTGCATTGAGGAGATAGAGCTGAGAGTCTGGAGAGATGAAGGTAAGTATATGTCCCAGGACAGAACACAAGAGAAGAGAGATCTGCATGAAGAGAGAGCCCCAGAGCCCAGCAGAAAAAACTCAATAGAGCAATGATCAGAGTCTTGGGTGGTGAAGAAACCACCCAAGACCAGAGAAAGAACTATCCAGCAAGATTAAAGGGAACAGTGCCAAGGCTCACACAGCATCTAGAATAATGCCTGTTATCACCAGCTTGATAGGAAAAACTGACAATTCATGGGACTCTGGGTAAAGTACTCAAGGACGACTTGCCTCAATAGTGGAAGTAATTAGCTCTAGACTAAGCACTGTTCCATATCTATCTTAAAAAATCATCCAAAAAAACCTAAAAAGATAAAAAATTTTCCAAGTAACTTAATTTTGCTCCAAAGAAAAACTCAAGAATATTTATAGGAATACAAAATATGCAGCATCCAATGAGGTAAAATTAATGTCTGACATCCAATCAAAGATTACCAGACATGCAAAGAGGTAGGAAAACAAGATACATAATAAAAAATCAATCAATAAAAACAGACATTAGAATGAGCAGAAAGGAATTAAAACAGTTGTTATAATTTTAAAAATTGTATATGTTAAAAAATTTAAGAAGAGACATGAAAGGTATAAAATAACAAGCAACCAAATGAAACACCTAAATCAAACTTCTAAATAGCAAAACTACAGTATCTGAGTTGAAAAATAAATGGATGTGATTAGTGGAAAATTAGATTTCTCACAAACATAGATATAACATTCTAAACAAAATTTCAACATATGTTTACAATGTATAGAAAAGGTAACACAACATGATCAAATGGGGTTTATCCCAACAATATAGGGTTGATTTATTATTAAAAAATCAAACAATGCAATTCAGTACATTAACAAACAAAAAAGAAAAAAATGATTATCTTAATAAATGAAGAAAAAGCACTTGACAAAATCCAACACCCATTTATGATAAAAACTCAGCAAACTGGGATTCATAGGAAACTTCTCCAGCTTGGTAAAGGGCATCTACCTACAGCTAACAACATATTAAATGGTGAAAGACTAAATTTTTCCCCGTAAGAACAAGACAAATATACACACTCACCACTCTACTCAGTATTGTACTGTGGTTCTAGATGGTAAGGGAAGAAATATAGAAGGCATCCAGAATGGAAAAGAAGTACAACTGTATTTATTTTTAGATGACCTGGGCATTTAAGTGGAAAATTCACGGAAAAATTTCAGAGGAAAGCTATAAGAACTAACAAGCAAGTTTGGCAAGTTTGCGGGATACAAAGTAAATATATGTATAAAGTCAATGGTATTTATACATACTAACAATGAATATGGTCAAAAATTTAAGGAAAAAGTACCATTTAAAATAGTCCTCCATTCTAGGCCTCAGTTCAATGTGCTACAGCTGCACTGAGTTAGTCTCTATTTCTCAAAACACCTAATTTATTATGGCCTTAGAACTTTTGTTCTCGCTCTTCTCTGTTAGAAGCACTCCTCTGCTATATCTGCTCATGGCTAATTATTGCATAATCCAGATCTCAGAAGAAATATCACCTCCACTGATAAGTCATCTCTGATCATCCTATCTAAAATAGCCACCATAACTACCACAACCACTTTCTATTCTCTCACTAGAATTATTTTCATCAGAGATCAATCATTGTCTATTCATTTGTTTATTGTTGTCTCTCCTACAAAGTGGCAAGCTCCATGAGAGTAGAGACTTCATCATCTTGTTCATTGCTTGTATTCCATCATCTAGAACAATGTTTCAGAGATGATAAGCACTCAACAAATAACAAACATGTATGGATTGTTGTTAAATGAGACAATGAATGTCCATTGTATATTATGTGGGTACCATACTTAAAGGTGAGCTGTTTTAAAGTATTAATCCATTTTTAAAGAGTTTTCGCTTTCTGTTTTGAAATTTTTATAAAAATAATTAATTTTTCAGAATATAGGCAAATAGTTGTTACTTGTCTCTGTGGTATCAGAAAATATAATGGTCGTATAATCTTTCCTGAGTGTTGTCTAATGGCAATAGTGGGATAGGAATAGTGGGCTTCAGGAGATGTGTTTGCAATCAGAGTGAATAACGACATGCATGCTAGTTGCCTTACATATGATATTCCATTTATTCAAAAATACAACCATATGTATTACTCTTTCTTTTTTGCAGATGGAGAAATTGAGTCTTGATAAAGAAAATTAACTTAAAAATTAACTTGCCTATTATAACAGTGAAGTTGTATGACATACCTAGGTCAATTTGGGGGTTGATCAGACCTGAGCTTTACCTGGGACATTCCTATTATACCACATAGGTTTTGAGAGAAAATGTTAGCTGAATGTTGCTCTACATGTTTAGAGATTGAGAGATAGGTTGTCTTTACTCAGTGAAGGAATACTCAAAAAAGGCCAATTAAAAAATGTAGCTAGTTAAGTTGCCCAGATTTTTTACTGATTCACATTTTTTAAAAGTAGAACCATATAGGACCATAAAGACCAGGATGACTGTGTTGATTAGAGACTCCAGTGCTAAGAAAAGCAAAGTTTCTGACTTATTATTTTAACAAAATGTTTTCTCTGTTTTACTTATGGCGTACTGCTTTTGTATAACCATGTCATCAATACATGCAGAGCTTGTTAACCTCATCTTGTTTTGCAAAATGATTTTAAAGTTTATGTGCTGAGTACCACTTTGGAAACTAGGCACTATTTTTTGTTTTCAAAATTAACACACTCACGCAAATTGTATAATCTTTCTATCCTCCTGTTCCCACAAAGGTGGAATTACTATAGTATTCTAATATGTAAGCTTAATTACCCTTTTTCCCAATGACATTATCTTCTTGTTTTAAAAGCCAGTTATTTTACATATCCCTAAATGGTGGCATGTGTTAGCACAGGACCAATGGAAAAGATCAGGTGCATACGCCTAAGTAAAAAACTATGTCAGAATGAATTTTATCCTGATACAGAGTAATAGAGACAGGCAAGGGAAAACCGAATACCACATGGAGGCCATTTGTTCCTTCAAAGCATAATACAAATTCAGACCTTCAGATAAAAATGTACAAGCTGCCAACTTCAAAGGAGGAGCATTAAAAAATAAAAAAATAACAACAATTGAGAGTTATACCTTGCATATATAAACACTTAGTGTGCACATGTGTGCTGGTACCTCACATTCATAGTGCATATCTGATGTCAAACCGTATTATCTTAATAGCTGAATTAAAAGATAACTGTTAAAAACTCTGAATTCATAATGCTTTGTGTATGTAAAAAAAATTCATAAGGTTCTTTAAAAATTCTGGCAGATACAACATTTAACATTATTTACATTCAATTAGGCAAAATCAAATCCTACAAAGTTGGTTCATTAGATTTCTCCAAGGCCAGTTGTTTATTTAAGCACTGAATAATTAATATGCAGTTTCTTCCATAATTATAAGGCTGTCAGATAAGAAACCTGCTTCCTAGGACAGATAAAGAAACTTAGAGATAGTCACAGATATAAACCCCAATTCACACCTATGAAGCATTTGGAAAAGTCTTGCATGAAAATGTGAATCACTTTACAGACGCAAACAACAGGGACCCAAATGGAGCAGTAAAAACCAAGTTAATGTTTGTTTTTTCTCGTTCTTAAATACAGAATCAAGTAGGAAAATCAAACAGTGAAATTTTTTATTTCAGTTAGTATTTTTTCATTTAAAGACAATTAGAAACATGGAGATATTTTTCTCAACGTAGATATTTAGAAGCAGATAAACCCAAGTTATATCTTCATCTATGATAATAATGACCTAAAATGTTGCCATCCTGTTTCTCTAAGTACTATTCCAAACTTTTATTTCCAAACAAATAGGCATATCTGCAAGTTTTTTGAATTCTTTAGCAAGGTGTTAACATATTCTCTCATTTATGTAAAACTCTAACAAGCAAGCTCTCAATGAAATCATTTCAGTTCTGTATGTTGTTTCTTATATAGCCTAATCCTCTTCCTTTACTATTGAAGGACCACAAGTAACATCCATGTCTGGTGCCTTCTCCTCTATACTTTCAGTCGAACCCACCTAAGCCTCTGTATTCTTCAGTCTTTCTTCCCAGGAAGGTCTTCCACTGCATCTTTCTTCATTGCCCAGTGACAAAAAATCATGCCACTAGTACAAAATCTCCTTTGTTTGTCTCCCCTTTTCCAGTATATCTCCCCTTGATTCACTGTCAGACTCCCTGTGGCCCAAACCGTTGAAACCTTAATCTTATTCCCTCTTACAGAGGATCCAGTCAACTGGTAAAGCAATATTTTACCAGTTTCTTGAGAGGTCCTGAGAGGGAAGGAGATGAAGATTATTTTTGCTAAGCAACATGGATAATATACCTTTCCTTCTTAGTATCTTATAATGTTAATTAATTAAAAATGCTGAAAACAGAACAGAAAAGAAATTTGGTTTTCTTTGTTAAGCCAGTATTTTCCAATCTATTTAAACCTATAAACTTTTACTTTCACATAACATCTAAGAAAAATTTTTGGAAATAGGTTTTAAAATTGTTACTCTACTGTCTTGTACACTGATGTTCTCTTTTTTAAAAAAACTTATTTAAATATAGTTGATTTACACTATTGTGTTAGTTTCAGGTATACAGTAAAGTGATTCAGTTATACACATATATACAAATATATATATTCTTTTTTTACATTCTTTTCCATTATAGGTTATTATAAGATATTGAATATAGTTCCCTATGCTATACAGTAGGTCCTTGTTGGTTATCTATTTTATATACAGTAGTATATATTTTAACCCCAAACTCCTAATTTATCCCTCTCCCCCCCTCCCCTTTGGTAACCATAGATTTGTTTTCTATGTCTGTAAGACTATTTCTGTTTTGTAAATGAATTCATTTGTATCCTTTTTTTTTAGATTCCATTGTAAGTGATACCATATGATGTTTGTCTTTCTCTGTCTGGCTTACTTCATTTCTTATGATAATCTGTAGGTCCATCCATGTTGCTGTTAATGGCATTATTTCATTCTTTTTTATGGCTGAGTATTATTCCATTGCATATATATACTACGTCTTCTTTATCCATTTCTCTGTCAGTAGGCACTTAGGTTGCTTCCATGTCTTGGCTATTGTAAATAGTGTTGCAATGAACATTGGGGTGCATGTATCTTTCCAAATTATGTTTTTCTCTGGATATATGCCCAGGAGTGGATTGTAGGATCATATGGAAGTTCTGTTTTTAGTTTTTTAAGGAACCTCCATACTGTTCTCCATAGTGGCTGTACAAATTTACATTCCCACCAACAGTGTAGGAGGTTCCCCTTTTCTCCACATGCTCTCTGGCATTTATTATTTGTTGACTTCTTTGATGATGACCTGCTGACCGGTGTGAGGTGATACCTCATTGTAGTTTTGATTTACATTTCTCTAATAATTAGCGATGTTGAGCATCTTTTCTTGGGCTTTTTGTCCATGTGTATGTCTTCTTTGGAGAAATGTCTATGTAAGTCTTCTTCCCGTTTTTTGATTGGGCTGTTTGTTTTTTTTGATATTGAGCTGTATGAGCTTTTTTATATTGTGGAGATTAATCCCTTGTCAGTCACATCATTTGCAAATATTTTCTCTCATTCTGTAGGTTGTCTTCTTTTTTCCTTTGCTATGCAAAAGCTTTTAAGTTTAATTAGGTCCCATTTGTTTATTTTTCTTTTTATTTCCATTACTCTAGGAGACAGATCCAAAAAGATGTTGCTGAGATTTATGTCAAAGAGTGTTCTGCCTAATTTTTCCTCTAGGAGTTTTATAGTATCCAGTCTTACATTTAGGTTTTTAATCCATTTTGAGTTTATTTTTGTTATAGTGTTAGAGAATGTTCTAATTTCTGATGTTCTCTTTAATAAATAGCTATAAGAAATACATAATGCTTTAATTTTAACCCATGTGGTCCCATCATCCTTGGTGATTTCCACATATTCAAATTGCCCATTTAACAACTAGCCTCACAGTTCACCAGTTTCCTTAACTTTTTTTTTCATCTTACATCAGCTTTCTCAACAGCATGACCACATCCTATTTCTTTACCTCAAAATAGGACTTTCAATTCCAAATCTCCTTATCTGCAACTCCAACCTCTTTGCCTGACACACTTGCAGTCAGAATATCCAATGAGCAACACTTCACCTCCTCTGAGGACTCTGGTCATGCAAGCCATCTCAATTAGTTGAATTCATGCAGTCTTTTTGCTCTACGCTGGAGCTCCACGACTAGTAACTCAGGCCTGTGTGACATCTCTCCTAGGGTGCTATTATTTCCTTAATCTTTCATGGCTGATCCTCAGCTCAGCTGTTCTCTTATTTGTCATTTATTTTCTTTGCTTCAGCCCCCAAATTAGTTCTAGAAAAAAAATCAAAGAGCCTTTCAGATATTGATCCACTTTAACATGACTGAACCAGGTATTACTGGATATTAACACCACTGCAGTGGGCATGATATCAGACACTTAACTATCCTAGTGTTGGCAGTGGTTTGCCTGAATAAGTAATGGTTTTGGAGAAGAGACTTACAACTCAAAGACAGATCCATCAGAGTTCACAGATTAGAGATGCATCTGCATTAGGGAAAGTATTCCCATCTTCTGGAGATGATTTAAATGACCAATTTATTTTACTTTGTTGAGCATTAATTTGAGAACCAGATTACTTCCCTTTCAATTCTTTGATTAGAATGGGGAAATAGAAATGAAAAAAGTGAATAAAATTATAGAGTTTGAAGGATGGGGAAAACTCAAGACTTAGTGATGTTCAGAAAAAATGATTTGGGTAGTCAGAGATCAGTACATAAATTAGGTTCCTGGAAGGTAGAAGAAATCTGTCTCAGAAATGAAAATTGAATAAAATTATAGAGTTTGAAGGATGGGGAAAACTCAAGACTTAGTGATGTTCAGAAAAAATGATTTGGGTAGTCAGAGATCAGTACATAAATTAGGTTCCTGGAAGGTAGAAGAAATCTGTCTCAGAAATGAAAGCAATCAAAAGTAACTTCAGCTAATCTACAATTCTGACCGAATTATTTTTTCTACCAACTGTCCACCCACATGTTACAGAAAAGAATCATCTCCTAGATGCTTTTGCGCCATGTAACAGGAATTGCCAATGTTTACACACTCGGTAGTTTTCCTCCTGCCTCACTCCTTCTTCCCATGTACCATCTATAGTATTTTTCCAAGATTCAGGTCTAATCTTACAACTTTTCTCCCTCTTTCTATTGATGAGTTTACTTAATCATGGCTGCAGATAGTACTTTTATCATGAATCACAATGAATTGGCCTGATCTGCCCCTTTCAGCTCTAGTGTCTTGTTTCCAGCTCCAGGCTCACATTATCATCTCAAGTTAAGCAAGTCAAAATCTAGTCTGTCTGACCCCAAACCTGCATTCTCCACACATTCCGTGTGATGATGGTATCTTCATTTTCCTAGTCTCTCAGGTAAATCATTCCTGTACCCTCTAGTACTTTTTTCATTCTTTCAATCTGTTACCCAGTTTGTCATCAAATTTATCTTTCTTCCATTATAGTCATTCTTTCCTTTTCTTTATCAATGTCATTGTCTTACTTTTGACCTTTATTATCTCACATTTCTTTCTTTTTTTAAAAAATTTATTTTCTTTCTTTATTTTTGGCTGCGTGGGGTCTTTGTTGCTGCGCACCGGCTTTCTCTAGTTGCGACGAGCAGGGGCTACTCTTCATTGCGGGGCACGGGCTTCTCATTACGGTGGCTTCTCTTGTTGTGGAGCACAGACTCTAGGTGCACAGGCTTCAATAGCTGTGGCACATGCACTCAGTAGTTGTGGCACAAAGGCTTAGTTGCTCCACGGCTTGTGGGATCTTCCTGGACCGTGGATTGAACCCGTGCCCCCTGCATTGGCAGGCAGATTCTCAACCACTGTGCCACCAGGGAAGCCCTCACATTTGTATTACATAAATGGTAGTCTAAAAAGTTCCTCTACTTTTATTGTTTTTCATATTGCAATTTATCCTTTAACATATTGTGATATTCATCTGTCTTGAACATCACAACTCTCATGCTCAAAATCACTTACTATGCCTTTCCTCCTCACTACCCTTGCCTAATAGTCTAATCCTATCCTTTCTAAAATATGCAGCCCAATCTCCGATTCTTTCATGAACCTTCTATGACCCCTCCAGGTCACAGTAGACTATAGTTCCTGTGAATTCTAAAACATTTGTGGCTTATACCATTGATATCACACTACATATATAGGCTTTGTATGGTTATCTGCATTTTCCTCTGTGTACAGGGGGAATTTTTTTTTATTACTTTGTAATTTTTTTTATTACTTTGTATTTCTTTGTATTTCTCAAAGCTTCTAACATAAGTTATATATAAAATAAATGCCACTTAAAGGAATGAATGATATGTAATGTCCATGGCCCCTTAAACCAAGTAACAAAGGGACTTCGGAGACTTCAAAGACACAAACCATTCAAGACTATTGTAGTATTGGTGATTTTTTATTTTATTTTATTTATTTATTTATTTTTTTGTGGTACGCGGGCCTCTCACTGTTGTGGCCTCTCCCACTGCGAAGCATAGGCTCCGGACGCACAGGCTCAGTGGCCATGGCTCACGGACCCAGTCGCTCTGCGGCATGTGGGATCCTCCCGGACCGGGCACGAACCCGCGCCCCCTGCATCGGCAGGTGGACTCCCAAACACTGCGCCACCAGGGAAGCCCTGGTCACCTTATTTTTCATAAAGGAGGCAAGAATATACAATGGAGAAAAGACAGCCTCTTCAATAAGAGGTGCTAGGAAAACTGGACAGCCACATGTAAAAGAATGAAATTAGAATACTCCCTAACACCATACACAAAAATAAACTCAAAATGGATTAAAAACCTAAATGTAAGGCCAGACGCTATAAAACTCTTAGAGGAAAACGTATGCAGAACACTCTATGACATAAATCACAGCAAGATCCTTTTTGACCCACCTCCTAGAGAAATGGAAATAAAAATAGACAACTGGGGACCTGATGAAACTTAAAAGCTTTTGCACAGCAAAGGAAACCATAAAGAAGATGAAAAGATAACCTTCAGAATGGGAGAAAGTATTTGCAAATGAAGCAATTGACAAAGGATTAATCTCCAAAATTTACAAGCATCTCATGCAGCTCAATATCAGAAAAACAAACAACGCAATCCAAAATGGGCAGAAGACCTAAATAAGCATTTCTCCAAAGAAGGTATACAGATTGTCAACAAACACATGAAAAGATGCTCAACATCACTAATCATTAGAGAAATGCAAATCAAAACTACAATGAGGTATTATCTCACATGGGTCAGAATGGCCATCATCAAAAAATCTACAAACAATGAATGCTGGAGAGGGTGTGGAGAAAAGGGGACCTTCTTTCACTCTTGGTGGCAATGTAAATTGATAAAGCCACTACTGGGCATATACCCTGAGAAAACCATAATTCAAAAAGAGTCATGTACCACAGTGTTCATTCCAGCTGTATTTACAATAGCCACGACATGGAAGCAACCTAAGTGTCCATTGACACATGAATCGATAAAGAAGATGTGGCACATATACGCAATGGAATATTACCCAGCCATAAAAAGAAATGAAAATGAGTAATTTGTAGTGAAATGGATGGAACTAGTGTCTGTCATACAGAGTGAAGTGTCAGAAAGAGAAAAACAAATACCGTATGCTTACACATATATATGGAATCTAAAAAAGAAAAAAAAAGTTTCTGAAAAACCTAGTGGCAGGACAGGAATAAAGATGCAGACTTAGAGAATGCACTTTAGGACACAGGGAGGGGGATGGGTAACCTGGGACGAAGTGAGAGAGCTGCATGGACATATATACCCTACCAAATTTAAAATAGATAGCTAGTGGAAAGCAGCTGCATCGCATGGGGAGATCAGCTCGGTGCTTCGTGACCACCTAGAGGGGTGGGATAGGGAGGGTGGGAGGGAGACGCAAGAGGGTGGAGATATGGGGATATATGTATATGTATAGCTTATTCACTTTGTTATAAAGCAGAAACTAATACACCATTGTAAAGCAATTATACGCCAATAAGTATGTTAAAAAAATTAATATAACATGATCAATTGAAAGTAACATAGATAAGTATTGCCTTTATATAGTTACCTGAAATACAATAATCTTAGAAACTTTTTTTGTAAAGCACAATCTTACTATTGTTTTGGTTCAGTTTGTCGACTGGCTTCAAATAAAAATATGTGTAAAGCTTATAATTTCTTTGTAACCAAACAATTAACTTTATTCTCTTTGGTAGTCAAAATCTAAAGTATAATCAGTTGTAATTTGGGTAAATTAATGTTAAAAATGTTTTCAAGTGTTTGCCACATTATATTCGGTTTTCTAAGTATAAAAGTCTGATAAGCAAAAGGAAAAATATTTTTTAGAAACTTTTTTGCAAACAGTTTTTCCTGAACTGACTGCATTAGAATCACCTAGGTGCTTGTTAACAATTTATAGATACTTGGGAGCCATTCGGAATATTGAATGATAACCCATGCTGTAGGGCCCAGATATTTACATTTTTAACAAGCTTCCCAGTAAACCATGATGCGCAATCAAATCTGAGAATTAGTACTCTAAGGTGTTCTCGTAGGAAGCCTAATCAGGATCTCAGAAGCAAGTTATAACATGGGGAATAAATAATTATTAATACATGGTTATAAATAATACTAACTATATAAATAATTTAGGAGAATCTAGAGGAAAATGTCTGTTAATGACTATAGGAACTTACAAGATACAGGCTTCCAAGGGGTAGGCACCCCCATTTTTTCTTGCCTTTCGTCTTGTGCCACAGGACGGTGGAAGCAGAGGAATTTGTAGACGCCTATATCAATGCATTTATAAAGTTAGCCAAGTGCAGTCTTTAAGAGGCTCCATTGCTTCATGCAGTGAACTTTGTTACTACTAACCTCCACACTAAAGATTTAACAGAATATTAGCAATTTAAATCTTTAGGACCTGCTGGGATCCCTGGGTTTTGAGATCTCATGTGATGGGAAAGAGCCAGTAGATAACTTCAGATTACATTAAAATGCAATCAGTTTATTTTTTTAGCCTATGAATTCTAATTTAATGTGGACTTAGCTACAAAGTATAAAATGAACTACTGCCAGTGAAAGTAGTAGAAATTACTTCTACTACTAAGAAGTTATTTTTTTAACTAATTTCATCTCATAGAATTATTTCATTAATACTAATGCTATAGTTTAGTATAGAGTTATATAAGCAGAAATTCTTTCTTTTGCAAGATCCAAACAAAAGCAAAAAAAAAAAAAAAAGGAAGGTGGGGTGTTTGGAGCTTACAATTTACAATGAGAGTGCAGGAACATAGTTGAACAGGAAGACTTAAAGGAACTGAAGCCAGTGCTGTGTCCATCTTTTATTTTTGCTCCTCTCCAACCAACCATCCACTTCTCTGCTTTTGCAGACTGACTTCCTTTGCTAGTCCCATTTTATGTAATGCAGAATTTAGTCACTAACAGAATCTGAAAAAAAAAAAATTGATTGCCTTTTTTCTGAGTCCTAGCTTATTCCTTGATAAGTGACGGCCCTGCACATGGGTTAGTCAACTTTGTCCAGGTGTTGGGGGTTTGAGAAAGGGACTTTGATTTGTCCCTCTTGAACCTGCTGCCCACTCCCAGACCTGTGATTGGTGGGTATAGGCAGGGTTTGAGAGAGGATGGAAATGGGGAACAGGGATTCATTGTATGAACATAATTGTGGTCCCTCATAGAGACTGAAAGGAGGGGCAATGACCAAAGAGAAGATCATTGTGGGGTTCCTATCACAGACTTGATGTTTTCATGGGAAAGCTTGGTTACCTGAAAGCATGAAAAAATCTAAAGTGGCTTGACCTGTGCTCCCTAAGCAAGGGTTTTACAACCATTTAGTGACAATATCTAAATTACAGAAACATCTTTAAAAGGTAACACAGCATAACAGTATTAACAGGAAACTTTGGTTTAGATATAAGCCAGGTGCTTTACGTACATTATTTCAATTTTTCCCTGCAACTCAATCATTTCCTCCATTTTACAGATTAAAAAACTGATGTTCAGTAATGACGTTAACTAGGAAAATATGAGGTCAGGCATCTAAACGAGGTCTGTGGGAGCTGAAAAGCCATGCTTACTCCACTACACAATTCATATTTTCTGAGTTCAAGGGCATATTCTGAACCATTGTAACATTATTTTAAAAATGAAAATGTTAGCTACTCTACAGAAAAATAGAAATGATCAGAGTACGGGGAGAAATGTGTGATACAATTTTTGCCATCATCCAGAAGTCCTCTCAACGTGTTAGAGGAAAACCTCTTACACTGAGGCCCATACCCCAGGCTGCACCTTTATTCCTTCGCCTGGTCCTTGAATGTAGGGGCAGATAGTTTATTCTGTGGAAGAGGATATGAGAGGAAATAATCTTAAACTCTTTAAGGGATAAAAATCTGGAATTTTGAGGAGTAGATTTGTGTGTTAAGGCTCCTTTGCGATGTTCAGTGGCCTGAAAGAATTAAGTGTCCTGAAGCCTTTCTCTTCTTGCATAACTTGGGTCCCAGGGAAATTTGTCTTCATTTGTATCCTCACTCTGAGAGCAGGATGTGCGGGTACAAATTTTCCAGGCTGCTATTTTCGGAACATATGGGCAAAGCTGAAATATCTGAACATATGTATGTATGTTTGTGTACGTATATGAGCATTTATATTTGTATAAGCAACCACATTTTTATTCTCATCATCTCCCCTCCCTCTTCTACATTTGGAAGATATTTGAAATATGGAACATGTGCTTGGTGGGCAGGCAGTAAGTATTATTTTATAATGATCAGCAATCATGTGTGTGTTTTCTATTTTGCACCTAAAAAATATCTCATGTGAATTTTTTCTATTTTATTTGTCTGCACATACTCTACACTCTTCCACGAAGACAAAGCTGATTCGTTATAATCTTGTTGAAGAAAATGTGGTTTTAAATTATTGTATATACCTAAGTCAAACAAGATTTGCCAACATTTTAAAACACAGAAATATTAAAAAGATAGTTATGATAACTGGTGGCATTATTTCAGGGCATTCAGTGTAAAAGTGCAAACTGTAGAAATGCGTTTCTGGGCCTGTTTGAATAAATGTGGGTCCGTGGGGTGGGCGGGTCTGTGAACATATGCGTGGGGAGAATCTGTGATGTGGGTTCTTACACACGCATACATTTTTCTTGGCAAATTTGGTGTGCCTACTGATTTCTTTAAGTCTTTTAAACACTCGATTATATTCATAATGTTTGTATTTGACAGTATGCCCAAATATCAAAGATGTAAAATTACACAATTTACTCTTCTCGAGTAATGCAGGCTTTTTAAAAACGGTCCACAGCTTACCATGCTTTCCTTTTTCTATTTAGTTTCTCTATTCTTTGCATTTAAAACAAATAAACAAAAATGGCTAAAATTGTGGTTGATTTTGGTGACTTTAAGCTTGGATGATCCGTTCAAAATCTTCACATCCCAAAGAGGATACTTAGTCAAATGCTACTATCAGCAATTTCAGAAAGTGGAAAGCTAAACACGAGAATACAAATGAAAAAGAACAAAACTGTACTATGTAACTATTTATTAGAAGGTCTTGACATTATTTATGCATTTAAATAATGCATTTAAACATTATATGGCATTCTAGTTATTTCATATGATGGAAAACTCTTACTCCTTGAAAGTCTGAGAGTCCCGAGGGATTTCTTTTTTAAGCATCATCTCCGGCCTAATGGACACAGTATCTCACTTTTCATTCACAGCACAGCTCTTTTCTAAACATGAACTATGTCATACACTCATTGTAGTGCATATCTTGTATGCCTATGCTTCCAACAATAATACCCATTCGTTTCTCATGAATCTTGGGAACCCGAGATGAAGAAGAGATCATAGTCCCATATGCAGTACCATCCTTCACTCAGTATATCTCCCCTGCACGCTGAAGGTGTTTGAGTAAATCTATTTTACTCAAAGATCTTTTTCTCTTTCAGGAAGTCAACATATTCTCGATTAGGATTTACCCAACCTCAATTATTGTTCCTTGACTCTGAAAACCTTAACCTGCTTCATTTAAAAACAGCCATCAGAACGAGATGAGTATGTTTTTAACACAGTAATAGCATACATGTCAGCCTGTTACCCCATTTCTATGCTTCCTGTTAGAGATCTCTTATTACACAGTCCCAAGCACTGTTTACCTAAAAGCACCTTTCAAGTACCCTGCCTTTCACTGAAATGCAGCTGCTACTGTGTACTTATTTTAAAAATGGCTTGACAGAATTGCTAATGTTCTCATTCCTTCAGGATATTTCCTAATACTTGTAGCCTTTTCATGTTTCTAATTAGGCCAGTAATGGTCCCTGAAGTTAAACCAATTAAAATTATTTACTGTGACACAGTGTGGAGATAATTATCTGATATCTGAATCCAACTTCTGCTTACTTCGCAACATTACTTAATAGAAAACAGAGAAACTGATGCCCATGCTTTCATTTTCCTTGTCTACCAAATGTGTTTGCCCTATAGCAAACTGTTTAAATAAAGCATTAAAATCTTTGTGGTGCTAATCAAAATGTTTAAAACCCACTCACACTCCCTTTGTAGTTCTGAAAAGCATATAAAACTCTTACACATTACCTTTTACATTATAGTTGCTGACCAAGGTAGTATTACAGCCACATTATAAACAGATACTGCAGCTTCTGCAGTTTCTAGTAACCTTACTTTTCTCTCTTCCCCTACTCATTTTCTCTATTTTTTTTCTTTTTAATATTTTTCTTCTTTCCTTTTTCTCTTTGTCTTGTGCTTTTTTCAGGATTGTGTGATTCACTCTAAGGGGCACAAATCCAATGGACTTTTAAATACTAGCTTCATACAACAGGAGATCATTCTGTATAGTCTAAACATTTATTATAGCATGGAAGGAAACAAGTTAGATTTATTACTATTTTATCTTTGCATAGGGTTGGGTGTTTGGAAGACTGGAGGTTCACAAAGAGAATTTTCACTGACGGCAGAAATCTCAGCAAAAGTTCAGTTTATATTTAATGTAAAGCAAAAATCCCTCTAGGAAAAAAAAAGCACAGAGCAAGTAAATCATGTCGGGAAGCAACGCTTTTCATTAAAATTTGGCTGGCATCGTGTAGAGAATTTGGACAAATGTAAAGACTAAGACTGTAAGTTAGGCTTGCATATGCTGTAGTTAAATGCCAAAGTGCAGACTCAAAAAGAATTATAGCTTAGACTCTTTGAGAACATTTAGCCCATAATCCCCATGCAAATTATTCTAAGAGAAAATTGAGTTTCATGCCAAAATGCCACCTTGAGACTGGCAACGCAAAGTTGTACATTAAGCCTTATCTTAGGATGGATTCCTTTACTGCTTCCCGCTTTTTGTTCAGATATTCATGAAAACCAGTACAGATAGAGTACAGGCACAGATGCATTTTCCAAGTCACCATGTGCTTAAGTGGAGCCCCTTGGCTGTCATAATAACTATACCTTAGACAAACAGATCACAATGGGGAGAAGTTAGACATGCTGGTCAATTCAGAACCGTAGTCCAAGACTGTGGCATTCAGGAACTTCTGGTTCAGGACCTGGCTTGGAAATGGTAACGGATCAAATCTGAGAATTTGTGCTTACATTGTATGACTAAGATGCCCAGTTATTTTTCTTGGCACATAGTAGGGAATGCCTATCTGTGTACCACATATGATTGAAAAGACACTAGGTTAGCAGAGTGCCAGGAAGGGTAGTGGAAACTTTTCATAGAGGCCTTGAGATCATTCAAATATGGGGTAGGAGCCTTTGCACAAGCTGTCTTTCCTGTAGCGCTGAGTTTAACCTTAGTAGAACTAACATGTTCATGGTGGTTTGCAATTGAAGAAATCTGTGATCCTACTCCTATATCATGTATTTTGCACATACCTTCATTATCACAACAAGCTTATTTCACTTTTTAGTTATTTCTCTTTGTTGGTAAGTAAATGTTGATAAATTTAACAGCAGTTAACAACATCAATCACAACAAGGTTAGTGATTGCAAATCTTTTTGAGTAGGTGGAGATACAGATTATAAAACAACACAACCTTAAAATATTAGCAAAAGAGGACTTTTCCAACTATTTCTACTTAATTAAGCTTGCTGACTATTTGATTTCTTTTGGTTTTATTTATGTACAGTATTTTACAAAAATTTATATGGTGTCTTAAGTATTTTTTTTTTTCAGTATTAGCTTTGTCTTCGCAACTATTTTAGGATTGTGGTCCAAGTAGCCATGACGTGTAAAGGATTTAACACAGAGAACTTTACAGAATAAATATTTTATTATTAAATTTGAATACAATCCCAGAGCTATGGATTCTGTAATATGAATACAGCAAGGGCTCAATAAATCTTTTTGTACCCTGAGCTCCAGAAGTTTGTACCATAGCATATTGATTAATACTTATGCAAGTGAATTAATCTGTGTTCCACAAGAACACAAGAGTGAGAGAAGGAAGAAGGAAATTTAATTTTATTCAAGCTTTAATATTAATTTAACTCTTCAACTAAATTTTTGAAGTTTGATACACTGCTATTATTGTATTACTTATTTTCAGCATTTGCTTTAATTATAAGCATGAGGAATACTGTTAGTAATACAGTTATTCCCCAGACTCTTACCCCTCTGCTCTCAGATCATCACACAATACTGATGAACCCAGATATATGTTTAAATAACATAGGTTATAACTTAATGTTCACAATAGAGGCTGGAAGCAGAATGGATTAGGAAAAGAAAATACTTCCATTAATGGAAGTTAAAATAATTGGAGGAGGAGAGAAAAAGATGATGAGAGGGTGGTACTGAACACATAAATAGAAGAAAGCATTACTAAAACACCAGTACCTACAGTAATGTAAATATACTCTGGAGGCAATACTAACCCTATTTTGAGCAAATATCAAACAGTATCCGAAGAATAAAAAAATAAATAGATCAATCAACTATTTCTAGACTTTCTTGGGGGTGATTGGAAAAATCATGAAAGATTTAGAATTCAATTTTTCTAAATATTATCATTTTAATCTAAGAATTTACATGCTAAAAATTGACTGGATGACACATGTTTTGAAGACTTCAGTGTCATAGGCTTTCATCTAGCCCACTTGGCCTATTAATCAGCATAAACGGAGAGTGGAGAAAGGGAGGAAAAGGAATGACAACGTTGCTCTCAACGTAGGTCTAGTGACTACACACACGTTAAGAAGCAAAATGTGAAAAGTATAGGGAATTAGTCCTATAAATGGGAAGAAATGAGGCCATCCTGCTTGTTTTAGAGTCAATCAGTCAAAAAATGTTGATTGAGCACCTTTTCTGTCTCATACCACTGGGATGCAGGGATAAACGAGAATGACAGAGTCCCACTCCTCAAGGAGATTAATTTCTAGAGGAGAGAGAAGAGATGATAAGCACATCAATAAATAAGATTATATCAGGAACAAATAAGTGTGAAGAAAAAGATAAAACAGGACAATGAGGTAGAGGTACCAATGGTGAGCACTGGGATTTCATTAGCTATGGTGGTTGGTACCAAAAGATAAAAGAAAGTTATGTGCCAAGGTCCTGAGAACAGGATGAACTTGTATTATTCTGGCGGTGTGGCTTTTTAAAGGAGGCAAAGAAGGGGACAAAAGGAAGGATTGGAGTTTAGAGATACAAGTAATCTGCAGACCATATGGGATTTGTGGACCGTGCGAAGAATTTTGAATTCTTTTTTTTTTTTGTTTTTTTGCAGTATGCGGGCCTCTCACTGTTGTGGCCACTCCCGTTGCGGAGCACAGGCTCCGGAGGCGAAGGCTCAGCGACCATGGCTCGTGGGCCCAGCCACTCCGTGGCATGTGGGATCCTCCCAGACCAGGGCACAAACCCGTATCCCCTGCATCGGCAGGCGGACTCTCAACCAGTGCGCCACCAGGAAAGCCCAAGAATTTTGAATTCTTAATGTCGATGTCCTTGCAATGGGAAGCTACTATAGGATTTGAAGCTTGGGAATGAAATTTCATCTGAATTTATTTTCAGATGAAAACCTAAAGCTCCTAAAGTTTAAGTAGTACATAGGCCTTTTAATGTTGAACAAAATGATGAAAATTACTGAGCTAAAGTTTCCAATACTTAAAAGTGACTAAAATAAATTAATATCTAGAACAAAAGGAATCACCTCTCTCAATGAATAACTGTATTAGTCTGCTAGGGCTGACACAGCAAAGCACTACAAACTGGGCAGCTTAACATAAGAAATTTCTTATCACAATTCTGGAGGCTAGAAGTTCAAATCAAGGGGTTGGCAGGGTCAGTTCCTTCTGAGAGCTATGAGGGAATATCCATTCCAGGTCTCTGTCTTGGTCTATAGATGGCCATCTTAATTTTCATGTGGTCTTATCCCTTTATATGTGCCTGTGTCCAAATCTCCCCTTTTTTATGAGATTCAGTCATATTGAGTTAGGGGCTGACCCTTCTCCAGTGTGACCTCATCTTAACTAAGTACATCTGCAATGACTCTGGTTCCAAATGAGGTTGCATTTTGAGGTACTTGGGATTAGGACTTTAATATGTGAATTTGAGAGAAACACAATTCAACTCATAACAATAACTATTTTATTTAAAAAGCTGAAACTATTAAGATACAAGCAGAAAAAAATGTTTCTCCTGTCTTAATGACCCTTTAAACTCACTCCTTAGAAATTTCTTCCTTACCCCTTAAATGAAATCTTAACCTATGTTGCTCTTTTATTTACTTATTTTTTAAATTTTAGTCTCACGAATGGCATTATTTGAAAAATTAAAATGTCCAGTCTGGTGGCACAGCTGCATAACTCATTACGTATGCCACGTAAAGATTCTTCCTTCCTACCTTTTTTTTTTTTTTTTTTTTTGCAGTACACAGGCCTCTCACTGCTGTGGCCTCTCCCGTTGTGGAGCACAGGCTCCGGACGCGCAGGCTCAGCGGCCATGGCTCACGGGCCCAGCCGCTCCGCGGCATGTGGGATCCTCCCAGACCTGGGCACAAACCCGTATCCCCTGCATCGGCAGGCGGACACTCAACCACTGCGCCACCAGGGAAGCCCTTACCTTGTTGTTTAAGTGAGGGGTCCCATAGGGAGGAGGAGGAGGGTCTGTGTAGAAAATGCTCTTTCCTAGCTCTTACTCTCACCCTCCCCACTTTGGTTTTAGGCCCCTTCAGTGTTTTACCCAGATGAGAAAGTGATTTAGGGAAAAGAGCCTTATAAGAGGACACTATGCACCAGGTTAGGAAAATATTTAGCGCTGGCTTTCGACCTCCTGAGCTACTTTTGTAGATTTAAATACATGAATAATGAGGTTTGGGGGAACTTCAATAGCAGCTCCCGAGGTGGAGGGAAATGGGAGGACTTTCGTCCTGGGACATCACCACTCAGCTCCTGTGTGTTCCTTATGCAGACTTTTCTTTTGTTGTGGCCATTGCCCCGTCATCGTGGCTTGTGACTATCTTGAGCAGAGTTCCATTTCTGATGGCTCTAGGCTTTCTCTTATGGTCCACAGCCAAGCCTCTGGAACCATATGTGGCACTAGGACGGTTTGCTTCCAGTGCATCTCACTGTTTCTCTGCTCTTGTGACTCACAGCCACATTGTCTCTCACACTTAGGTTTCCTAAATGGGAGTCAGATACAAGTGCGCCACGTTCCCAGTTGTAGTGATCACAGCACATGCTTTCTGAGCAATCACCTTACAGCCTTCTCTGTGGTCCTGAATTCAGGAGGATGGATACAGCCTTTACCCATCTCCCAAGGGGAGGGCTTGGAAAGTTTTTATACGTTTACAACATTCTCAGATTTTTTTCTGCAAAAATATTTCTCTTCCCAGTGTTCTTTGACTTTGATCTTCATTATCGGTCTGTGGGTGTTGGATGAAGGGTCCCCACACAACTTTGGGGGCACCCCTTTTATAAGTCTGGCATAAGTCTTTGGAATATAGGGGAAAGGGCACCAATTCTTTGGTTGTTGACCTTCATGGGCCCACCTGAAATTAACATAAAGGAGTCCTCTTTTGCCATTCAGGTACACAGGTAACCGTGAAGTATGGGCTATAGGAGGGATGCAATCTGCTAGGCTCACACTCAAAGTCCATTTAGGCCCTTCTGCCTGTACGTGAAGAAATCACCAGTAATGATTTTCTGGTGTATCTCTCTGTAGTTAATAGAAACATCAGAGATGGGTTTGTTTTGATTCCCTCTAGAGATGCATTTACCTCAAACATCCTGATAATACTCATAAAGTCAAGGATCTTTTCTGGCACACAAGCAACATAGTGCTCCAGATTTTCATCCGTGAGTTTTGGGAAGACCTCAAGTGGTACACAAACTTCTCTCAACATATTTTTAGTGCTCTGCTCACATGCCCCATTACTGGCTGGTTCCCACCTGCTGCTGGAGTACTGAAGCCAATGATTTACACCTGTGGCCGCTGAGGAATTGCCTTTGTCAGACGTTAACCAGGTCAGCTCACCTGGAGATGACTAGGAAATTAAACCCTTTACCCAGGAGCAGCCCATAAACCATAGGGTATAAAAGCCAGGCTTCTTGCTTCAAGAAGCTGCTGTGGGATCAAACTTCGAAGTTTCGCCTCTGGATGAAGCCAAGGTTAGACTCTACCTGAGACCGTGTTCTCAGTTTACCACTTTTTCCTTTCCTTTCCTTATTCCTCCTCCAACTAGGATTTCTCCTGAGAGCACCCTGAAATGGGGAGATTTTTAACTACTTATTCTGTTACCGTAGCAGTCAAATTTTCTCCTGGGAGTCAGATTTCATGATTTCAAATTTTCTAAGAAATACCCATTTTACCTCATTTTCGAATTTATTGACATAAGTATTTTCATGATATTCTTTTATCCTTTTAATCTCTATGGCAGCAGCAATTACCGTCCCGTTTTCACTCTAAACATTGTTTGTCTCTTCATTGTTCCCTGGATTCCAGAAGTTTTTTGTATTATCGTTTTCAAACAACTAGCTTTGGCTGTATTGATTCTATTTAATACTGGATTTCTATCATCAATATCTTTATTTTTTTCCATTTATTTATTTACTTTTCTTTTTTCAGCTTCTTACCTAATTTATTTTCACGTTTATTTTTTCTAATATAAATATTTAAGTAGTTTTCTCTTTCTATACTGTTTTTATTGCTTTCAACTAGTGTTATGTACTATTTTCATGTTTTTCACTTGTATTTTCTAATTTTCATTATAATTTCTTCTTTGATATGTTTTTTCTTTAATTTCTAACATTAAGTTTTTTTCATTGTCACTCTTTTCTAATCTAATTTGCAGTAGCCAGAGAACATAGACATGTGATATCAATTCTTTGAAATTTCTTTAGAATTGCTGTTGGCCTAGTATATGATCCAGTTTTCTAAACCTTTCCTGTATCTTGGTGGTGAAGGTGGGGTGGCGGGGTGTGAGGGAAGGAAAGTATATTCTCTAGCTGTTGCTTTTGCAAGCAATATTATATTTAGGTTCATTAATCTGTACGGTGCTGTTCCTAACTTTTAGATCTGTTTTATCCATTTATCACTAAGAGAGTTGTTAGTATCTCCTACATTGTCAGGTTTAACAAATTTTTACCATCAGTTTTTTCCTTTCTTTTTTTTTTTTTTTGCTCTGTATATTTTGAATCTGCATTTTAGATTCTCACTAGTTTAAGAATTGTTGTATCTTCCTAGGTAATTAAATTGGTTAATAGCACATAATGACGGGTCTCACCACTAATAATGCTGTTTGGCTGATGAGTAACAGCTTTGTTGGCTCTTAAGTTAGTATTTGCTTAGCATGTTTTTTTCCATCCATCTTGCTTCCTATATTCTGTATTCTCATGTTCTAGATTGTCTTTTTAATTGGCATATGGAGGGGTGGATAGGTTTTTTAAGTATTCTGGAAAACTTAATCTTGCTCCTGGAGCATTTAGTCCAATTATATTTATTTTAATTGTTGATATGGTTTATATTTTATCACTTTGTCTTGTTTTTGAAGTTTTTCACTTCTCTAAATTTTATGGTATTATTTAGGGTTTTATTTTTTCTGTCTATTGGATTGCTTAATTTTATAAAGTTTAGTTGATTTTTTTTTTTCCCCCACTTACCAGTTAGGCAGCTATGTGTCTACTTCTACTGTTTTAGTGCTGCCTCTAAAACTTTTTAAATGCATATTTAAATTAAAAACTGTAAAATCAATAACAATGTCCTTCATCAATGCAACGTGGAAATGCTAAACTGTTTTAGTGGTTATAAATCTCCACCCAATTTACATAATACTGCTGTCCAATGTTTTAGTCTTATCCTTTTTTTGACTCCACAAACGTTATTGTCTTAATAGCCAAATTTGTTCAGATTTGCATCCGTTTACCATTTTCATTGCTTTCACTCCTTCTTACATGATTTTCTGAGATTATTTTCCTTTTTTCCTGAATGTGATATTACAATTTATAATAAGAAATATATGTTTGATTTTTAATCCTTGTTTTTTGGTACATAGATCTTAAACACTTGGAATTTCCTGTGATGAGAACTATAAAGGTGTCTTGATATTCATAATAAACCCCTTTCAACCACACCTGAGTTTATATTAATTAGGTGACTTTTGGAAAGCACCTAAGCATGGGGCTGGTTGCCAGGAAGAACCAGTCATGGGATTGGAGGGTTGAAACTTTGAGTTCCCCTGCTTCTAGGGGAGAGGGGCTGGAGACTGAATCCATTGCCAGTGGCCAATGATTTAAAGAATCATGCCTATGTAATAAAGCTTCCATAAAACCTCAGAGGACTGGGTTTGATGACCTTCTGGGTTGATGAACACATGGAGACTCAGAGTGGCACAACTGGAGAGTGCATGGACGCTTTGTGCCCTTTTCCTATATCTTGCCCAGTGCTATCTCTAACATCTGGCTATTCCTAGTTATATCCTTTTAAAATAAACTGGTAATCTGGTAAGTGAAATGTTTCTCTTGAGTTCTGTGAGCTGCTCTAGAAAATCAGTTGAACCCAAGAAGGAGGGTGTTAGAACCTCCAATTAATCTACAGCCGGTGGGTCAGAAGCCCAGGTGATTGGTTTCTGCAGTTGGAGAGGAAGCAGTCTTGTAAGACTGAGTTCTTAATGGGATCTGATGTTATCTTCAGGTAAATAGTGTCAGGATTGAGTTGAATTGTAGGACATCCAACTGGTGTCAGAAAATTGTTTGGTGATGTAGGAGAACCCATACACATTGTAATTTGGAGTCAGAATATTACTGACGTACATCTTTAGACATTCTGCTAGTGAGGGTCAGTTAGCTATAATTCATTTTAGACTCAGCAGTTACGTTATTCATGGATTTTGAAAAATTCTTAGCTCTAGCTCTTCATGCCTCCTCTTCTCATTCTGCCAATCTCATTTGGTATATGGAAGATCATCTCACTGTATTCTCTGTATTTTTCACATTTTTCGTCTCCTTGTCTTTATGTGCTACATTCCAAATAATTTCTTTAGATCATCTTCCAGTTTATCTACGCTCATTTTGTCCAATATATTGCTAATATATGTATCTGATATCAAATATCAATTAAAATAATTTCGTTTCTACAGGTTCTGTTAGTTGTTATTCAAGTCTGCATGGTCAGTGTTTTATCAGAGGGGTGGGTTATGAATAGGGAAGGAAAATTTCACGAGGAAGTTGGTACTTAAACCGGGCCTTGAAGAATGGATAGGATATTTGTTTCTCAATTTGAAAAAAACAATTTCAATATGTAATAAAGTTGACAGAACAGTATAATGAATTAAACACACATCTCCCTTTTCCCTAAACTTAATGACTGTTAATATGTTGCCACATTTGCATACCTACATTGCTTGCTCTATACACACACATGCAAGCATACACATAGACTCACACATGTATTTTTTTTATAATTTGAAGTTTACAGCATCTCATTTTACCTCTCAATAAGTCAGTATATATCTGTCAAGAAATCCAAACAATTAACAGTAGTATAATGCTATCTTATTTATAATCAATATTCAGGATTTTCAAATTATATCCAAATTGTACATTATAAACTTTTAATCAAAGACCTAGTCAAGGATCATGCATTATATTTGGTTGTCATTTCTCTTTAGTATCTTTAACCTAGAAACAGTGCTTCTCAGTGGGGGCAGTTTTGTCCTCTGAGACGTTTGACAACGTTCATAGATGTGTTTGGTTGTCCAAGTTTGTGGGAGGTGGGGAGAGAGCTATTGGCATACAGTGGGTGGAGAATGGAGAGCTACTAAACAGCTACGATGTACAGGGGAAATCTCCCACAAGGAAGAATTATCCAACCCCAAATGTCAATAGTGTTGAGGCTGAGGTACTCTGATCCAGAACTATACCTTTTATCTTTTGTTTCCTTTCATAGCATTGATATTTTTGAAGCATCAAATATAGTTGTCTTGTAGAATGTTGAACAATCTGGCTTTTTCTGATTATTTCCTCACGACTCAATTTAATTTAAACATTTTGGCAAGAATATCATGTAGTGATACACGCCTTGTTATTTTTATAGTCTCTTGTTCTTCATTATTCTTCCAGTACCTTGCTTAATTTCTTTAATTATATTAAATGCCTTCTTATCCCATTATTTGTCATTATTTAGGTCTGAAGTCTTTTTTGGAGTTTCTTGGTTTTGTTTACTTGTTTCAGCTGATTCTCAATTATATAGTGGTTTATTATTTACAGGTTTTGGGGTTTGGGGGTAATATTTGATTATAAATGCATGTCCTTTGTTTTCTTACCTATGGGAACTCTGACACCAGATTTAAAGAGATTTTTCCTTTTTTTAATTTTCAGGAAATATTTAAATTTCTACTTTATTTTTCTTGCCAAATAGTTAATACGAATCATGAACCCAAACTCATGTGACTGCTTAGAATTTCTCTTGGAAGACTGGCAAGTATTTCTACCATTTCCTTTTTTTGGCAGGTTTTTAACTAGTTGATTCACTGGGGTTGTTGCCCTTCTGTAGTCTAGTATTATGCTGTATTTCCCAAGTTTTTCTTTATCTCTTGCTATGGTTCCAAACCTGATTTCTGTGCTTGTGTGGACACAGATGCTAGGTTGATGGAGATTGGCATATTCTCCAGGGCAAACACCATTACTCTTTACCTCCCTGGTTTTGGGCTTTCTTGTTGCCTTTGGCCCCCAACCACTTTCTTTATTGTTCTGACAGCTCCTCCGCGCATTTAGAAATATCTTTTCTCTAACCAGCAGTTTGTTTCCTTCCCTCCCCCTTGAAAATTTCTTGAATATACTTCCACATTTTGTTAGAAACAGAAGTCTTTTTATTCAATCTTTAACATTAAATAGTCATTCCAAATCTTCCAGTTTGGACTTTTCATGCAAATGAATGGTATTCTAAGCAGTACACAGGAATAGATCTCTCTTCTATTGTAAAACTGTGCTGAAGAAACTACCAAAGTGGGAACTGACATCACCATCTTTAGTTTTTCCCATTGGCTATTATTTACCACCAAATCAGGATCAAAATTTACCTATCCATGTTGACTAAACTCTAGCTGTAGGATAAATTGCTCTTATTTCTGCTTCCTAATTGATGGCTTATATACGTCATACCACACCATCTTTTCCTCCTCTGGTGTGCCATTTACAGCTGGATGCCCACATATGTTCTTTTGCTGTCTGAAACTTTTTGAAAAGAGGCAGATATAATTAAAATTTTTGTGGAAAAAAATAACCTAGACATACATTTTTGTGGAAAATTTTTGTGGGAAAAAATAACCTAGATATTTTTCAAGTCATTAAATGGTAATGATGTTACATTTAATTTGTTCTCTAAATATGTATTGAGTTCCTTCCTGTGACAAGCATAATATCAGAAAGTTGGGGGTATAGCAGTGAACAAAACAGACATTGCTTTCATTTAGTATGATATTCTCAAAGTCTATCTATGTTGCTACAAATGGCAATATTTCATTTTTTATGGCTGAATAATATTCTATTGTGCATATATACCACACCTTCTTTATCCATTCATCTGTTGATGGACACTTAGATTGCTTCCATGTTTTGGATATTATAATAGTGCTGCTATGAACATTGGGGTGCATGTATCTTTCGAATTAGAGTTTCTCTCTTTTCAGCACATATGCCCAAGAGTGAGATCACTGGATCTTTTCAACACATATGCCCAGGAGTGGCTCTATTTTTAGTTTAAGGAAACTCTATACTGTTTTCCATAGGGCCTGCGCCAATTTACATTCCCACCAACAGTGCAGAAGTGTTCCTTTTTCTTCACACCCTCTCCAGAATTTATTTATAGACTTCTTTTTTAAGTTATTTTATTTATGTATTTATTTTTGGCTATGTTGGGTCTTCGCCGCTGTGCATGGGCTTTCTTTAGTTGCGGCAAGCGGGGGCTACTCTTCGTTGCGGTGTGCGGGCTTCTCATTGCAATGGCTTCTCCTGTGGTGGAGCATGGGCTGCAGGTGCACGGGCTTCAGTAGCTGTGCCACACGGGCTCAGCAGTTGTGGCTCACAGGCTCTAGAACGCAGGCTCAGTAGTTGTGGCACACGGGCTTAGCTGCTCTGTGCCATGTGAGATCTTTCTGGACCAGGGCTTGAACCCATTTCCCCTGCATTGGCAGGTGGACTCTCAACCACTGCGCCACCAGGGAAGTCCCTAGACTTTTCATAATAGCAGTTCTTACCAGTGTGAGGTGATCCTCATTGTGGTTTTGATTTGAGTTTCTCTAGTAATAAGCAACATTGAGCACATTTTCATGAGCCTCTTGGTCATTTGTATGTCTTTGGAGAAATGTCTATTTAGGTCTTCTGACCATTTTTTGATTGGTTTTTTTTTGATACTAAGTTGTATGAGCTATTTATGTATTTTGGAGATTAAGCCCTTATCAGTTGCATTGTTTGCAAATATTTTCTCCCAGTCCGTAGGTTGTCTTTTCATTTTGTTTATGGTTTCCTTTGCTCTGCAAAAGCTTTTAAGTTTGATTAGGTCCCATGTTTTAATTTTTACCTTTACTTTTGCCTTGGGAGACTGATCTAAGAAAATGGTGCTACAATTTATGTCAGAAAGTTTGCCTATGTCCTCTTCTAGGAATTTTAAGGTGTCATGTCTTATACTTAGGTTGTTAAACCCATTTTGAATTTATTTTTGCATATGGTGTCAGGAAGTGTTACCATACTAAGTGAAGTAAGACAGACAGACAAAGACAAACATTATATCACTTATATGTGGAATCTAAAAAATAATACAACTGAATTTATTAACAAAACAGAAGCACACTGAGAGAGAAAATGAAGTTGTGATTACTAAAGGGGAAAGTCAGGGAGAGATAAATTAGGAGTATGGGATTAATAGGAAATTATATTCAGTATCTTGTAATAACCTATAATCAAAATCACTTTGCTGTACCTCTGAAACTAACAAAATATTGTAAATCAACTATACTTCAATAAAAAATAAGCCACTATAAACATTAAAAAAAACATCAAATACCAGACATTGCCTGATTTTGTGACATCTGAACAGTTTGAGGATGCAGATATTAAACAAAGCTTTTTATTACATGAATAATTAAAAACAATGATAGGTGTATACAGAAAAATAACAGATTTTTTTATTGGAATAAATGAGTAATAAAATTTTCTGTGAAATATTTGAGTTGAAACCTACATAAAAGATACTATTTTAGTAATCAGTGAAAAAAAAATATGTTAAAGTAGAGACGAAGGAAATACCTTAGTGGATATGAGGAGCTGAAAGATGGTATGGGATTGGACTTATGTCTTTTTTTTTTTTTTAAAGAAATTAAGTGTAGTGAGAGGACAAAGTCTACAGGTTTTTTATCTTATTCTAAAAGAAACAGAAAGCCCCAAAGGAGTCTTAGAAACAGAACAGTTCACACTTTTACACAATTAGTCTAACCCTTTTTCACAAAACAGGATTGATGGGGAATGATAGTACAAGAGGACAAATTCAGTTAAGAAGCTGTTGTAGTAAACCAAATAAGAGATGTATATGGCTTGAGACTGTGCTATGATCCTGAGGGTAGAAAGAAGAAAACTGGGCAAAACAGACTTTGAAGATAGAGTTAGTAATATTTTTGATAGATTAGATTAAAAGATAAAAAAAAAAAAAAAACCGGGATAGAACTTACAAAGACTGGGACAGTTTCAAAAAGGTATAACATATGCATAATTGGAATACAAACATAGTAGATATTAATCTAATTATATCCATGATTGTCTTAAGTGTAATCATCTAAATGCATGAATTAAAGGCAGACACTGTCAAAGTAGATTAAGACAAAAAATATATTTTGTCTGCAGGAAACATTTTAAATAAAATCATCCAAGAAAGGTTAAAAGTAAAGAAGACCACTTAGAGAAGCCCAAAGTTGAGAGCAGGGACATAAAAGAACATTAGAGGAGATTGAAGCCTCTGCAGCTATAGGTACAAGAACATCTAGCCAGATTAGCCTAATTCTCACAATAAAGGCATATTTATCTCAGTTCTTATTGTCCAACATGTAGCCATCTTTCAACAACAACTTCAAAATCATAAGGAAGTCTAAAGGCAAAAGCAAAACAAAAATAGTTTGAAGAGTCAAAGCAATCATCAGAACCAGTTCTGATATAACATAGGTCTTGGAAATACCAGACAGAAAGTTTAAAATAACTATTATTAATATTTTAAGGGCTCTAATGGAAGGAATAAACAACATGGGAGAACAAATGGGTAATGTAAGCAGAGAGATGAAAGCTAAAATTAATCAAAAGGAAATACTTGCTATAAAAAAAACACTGTAAGAGAAAAGAAGAATGTAGAAAAGAAGAATGCTTCTGATGGACTCATCAGTAGACTAGACATGGCTGAGTAAAAAATCTGTGACCTTAAAGATGCACCAACAGAAACTTCCCAAACTGAAATTCAAAGAGACAAAAGAGTGAAAAATGTAATAGAGAAAGATATACCATGGTAACGTGAATTAAAAGAAAAATGAAGTAGCTATATTAATTCCAGGCAAAGTAGATGTCACATTAAAGAAAAGTATCTAGAATAAAGAGAGGCATTACATAATGATAAAGGGATTAATTCTCCAAGAAGATACAACAATCTTAACAATAAACTTAAAATAGAGCATGTATGCACCTAAACAACATAGCAGCCAAATATATGAAACAAAAACAGATAGAGCTGAAAGGAGGATAGACAAATCAACTAATACAGTAGGCAACTTCAATCCCTCTGTCACTAATTAACAGATCCATTAGGCAGAAAATGAGTAAATACATAAGTGACTCAACAGTATTATCAATCAACTTAATCTAATTGACATTTATTTCTAGACCTCTTTATCAAACAACAGCAGAAGTCATTTTCTCCTTATATTTACACAGAACGTTCACCAAGAATGTTCTGGGTCATAGAATACACCTTACCAAACCTAAAAGAATGGTAATCATGCAACGTATATTTGTTCTCAGACCATAATGGAATTACACAATAAATTAATTAACAAAGATAATTGAGAAATCCCAAATATTTGGAAAGTAAATAACACATTTCTAAACTGATGGATCAAAGATGTCTCAAGAGAAATTGAAAAATATTTTACACCACATGAAAATAAAAACATTCCATTAAATTTGTGGGATGCAGTGAAAGCTTTCCTTTAAGGGAAAATAAATGCATATACTACAAAAGAGAAAAGATCTTAAGCTAATAACCTAGCTTCCTCCTTAAGAAACTAGAGAAAGAAGAGAAAACTAAGACTGAACCAAGCAGAAGGAAAGAAATAATCAAAATTAGGGGAGAAATCAAAGAAATTGAAAACAGGAGACTAGAGAAAATCAACAAAACCAAAAGCTGATTTTTGAAAAAAGAAAATGATTTAAGTGTCTGGCTTTGGCAGGTGATACAAATGAAGGTGATATTTGCTGATATAAAAAAGGAGCAGTGGGGCTTCCCTGGTGGTGCAGTGGTTGGGAGTCCGCCTGCCGATGCAGGGGACACGGGTTCGTGACCCGGTCCGGGAAGATCCCACATGCCGCGGAGGCGGCTGGGCCCGTGAGCCATGGCCGCTGAGCCTGCGCGTCCGGAGCCTGGGCTCCGCAACGGGAGAGGCCGCAACAGTGAGAGGCCCGCGTACCGCAAAAAAAAAAAAAAAAAAAAAGAAAAGCCGCAAATTTCGGAGATGGGTCAAAGTTATAGCATAGGACATGATTATATTTAAAAACAGGTTAGCTAAGAAGTAGGCAGATACTTGAGTGTAGGCTCAAGAGAAACTTTTGGCTGCAAACATAACATTGGGACACACTGGAGCACAGATGGGCTATAGAGGCATGGAAATGAGTGAGGTGAATGGGTGAGGAAAGAAAGTTGACAATGCCTAGCTATGTCAAATGGTGTTAAAATGTTCTGGCAACAACAAGTAAAGAGTGAATTTTTTTTAGGCAACATGGAATCATTTTGTGGCCTCAGCAAGAGCAGAATTAGTGGAGCGGTACATGTGCAAAATGTCAAGTTGGCATAGAGAGGGTAGGAGACTTACAGTGGGGAAGGAGGGCAAGGTGAGTAGATAATGCCTTTCAATACTTACCTCAAGTGTAGCAAAGAGGTAAGTTGTAGCTGGAGGTTAATGTAGGGTCTGGATGGTTCCTTTGTCTCTTTAGAGCTGCTTGGGCTCCTGAATGTCTATGGAGATGACACAGTAGGAAAGGGAAGTTGGAAGATTCAGGAGCAAGTTCCTGAGAAAATGAGAGGGAGCTAGTTACCTGGCACGGGGAGGAGAAACTGCCCTATAGTGAACACTGACTATGTGTCGGATGTTAAACTCAGGGCTTTATGTAGATTATTTAAGTTTATCTTCACAATAGTCCTCTGAGGTTGATATTTTCTCCATTTTATCATGAGAAATTCAATTTTAGAGTCATTAGAATTTAATTCAAACTTAGAGAGCTAGTAAGTGGTGGAGACAATTCTAACTGGGTCTGATTGCAGCACCTATATAATAGATAGATAGATATTTTAATTACTTCTGGTATTGCCTCTTAGTTTCATATCTGCAATCACCCTGAATCTGCAACCAAATGATATAATTATGATTTCCCTCTGATAGTAAAATACTGAGATCGAAGTAGAGCTATACCAGGAAAGAAGTTCCCAGTTCTGCAGTGTTTGGCTGTGAATCAAATAGATTAATGCACCCACAGTGTCTTGATACTTACGATTCTTTCTTGCCTCAAGGGCTTTTTCCTGGATATTTGTGTGATTGCTGCTTTCTTTTCCCTCAGATATAAACCTGAATGCCACTTTTGTAGAGAACTTGAAGGAGAAGTGAATATCAGGGGGAATATTGAAAATGAGAATCATGGGCAAAGATTGGCAGGACCCACCTCCCAAACTTTTCAGAAAATAAACTCATTCTAACCAGATAGTGAGAATTTAGGCCCCATTGGCAAGTTCATTCTTCTTTTCTTTGTGATGCTAGGCAAGTTAAATAACCAGTCTGTGCCAGTTTCTTCACTATAAAATGGAGATAATAATAGAACGTCTTATGGGGGTTCTTATAAATATTAAATGAGCTAATTCATATAAAATGCTTTTAACAGTGCTTAGCACATAAGTGTTCTATATTGTTAGTTACCAATATTATTAAAGTCATCTCTACTGAGAGATGGGATACATTATCATGCTCTCTTATCATGCTGATGCTAGAACACTTGCTCACTCTAATTAGTTCCCCTTTGTTTTGATTCCAGACTTACAAAGGAATTTCCCAAAGATTATTTTGCTCCACTTTATATCTGCAGACATGAAAAGAATCATCTAGCCCCCTCTGCTTGGGATCTATGGCTGTTCGTTTCATTGTAAATTAATTAATATTCTTATGAAAGTAATCATATAAATCTGTCCATAAGAGGAAATTGTCTGGGCATACTGTCTAAACCAAGAATATTCTGGTTCCCTGTGTTGATTATTTCTCAATTAATATGAGGCTTTATTCAAATCTTCATGAGCTTGGAAGATGTACCTTCATCCTGGCAATGTGCTTTGGAGGTATTGAGAAGAGTAGGTTGGACAGCAGATTGGTGACTTTCTGGATGATGAAAGTCACTGTCTTAGGAGAGAGTGGGCAGCCTTATTCCAGGCAAACAGCATATACCTCTATATGCAGAACTTTTTTCCCACTTGCATTTATAGAATCCACTGCTATTATCTTTGTGGTACAGATGGTGATGAGAGAAGCAGCCACTTGCCCAAGGTCACATAAACATGAGTAGCAGAGCCTTCGCTCAGACTCAGCTTTGACAGCAAAGTCTTCTCACTACATATATACTTGGTTCCGGTAATAGTAAATATAAGAATGATCAGAAAATTATCCAACTGAGGATAAAAAGAGTTATTGGAAATATTTGTTTAATAATGAGAACTCTATACAGAGGATTTTGTAAAATCAAAGGAATATTTAAATAATCATGCGATTATGCATATTACTGTCTTTCCCTCCCCCTACTCTCACACACACACACACACACACACTCTTGCCCTTATACAGATTTGCTAGTATACCGTTATTTCTTTACGTTATTTTAAACTCAACGAACTGTGAGTTAATAGATTTAATTGCTGTGAAAGAAGAACATGTTTGGTGTAAATTAAAAAGACACTTCAGAAAATTGTTATTAATGTGGTATGAAGGTTGGTTGTAGCTTAGTTAGGTAATTGAGTAACTTGGTCATTGTAATGGTTTTCTGATCCTACTCCAGCTGAAAAGTTTGGACATTAATAGCAGACTTGTTATAAGTCATAGCTTACCACAAACATAAGTAATGTGATTTGTAAATTCATTGACAATAGAAGCTGAAGTAACACCATCATGTTGCTCTGTGGAGCGTCATTTGACTTTTTCTTTCTCTAAGCTTCTCAGCTTGGAGCAATTCCTGAAGAGTTTAAACTACAGTCCATCAAGTCTCTTAATTTTGGGGTGCCACCTATACTGCTGGGCTCCATGGACCAGGTCTCATGCTTGGTTCGGTTTCTGCAGCACCTTTATTAATGCTATAAGAATGAAAGTGAATGTTAACAAATCTACCCAAATATCACATATGGCTGAGAAAAATACAAGTAGACCAAAACGCAAGCACAGAATTGTACCATAAAGAACAGTGCATATCAATAGCTACAGAAGGAAAGAACCATAAATAAATTCAAAAGACTGTGGAGGAACTGGGGAAGAGGCGATAGTGCCAAAGAAAAGCTTAAGGACAGTGATTTAAAAAAATATTCCCTCTCATGTGACTTGGTAATAAAGAAAAGCCAACATTATTAAGAGTGCTTACGTAAGAAGGCAATCGTTAAAAATAAATTTGAGGATATTTTTTTCCTACAACATTTCTAAGATTCATTTTTTCCTTTTTATTCCTACTCTTCTGCTTCAGTTTTCCCTGCGCAGCCCTACTTCTGGTTTTCCTTGTTCTCTCCCATCACGGCTTTTGAGAAAAGTCTAGACCCACATCCAGAATAGTCTTTTACAAATATCACTCTCATTAGATGATCATCTACTCTGGTCATTCCTTTATTTCCTCCTACTTGTGTCCTTAGGTTACACCATGTGCCTTCCCAGCATTAAGACTGTTCTCAATTTTTTTCCACCTGGGTTTATTTGTCCTTCAGCCCTTTACTATAATCTCAAGCACAGCTTATTTTTTTTTATTTTTATTTTTTTGCGGTACGCAGGCTCCCCACTGTCGTGGCCTCTCCCGTTGTGGAGCACAGGCTCCGGACGCGCAGGCTCAGCGGCCATGGCTCACGGACCCAGCCTCTCCGCGGCATGTGGGATCCTCCCGGACCGGGCACGAACCCGCGTCCCCTGCATCGGCAGGTGGACTCCCAACCACTGCGCCACCAGGGGAGCCCAAGCACAGCTTATTTTTCAACATTTTACTAGCTTTTCATAGTTTAAATGCTTAAGTAAATACTTAAGCAGAATCTTCTACAGTATAATATTGCATTCCATGTAGAGTTTTCATTGTGTAAGACTAGATTCTTGTCTCAAATACAGTTAACGATGTTGAGTTATATTTAAATGTTAAAGAAAAAGCCCTGCCTGTTTGTGCTTAAGTAATAATGAAGAAATAATAAAGAAAGAAAAAATGAAGATGATCGTAGTAGAAAGAACATTTTCAAATACAAGCTCTGTCATTGAGTTCTAAGACTTTGGGCAGATTTCTCAAATCTCTGTTCCTGAGTAGTAAAATGGAGTAAACAATATTGAATTTATACATATGATCAGCTAGACCTATAGACATTTTTGCTTTATAGACAAACAGTTCTGAGTAAAGCAAATATTTCTTTCTACTTTTCCAATTTCCATTGTCTTCAGACTGTAGCTGTTTTCTATAATGCCATATTTCCCCATAAGAATTCTTCTGTTTATGAAGATTTTAATGAATGTTCTTTTAAGAGTGTTTTATTCTGAGAAGCAATAGGAAACTGAAATTAAGATGGCACAGATATAGAAGGAATAATAAATATAGTCTCTAAGATACAGCCTAAAAAACAACAAGCTCTATTTTCTACCATTATACTAATTAAATGACAAACACAATCACAGAAATACAGCAGAGTAATTTTAGATCTTATTCTAAAAATGTATACATTGTATTACACCTATTCATAGTTGATAAGTTTTTAAAATATGCATTCCATAATACTACTAAATGGAATACATTGCACTGATAGAATACCTAAAAAAACATCTAGCTTTTATCAATGTAAGCAAATGACAAGTGATTCTAGTCCTAATGTCAGTCTGCTAATCACCACAGCTAATCAGCCCTGGCATTCTCATGGTTCAGTGGGCAGCAATGAAGTAAATGGCCAGTCTTTGGCGTTAAGGAGTTAAATACTCCTTAGTCCAAACTTTGAAAAAGTTTTGCTCCATGCCCTTTTAGACAATGACTAACTGTTAAGCTCAAAACTAATTAACATTTCAAAAACTAGTGTTAATCAGTATTAGGAAGACTCTAGGGAAACACTTCCCTGCAGAGACCCTTTTCTTCCTTTGCCTTAAAGCAATAACTTCTAAATTATTACTTTAATTTTAAGTTGTGTTTGGTACCTAGTAAACAAACCTAAAAATCAGGAAGCCAAAAGAAATGGAATCAGAGGTTGTTTCCAAATCCTATTGCCCTGATTTTACTTGTTTATAGAAACGAACTCTAATATATGCAATAATCTTGTTCTCTAATATGGGTCCATAATCTCATAGAACGTATGAGTGGATACAACTTAATTCCCTACAGCATTACTCTTACTGCTGCTATCTGCAGATTTAGAAACAGCACTGATAGACTGTCCAGTTGTATGAGATTAAAGTAATCTGATTTAAAATTCTATATTTAGGTTTGGGAAGGGTCTTTGCACCCCAAATTCCTGCCCACTGCCTCATCTTACACCTGCAGGCACTGAAGCCCACGCTCACAGAAGTGGCTAGTGGTGGACATGCATTTAGAATTCAGATGTTTTCAGTTCTGCTCTGTTCTCACTGATGAGCACTTGATCAAGTGATAGTGATCATGTATTTAAAATTCCAGTTTCATTTAATTGGGATATGTAAGTAGCAATAAACCTCTACTTGCCTATGAACTTATAAATGAAACATGTGGGGCTTCCCTGGTGGCGCAGTGGTTGGGAGTCTGCCTGCCGATGCAGGGGACACGGGTTCGTGCCCCGGTCCGGGAGGATCCCACATGCCGCGGAGCGGTTGGGCCCGTGAGCCATGGCCGCTGAGCCTGCGCGTCCGGAGCCTGTGCTCCGCAATGGGAGAGGCCACAACAGTGAGAGGCCCGCGTACCGCAAAAAAAAAAAAAATTCCCAGTAGCTTTAGTCCCAGTCATGAGAAGACAGAGGGCGAAAGAGTAGTGACACTGTCCTCTTTTCCTGAATTTTAGTAATTACAACAGGCAAAATAACAAAAATCGTAGGAAGATGGTGCTCTTTTGTCTTCATATGGAGTGTTCCTTGAGGCTTGAAACCCATTGACCTTATCTGCCATTGAGTCTCCAGGGCCCAGCATGTGTGAGTGGCACACTGTAGGGACTCCATAAATAGTTATAGTTTCTGTTTACTTTCTTCTTTCATGCAGTCTAAGAGGTTGGAGGTAGATGTACCTCACACACTTAATCATTGAAGTATCAGGAATGACTGGGAATAAATGAAGATGCTAATCTTCCTAGTTGAAAAGTTTTACTTAATTCCAAAGTGTTGTTGCTTTTGGGTCAACTTCCCTCCTGATGGCTGAGGTAGTCGGCAAAAGTTGGCTAAGAAAGGATTAGTTAGGAGCAAACTGGGTTGCGGAGAAAGTCTTATAACTATAAGAATTCAAGTATATTAACCTTTAGTATAAAGAAAGAATGGTCTGATTGTATACAATTTTGTGCAAATATAGAAAAAAATTCAAGGTGGATAAACTTTTTAAAAATAAAACTATCTCAAATATCACCTTTGGGAGAAAGTTAATTGCAGGCATGTCTTAAGAATATATGGTAGGCATTATACTACCATGATAGGCTATTAAAGAGCATAGTTTTACACGTACAGGAAAATAATTCATGTACCAGATGCTTAAGAATGTTTATCTCAATGGAAAAGATAATACTAAGGGAAAATGGATTTTTCTCTATCAATACATTATTTATACCTTCAGTACTTGAACTTGATTGTCAATAGGGTCATGGTGAAGGATGCCCGCTCTGAATTAACATTTATGGAGATAGAGCACAGTCTCTTCTGGTTACTAGTTAGTATTTAATATCTGAATGCTTCCATTTCCTCAACTGTAAAATTGTGGTGATGATAATTTTCACTTTACAGAATAATTTTGAAGATTATATGGGATAAAAGATTGAAAAGTCATCCAGTGATAACCATAAGGGGAGGCAATAAATGTTAGTTATTATTGGTTGTATCATCATTGTTAATTATCAGTAAAAGCAAAAAACACTTTAAAAGACTAAAACTACACTTGAAAAGGATCTGAATGAAACATATTTTTAAAGTTACTTTGTGTAAAATGTTAGTTCTAATACCCTTGGAATGAGAGCTCCCTTGACCATCTTATCTAAGTATGTTCTTCTGTTTTCCATCATCCATGTTCATTTTCTTATTAACATGTTATATTTTATCATTAACTATCTGTTCATCTCCTACCTCCCTGGCAAGCATGTTAGCATCATGAGGGCCGTGATGACATCTCTTTAACGTTGCACTGCAGTACAGCTCTGGATACCCAGTCCTAGAACAGTGACTGTTCATAGTTTACAGACAATTTATTTTTGGGTCAGTATTCTTGGCTTCACATGGTATAAACCCAGTTCAAATTATACTAAAGTAGAATCTATCAGCTTGGCAACCAGACATGGAAAACTGTAGCGCAAAAGGCCTCATTATAGCCTAGGTTCAAGGACTTCCCTGTGTCTATCCCTCTTTCTCTTTACATCTCTTCACCCCTTGAAGGCTTACTGGGTGGCAGAATCCAGGACTGCTTAACTATCCGAAGACAACAGTCTTATAATGTGTTATCCATAGGGAAATAGCAAGCTGCCCTGGAGAAAGATTGTTATTGGTCAAGACTGGGTCACATGCATAAATCCTTGATGGGAGTGGTGTTGTACAGACTAGCAACCCTTGAACCCAGGTGAGTCAGTACTGTTACCAGAAGAGGAAAGAAATGCTGGAAAGAAAGGGGAAAGAACAGCTTTCTACTACAGACATAGAAAACATTAAGTCAATTCTCTTAACAGTTGACTATATAGTTTAAGATTTTTGAAAGCTACAGGTGCCTTTAAACTTTTTTTAAGGAATAAAACTTAAATGTAAATCTTGGGCCACTTTTCCATTACATAAACTAAAGCTTTCGTTGGTGAAGTGTGGATACTTTAATATAGTCACAAATTTAGGTCAATGGAGACGAATGTCAACCATCAATATCACCAGCCCACTCCTCCATTGTGATGGGAGAGCTGAATGGGGAAATAGAGAAGTAATTGCTGGGGACAAAGCTGCTGGAAATGCTTTCTATAAGTCTATCCTTGACATCCTTGTCATGGAAGCATGCAAGAAACAAACATATGAAAACGAGTTCATCCACAGCAATTTCTGGGAGAATATAAAACCCAATATTATATCAAAAATCTAACAATACAGAATGTTAAATACAGATTAGATGCCAGTGTATACTTCCAATTTAGAAAAATCAACTTAGGAAACCCTCTCTAAATCAAATAATAGTATCACTGAGCCGTGTTTAAAAGAACTGGTGCAATATAAGTCTTATCTTTTCTTTAATTGTTTTTATTTTTTTATCCCCTGCTACTCTACATTCTGTGGGCATGAAATTAATGAGTCTGGGTGACTGGATTGAGGAACTGGTGATATTTAACTTCTGACATTTCTAGAAAAGTTATTTTTAGAATTAAGGATGGTTGCCTTTGAATATCTAATGTTCACATTGAAATTCCATTGGTCTTTGATCTTACAATATTATGTAGAAATTTGTGTAGTTTTTTGGTGCTTGATAACACCATATTGTCAAAAAATAGTTATAAAAGGGGAGGGATAGGCCTGGTGGTATTCCTTGACTCATGAATGGACATGCACAGGGTCGTTAACTGATGGAGGAGGTTCGTCTAGGAAAATCTTTGACCACTTTGATAAATGCAGATGACGATTAAGTATGTGACATTGTTCCCATTTATTCAGGGCTGAATCAATCAGTGCCCCAAGTCAGCCTGATGCAATGGGCTACTCTAGATGTGGTCTTCTGAATAAGACAGTGTTAAAATGAGGTCATGACCACTTTTCACGGTACTTTTTTTTGCTTGGCCACATTCCAGCTTCGCTAATTAAAGTCTGTCTTTCTAAGCCCCCTTTACAGTTTTAATTGGGTATGTTATTTCTCATGAATTGTATGGAATTGTTATTCACTGTCATAAGCAGTGGCTGTATTTCACCAGAGAGGTGGTTGCATTTCATCATAGGGATCAAAGGAAGGGAAACGTGAATATAACTTCCTTGAGAGCACTTTGTGATGCTTTGAGCTCTTTGGAAGAAAGCTCTAAAAAAGGAAAACAATGGTGTTCTTAAAATGTAAAGTATTGCTATTATAATTTTTGAAGGAAAACCTGAAGATTGAGAATGTGTTTTCTGAGTGAGGTCAAGAAAATTATTTTTACAGTTTCAGGGAAAGAGCATAAATATGAAAATCACAAATCTAATTTAAAAAAACTTTGGTGTCATCTCTGATAAATCTCTATATTATGTGTAGGGAAAAGAGTTGCAACTTCTAAGCCACTCTGAGGAGACATTCTGTAGAATATACTAGTTTCTCAGTACTGAGAGGACTACAACTGCTCTTCAGTTTATATTAACTGAGGCTTTATTTACAGTTAATTTTCTCCCCCTTCTATATAGATTGACAGTCTGTATTGAGCAAATATACTCCTAGACAAATGATAAATTTTCACATCAAACTGAGCCTTTGTTTAGCCTATTTTTAGTTACCTTAATTGATTGGTTGAGTAACACCTCTTGGGGGGGGTCGTCCCCACACATATACACATGAAATAAGAGTCTCTTTAGCACAATGGTTGCATGGAGGGAAGGAAGACAAAATAGCTTTGTGCTACAGACATAATAACCGATAAAGTTATTGGCTATTTTCCAAGTATTTATATTTTTAGAATTAAATGAGTTTGGTTTAACAGAATAAAGTAGAGTACCTTAAAAGCAAGGGTAAAAAAGAAAAATACAAATAGATGAGATGGAAATGTGGTTTAAAAATTAATTCAAAGAGAGATTATATATTTGCTACAGATATAGTTCCAAGTTAGCTCTGCATTTCAATAATGAACACAAGAAAACTGAAAACACAAATTTAGCTGCATAGTTCCCCATGTCTCTAAGATAAAACACAAATTGCTCAAGAACAGAGAAATATTTCTCTTCCTAAAATCATTTGGTTTCCCCCTGACTTGAGATTCCCACGAAGAAAACAAGGTACAATTTAGCAGCAGCCTCAAAAATACCCTTACAGAAGACATAATTTTTCACAGGACTTTGTAGTGAATACTACAAAGATCTTAAAAATAAATGCAAGTGTTGTACAAAAACACAATTCCAGTAGGAAAACTTTGGTCCTGGCTACCCAAGCAAACATAGATAACTTTGTTCCACACTTGTCTGACTACTAAGTCCACAATTTTCACTTTCTAATACTGCATTGTGAGACATGGCAGCATCAACACAGCATCATGTTGTTTACTCAGTAACATGAGAATAGTGTTGTATGACAGAGCTGTCCCACTACATGAATTGTATGTGTTTATATATACAAACGTTCACATGTATGTGCATATCCAATATAAAAATACTTCATAGGTTTCTATCTCTGCATCCTATTTTATTTTGCTTTGTTATACTTAATACTACCTGAAAAAAAGTGTGTATGTGTCTCATGCCCACACACACACACACACACATTAATTTCAGGAGCACAAAATTACGTTAACAATAATCCTTGGTTTTTAACACATTGCCACCTTGGGTCCTTGCACGGTCCTCATTTTTATTCATTCATTCATTCAGGATATAATGAACACCCTTGAACCCAACATCCAACCCCTAGATCTAAAACATTAAAACCAACTTCCACTAACGTGCTCTTTCTTTCTCAATCCTTCTGCTTTCCTCAGAGGCACCTAGCCACTATCCTAAATTCTGTGTTTATCATTATCTTGCCTAAATACATACATACACACATATATGCTTGAACAATAATTTTTAATTGTTCCTAATTTTTAAGAAAGCCTTTATGCTGAATGTAATCTTCTGTGGCCCACTTCCTATGCTCAAGTACGGGCTAGCCATGTTGTTACAGGTATCCATATTCGTTTCTTTCCTGCACTGTGTAATAATTCACAGTGTGAATTTACCAATTTTTTCCTGTCTATAGTAGGTTCCAATTTTCTGCTATTCTTAACAGTATTTCTCTGCACATTTATATATATATGTGTGTGTATATATATGTGTGTGTGTGTGTATATATATGTCCTTGTGCAAATGTGCAAAAGTTTCTCTTGAGTATGTACCTAGAAATAGAATTACTGGGTCTTAGGTTATGTTTAACTTTACAAAGCAAAGCCAAAATGTCTTCCAGGTTACACTCCTACCAGCTGTATTTAAGATATTCTTTCAGCCTACCTCATCTCTAATAGTATCATAAGACTTCTTAATTTTTACCAACAAATGAGTGTAAAATGGTATTTAATTTTGATGACATTTTATTATTTATTATTTGATAAGTTATTATCTTTTTCTTCCACTAGAAAATAATTTTCACAAAGCCTAATACTTTCGTCTTCCTTATTGTCTTATCCCCAGATAAGACTACTATGTGCCTGATAGTATCTGGCACATAGACATTCTCAATGAACAATTTTTAAATGAATTATTATGAATTATGCATAACATCATAATTGATCTTCAGTACCATATTTATATATGAGAAAATACACACATAATTAGGGTATATAGTAAATTTCTAAAAATAAGTGTTTTTGGTGAAAGTAATTATAGTCTACTTTTTCAGCTTTATATTGAGATGCATATATATTGTTTTGACATGTCTAGCCTGCTTGCTAAACTTTCTTTGTGTATATTTCTTTTTTCAAATTTTTATTTTATATTGGAGTATATTTGATCAACCATGTTGCATTAGTTTCAGGTTGTGTATATTTCTGAACAGGAGAATTATGAGATCATTTAAATTAAAAACATAGTGACGTTGTTAAAAGTTTAAGAGGAAATTTTCCAACTAATAGAACCTCAAAGGTATCTAAAATCAGTCTATCTATAGATAAATACATAGATAGAAATCTGGAGATAGTAACAGTAAACAAGATAATAGTTTATGTTTGGTTCTCCAAACACCTAGAATAGCTGCTACTCATTACCATGTACTATTTTTAATATCAGCTTATATAATTATTTAAAGACATCTCTAAGTTTTATAGTACAATTTCTCATTAAGGCTGTAAGTTTATGTTGCGAACATTTAATTATTAGAACTCTTAGAAAATAATTTTCGGTTCCTGATCTATAAGCTTTGATTCCGTTAAAGCAGAATGAAATGTGGCTAAATCAATTTTGGTGAGATCTAAATGCAGATTCTCGAGGGCAGTATCTTCAAAGTGCAGTCTGAGGAACTGTGAGGGTCTCTCAGACCCTTTCAGAGGGCTCACAAGGTCCTCTTTTCCAATTGTATATCTATGTGAGGCCAGATTTTTTTCATGTACTTTATTTAAAGTAACATTGCAATAGGTTGGATGCTGAAGCAGATAGATTCTCCTATCTTCTGTAAGCCAGACATTAAAAAGATTTGCAAAAGTACAAAGGAATTTCACTCTTCTCACTATTACTTCTTTTGGAAAATATAATTATTTCTATAAAACATATTTTGTTAACCTTTAATGAGTTTATTATTTTTAAATATTTTCAAAAATTTGTCAGTTTTAATTTCTAATACAGATAGGCATTGATAGACATTGATAGAAATAACCTTGATCGACATGGATAGAAATAACCTATCTAAACAAAAGCTCTGTGCAAGTCTCAGCATTTTTTAACAATATAAATGAGTCCTAGTACGAAATGTTTGAAAACAGCCTCTCTTGGGGAATACATTTTCAGTATATAACTATAGACATAAAAATCGTGCTTATCCTTAATAAAAGAGTCATTGACATATTCATTCATCAAACAGTTATGGTGCTCCTGTCAGGCACATGACATGGTGCTAGGTTATTGGGATACAATGGTGAAAACTGAGTTTGTAATCCTTTCCCTTGCAGAGTACAACTGGTCTAAGCTGGCAATTATAAAGGAGTATAAGCTGTGGTTTCACATAAGAAGAGTTTTATTTTATCAACATTATTTAAATTACAATTATAATACTAGTATTATGGAAAAACATAATTACTGACTAAAGTAGGATAGCATATGTTTTAAGCCATATTTATACTTCACTCATTTATATATATACACCTATAAATTTTTTTTAAAAATCAGACATTGTGTTAAAAAGCAATCATTTAAATATAATGCATTAAAATAAATAGAAGTGGAGAGCCACATAGTTATTTAAGAAATGAAATTTCAGAGGATTGCATATCACAATTAATATGCAAAAATAATCATTTTGATAAGTTTAATGAATCCTTTTTCTCTAGTTATATGCAGAGTCAAATATACTATTACTACTTCAGTATTAATATTTTTGACTAGTAACAGCTTAGTTCCTTAAATAGGGTATTCTTAAAAAATGTCATATTATGCCCTATTGTACTCACTTACCTATTAATGAGTCAGAAAATACCTTTTTAGCCAAAAACAATCTAAAAATAAAGACATGTATAAAATATGTCTAAGATGTTTCTGAATCTAGAAAACAAAGCACTAAATTAGAAGGAAAATAAACCACATGAAATGAAACACACTGATTGGAAAAATACTCATTTACTTTATTAATTGAAATCTACATACCAAGCTTCATAAGCCTGGGCACAAGATTCCCATCATAGCATCTCATCAGAGCTATATTGCTGCAGATTCCTAAGAACACAATCTATAGTGAGGTGCATGTTTGCTATAAATTGATGTGGTTTAGAATCCTGAGGTGAAACCAGTGGAGTCTGTAATGCTCACTCGTTACCCTGTTGCCATCTTTGATCTTACATGCTGTTTTGTATATTGATTTGGTATATTCTTACCCTATTGATATAGGCTCTTAAACCAAATGGCTCTGGCTCTCCTCATTCTGCTTAGCTATCCTCCTAGGGATTTTTAACTACATGTAAAGGTGTAGGGTATTGTAATCCATAAGGTAATTATGATTATAATTTCTTTTATGACCGACATCCTTCACTCAGTAAGAGAGTGTAACCCCAGGCCCAACATTAATGCCCCTTAAATCATATCTCTACACCAAACAGGAAAAACCTGCTGTCAACATTATGTCTAGGATCCTGAAGTATCGTTTTATGCTTTTGAAACCATCTTGGTAGCTTCATTCATGCTCTTTTATTACACACTTGGCTTTCTACTGTCTTCTTGTTCACTGTGGTGATTGGCGTGTTCCGTGGTGCTCACCCCTTTCTATCTGGCCCAATATCTGAGCCAAGCACCATGGTCACCTGTGGGGTGAACTTGGCTGCTGTGAGACCCAGATGCTGAGCTCCAGTATGTAATTTTCCAGCAACAGCATCTGGGTGTTTGGTTGGCCTTTTATCTGGCTTATGTTGTCTGTCATGGTGGGTGTAGAAAGCCTATGAAACTGGCACAAGATTCATCTCCTCGTCTGTGGGCCTATCTTGTCCATACAGAGTGTCATTTCGTCTTGATGCTCATTTGGTGATGAGTGAGATGAGCAACTGGAGTGAAGTGTGAAGTCACCTACACACTTAACCTTTTCATGTCTTCCCCTTCTGACTTCCCTTCCCAATCACAGCTATATATGTTCTACTTATTTCTATGGTCGTTTGTTCACTCCTGTCCCCATTGCCACTGTGAATCAGAAAGTGTAATAATATGATTCGGTGGTTAGCACATGTGTGTAGAAGCCATTTCCCCATGATTGGACCCCTAGGGCTCTACGCTGCTTTCAGCTTCAGGTTCTAATTTTAGACTCCGACTATCAAAATACAATTCCTATCTCTTATGCCATATTCATCGTTTGAATAAAAGAATAAGATTATTAAAGTTTAAATACGGTTGGTCTTTTAATCAGAATATTAACACAAGATGGATACCTCTAATACAGTACATCAGCAAATATCAAATACCTTTCCATTTTATGTCTCTTCAAAACAAGATCATATCGTTTGAAAAAGATGCATTTTTTCTTTGACTTTTTCTTTCCTAGTTTTGATCTCAAGGAATATTTTTTTAACTTTGCCTTTTATCAAGGATTTGTACAATTACAATTCATTGGGGAACACAAAATACACACAAATTTACAGTTTTCTTTGTTTTTTAAACCAATAAATGAATCATAAAATCCCAAATATTAATCATCATAAGAAAATGTGGTAAATTTATTAAAGTCAGATACTAAAATAACCATTATTAGCCTGTGAAATTTAGTTTTTATTTTTTATAATCTAACTTACGAGAGAAAATAAATAATGTTAGGCACACAGTTTTCCTTAATGTGCAAACATAACTCCCTATATGGTAAGATATGTGACATCTTTCCTACTGACAAGTGCTTACAGTTCTGTTCATTAATTTTATCACTAACATAAACTTTTAATATGCATATGCTCAGAATATAGGACTTCCAGGGCAGCTTAAAGTGACTGTAACCTGTAATTACTGTTCCTGTACTTGATTATAATAATATGATTGCAATTATTCAGTGATTTTAATACAAGCCTCAAGCCACATAACAATAATTCAAGTTCAGTGATTGGGAACATGTTTCTGTTTGGCTGTGAAATGATGTTCTAAACCACAGTGATTCAAAGAACTGAGCTATAATTCTGTTCAGGTAATTAAGGTACATTTATATTGTCAGGTAAAATAACCTTATTTTGAAATAGATTGATTAATGCAAAAATTCCATATAAGTCAAAATTGATGATTATCATTCATTCTTTAAGAAAAGGTAGTAGAGCAAATTCTTATGCTTGGTTAACTTGACCTCTATGACCATGTGTCTAAAAATTGCAAATAGGGGAGAAGGAGGAGACAGGGTGGAGCCAACTAAAGGATGTATCAGTGATAGCCCGTTAATGCTGCCATCAATATTTCTATGGAATCATGGCACTTGAAAAGCTTATGCCAAATGCAAAGGTATAATTTATTCTGTAGAAAAGTTTCTAGAAACACCAAACATCAAGAAAAGTATTTGAGGGCTTCCCTGGTGGTGCAGTGGTTAAGAGTCCGCCTGCTGATGCAGGGGACACGGGTTCGTGCCCCAGTCTGGGAAGATCCCACATGCCGCACAGTGGCTGGGCCTGTGAGCCATGGCCACTGAGCCTGCGCGTCCGGAGCCTGTGCTCCACAGTGGGAGAGGCCAAAACAGTGAGAGGCCCGCGTACCGCAAAAAAAAAAAAAAAAAAGTATTTGGTACAGAAAGGATCTCAAAATATAGGAGGTAAGAGTAAATGTCAAGGACAGAAAAACACTTTTGTCTAACATTTTCAAGGAAGCTTTTCTAGAAAAGAACCAATCTACTACATACTACATCTGTGACAATAGGCTGACTTTTTATTTTGATATTTGTTTCCTTTTTTAAATTAAAATTAACCAGCAGTAAACCTTGACTCTAAAACAAAAAATAAAGACCGTAACTGACACTCCCAGACACTTAAACTCAATCTAATGGTAAAGTAGCAGTTCAAACATGAGAGCTATACAGTGCCAGAAGAGGGATAGTAGTTTTAAGACATTATCTTGAACTAAAATGTCAGAATTACTGGACCGCCTGAAGGGGCAGAGGCAGACCCAATAGACTTCCTTGAAAAATGCATCCCTAAGGCTCTTCAACTCAATCTAACAAGCGACCCAGTTTTCTTCTAGAGGTGCTTCAGAATTCCAGGAAACAAAGGAGCAAGGAGACAAAGCATAATCCTGATTTTTAAAGTCCCCAAATAGAGAAATGAAGAATGAATTCTCTGTACGTGTGCCAAATGAGGTACACATTACAAAAGAAAACAGAAAAAACTCACAAAGTACTTTTTCTTTCTGACATTAGACCCACATTCAGGTGAAGGACCAGGAAAATTTCATGCTGCCTGTATTATAATAGGTAAATTAGGGTAAAACATATATCTTTGGATTAAATATAGCATGGAAAGCCTAAGATCATGTCAATAGAATAAGTGATCTCTTCAAGAGTAAATTCCCAGGGACAACTCAGGAATTAAGGGAACATTTCTAAACAACTGACCATGATCAACTTCAAGTGATTTTTCACAGCAGAGGAGGGATTTGTTATACGATCACCAGATTCAGTTGGTGATGTTTTTGAACCACATTCCCAAGTGAATTCCTTTCCCGTCTCAGTATTTCTTTGAAGAATGTGCTTTACCAGACTTTATATTTTGGTCTCAGTGTCAAACCATCTCTATCTTTTTGCTAAAATAGAGACTTGTGGCATAGTATTTTACCAGTGAATTCTTCTTAGGGTTATATTCCTTGCCTGGTTTTAAGGGTGGTCAGAGCAAAATACTAGTTTTCATTTTGAAGGCCATTTTATTTAGCTACAGTTTGGGGAGTGGGGAGTGGGATGGGAAACCTCAAGGTAGTGAAAAATACTCGTAAGTTTGAAAAATGTCAAAAAGCTTAAAAAATTATTACATAGGCATGATACTAAATATAAATCTAACTATGTGGACACTTGTTTTCTTCCTCTGACATGATATGGAGACGTCTAATATTTATATATTCTATAAAGCTAGATAGAATATTTCAGGGAATACAGACAGCCTACCTTTGAGTTATGTTTGAAACCTGAAAAATAGAACAAAAGTTTTCTAATCAATTTTAGGGACTAAATGAGTAATATAGAAATAATGAAGAAAAAATTAAATCATTTTCTATACTTTGCATAACTTTCTAAAGTCATATGTTTGTAATATATTCATTATGTTTGTAATATTTATTCACTGAAAGCCAAAAGAAAATAATTTGCTTATAGGTTTTAGAAGAAAAAAGTAATTGATGTATTTCATTAATAGTTATGATCATATAGTTGTAGTTCAAGCTTACAAAATGATTAGCCCTAGGACGAATGCTACCCCTTAGCTACTAAAAGAACCTCAGGCAGCATTGTCATGTCATCAGTTTCTAAACGCTCCATGGTAAATTTTAGAATCATGTGAGGCAGGAAGTAACTGCTGCTCTTCTCCATTATCCTAGAGGCTTTATACATCTCTAAGATGTACCTTTACACCTGTTCAAGTATATATTTGTATGTATATATCTTTCTGGACTGTCTGGTCCACAGTTCTAATTCTACCTGAAAGTCAGCAGCTGGTGATGTAAAATTAACTTTAGGGAGTTGGTGGCAAAATTGTGATTACATTCTGTAGAAAGTTAACTGTTGCCTGATATTTACAATAGACGATTTAGAAAATCACTACAAATATAATCTCAACACATAGAGATTTAACTTGGTTATGGAAGCATATCACATATAATCATGGGATTTTGTTTCAGAAGGAAACTAGATATCAAATAATAAAATACATTTAGAGTTGAGTGGATTTGGTCCAAAAAAATGCAGTAAATTTCTAAGGTCACATATTTGGTCAATGGCAAAACTAAGAAAACACGGATTTCCTGACTACTTGTTCAAGATACTTTCCAATGCCTTACTCATATTTCAAGACTAAGTGGATTAGGCTAAAAGCGTGTATTTTATCTTGTACTCAAAACAACAACAACAAAAAATACTAATAGGAATGAACCGATCTAACCAATTCTCTTAATTTGTGTTTCCCTAAAAATAATACAAATGAAACAGAAAATTTTAGTATGTATATAATTTATTCCTCTGAGTTGTTTGTTGTAATTCTTCAATTCGTTACAAAGTAAAGCTCAGAAAAATTATGTAATTTTATCTTATCTTTATACATTCTTCCTTAGTAGATATCACAAGATAGAAAATCTCCATTATTAAAATGATCCCTTAACAAATCTGTGAGAATCGAAAGATATTAATGTGAAAATCCATCATATAATTTTATTCCAGTACTATTACCTTAAGATATTCTCATAAAGACCAACATTTGTAACCTAAAAATGAAATAAAGAAAGTTGCTGAGACCAGTCTACTACTATTGTAGTTTAATCTACTTACCAGCTGTGAGTACTTTAAATATTAATCTCACCCAAGCCTTTTTTCTCCATCCCACTGTAATAGACTGTTTTTTATTCATGTGAAGTGGTTTCAATTTCCAACAGTGCATCAAAGTCAATAAAAGAAACGGATATACAGCACCTTCTTTTAAATCTCCAGAGATTTTTTTCCAAATCATTAACCAAGGTGAGCATCTTACCACTACTTCCACAATTGCTTTTGCCTAATGACACTTGGTTAATATCCAGCAAAAGGATGCTTCTATCATCATACTAACTATTGGTCCCAACTGTATATCATAATGTAGGAAACCACATTTTCATTGACCACAGTCACCACAAATTCACATTTTTACTTCTTTTTCTGTATGAGGAGTTGTTTATTATAGACTCAAATATTAGCATCTTTAGCAGTGAAAGTTCAAATGCCCAGCTCTATTTAACTACATGTAGTAATTTTAACAATGGTGGCCCAGTTTTGTTTTTTAAGTCTTTTAAGAAATTGGGTAGTTTGTTTTGATAGACAGAACAATCTCATGGAAAAGAGTCCTGAATTAAAAGTCCTCAGTTAAAATATTAGAGAAGTCACTTAACTTCAGTATGGTAAGTTGTATTTTTTCTTATCCATGCATATAATGGATACAAATTTACCTAAAATAGTTTAATGGTAAAATATGTATTATCATACTATAAATTTTCAAATTGTGTATGAGGTATGGTATTGCATTTATTGTGGATTGAGTATGAGGTTTAAAAAAGCATGAGGGTCATTTAATGGAGAACATGTTAATTCTTAAGGGTAACATTTCAAGTTTCTAAGAAGGGAAATTACTTTTAGTTGTTTCTCTTAGAGTGCTATTTTTCCAGACTTGAAGGTAAATGCTATTTGAAGAACACCAATATTGATCTGCTGTTTAAAATTATAGCACATCTGAACAGCTTCTTAAAAAGAGGAGTGTAGACGAAGTGAGAGAGTGGCATGTACATATATACACTACCAAATGTAAAATAGATAGCTAGTGGGAAGCAGCCGCATAGCACAGGGAGATCAGCTCGGTGATTTGTGTCCATCTAGAGGGGTGGGTTAGGGAGGGTGGGAGGGAGACGCAAGAGGGAGGGGATATGGGGATGTATGTATACATATATCTGATTCACTCTGTTATAAAGCAGAAACTAACACACCATTGTAAAGCAATTATACTCCAATAAAGATGTTAAAAAAAAAAAAAGAGGAACGTACCTCCACACTTTAGAACAGTGGTTCTCAAATGTGTTCCTCTAACCAACAATATCAGCATCACCTAGGAACATATTAGAAATACAACTTCTTGAACCTAGTCCCAGTTCTACCAAATCATAGTCTGTGGGTGGAGCCCACCAATTGCCTCTATTTAACCCTTCATTCTGATTACATTTAAGAATATTGGTTTTTTGTTTGTTTGTTTGTTTTTTGCTGTACGTGGGCATCTCACTGTTGTGGCCTCTCCCCTTGCGGACCCAGCCGCTCCGCGGCATGTGGGATTTTCCCGGACCGGGGCATGAACCCGTGTCCCCCGCATCGGCAGGCGGACTCTCAACCACCGCGCCACCAGGGAAGCCCAAGAATATTGGTTTAAACAAAGATTTTCAAACTTGTTCTGTAAAGGGCCAGAGAGGAAATATTTTAGGCTTCGTGGGTTATACGATCTCTGAAGCAATCATAGACAATGTGTAAATGAGTAGACATGACTGTATTTTAATAAAATTTTATAAAAACAGGTGGTGAATTGAACTGGGCCTACAGGCCATAGTTTGCCAACTCCTGGTTTAGAGAAGATGTTTTTTGTTTGAATAGTTCTCTTCCATCTGCTAGTTGACCCCTATTAGAATCTAAAAGCACTATAAGGCCACCCAAAATATATCTACAGATGTGAGGTAGACGGGGAGGAGGATAAATAAAGACCATGAAATATGGAGGGTAGACCTGAGGAAAAAGGCATATGGAGTGGATAGTTTGAGTTTGTGCTAAGAACCGTAGCTGACTTAGTACACAGTGGTTTGTTCTAAGACTATTTCTGAATTGATGTGAGCAGTATTACACATGTGATGGTAAGATTTGTTGTAAAATTTCAGCCTGTGGTATCTGGAATATCCCAACTAGGACATTGACAAGCATAGTTTGGTAAGGCATGTGTTCCACATTTACAGCGGAACTACTCACTGATCCTTTTTCTATATAGAAGTATACTTTGAATCATTACTTAGATTTAAACAGAAATGATTATTTAGAATAAACTTAAAAAAAGATATCCTCTTAAAATCAAATTACTTAAAGACCATTTACATTCACAATGTTTGTCCAATGATATTAGACACTTTTTTCCTTTTGTATAGATAAAGTAACCAATGCCCATTAATATGATAGAATCCAGAATAGAACTTTCTGACCATGCTCAATCCTATGCATTTTATTTTATTTTTTTATTATATTTATTTATTTTTTTAACATCTTTATTGGAGTATAATTGCTTTACAATGGTGTGTTAGTTTCTGCTTTACAACAAAATGAATCAGTTATATATATACGTATGTTCCCATATCTCTTCCCTCTTGCGTCTCCCTCCCTACCACCCTCCCTATCCCACCCCTCCAGGCAGTCACAAAGCACCGAGCTGATCTCCCTGTGCTATGCGGCTGCTTCCCACAATCCTATGCATTTTAGAGTGTACATGTCCAAAGACAGTACCTATAGCTTTTGGAATGAGCCATGTAATCTCTAGGAAATGTTTTTTTTAAAAAAAAAAATTTAAACCAAAAAACAACAAAGCTAGCTTTGGAGCTTTTTGTCTTTTTATTTATTTATTATTTATTTATTTATTTATCTGAGGCAGGGGGGCTACAGGTATGTTTTGAGCCAGGAATAGAGTGACATCTCAGATTTCAAGTTGAAATGCCAAAGAATCGCAGCCTTGACACCAGAAGAACACATTCAGACTTGAAAAAGTAATAGTAGTACCAGCATGTTTATTGTAGCGTAAACTTTACAAATCCTGAAGAACTTTAATATACATTATTTTATTCAAACCCAAAGACATGTTTTGCTCTAGGAGAACTTATAATAAGAAATATAAGGCAGGAAAATTATCTTAATTTTCTCAAAATCATTAAGTAGTCTTAACTCTCTCATAAAATTATTAGATCATCATTAAAATTGTCCCAGAGACATTATGTAAAATTTTGTGTTGCAAGCAAAAAGCCTGATCATAGACTGATTCTGTGAAGTATAAAGTGGACATAATTATAAACAGTTAAAAACTACATATTAAGTTAACAACTATAAATATACTATAAAATAGTCTATCAGCAAAGTTAAATGATTGGTTACTCCATTACACTGCTTGATTGAAATACACTTTTGGGGAGGTTTAAAATTTCTAAGATAATAGCATATCACTTCTATTTGGTGGAATATGCATCTTTTGCAGTCAATTTCTTAAAGCAAAGGAGCTGGAAACACTTAGGAATTTTAAACCCCTAATATAATTTATTTTCTATGTGAAGTGGATTTCAAACCTGTGTGAATAATTGTATGAATTTAGTGTACATTTGTACATTTCAAGTGTAACCCAACTTTGAATTACATTAGATTATCTGTAACTTGAAAACCAAGTATCATAGTTACAGATACACATTGCTATCATTAAGCTGAAATGTTTTGTCAAGTCACATCAAACAGAACACCAGTGATAAAGACACACACAAATAGAATAAAAAGGGGAGTCGTTTGCAAAGATAACTGATGAAAATTGTCTTAAAGCAGATTTAAACTCTAAATTGTTCACTCAAAGCCTTATAAGTACAAAGTAGAAAGAATCAACCATGGTCATCGTACACAGCCTCTGGCCTTGTTTGACTAACAACAATTTTGAGTCATGTTTTACCTTAAAGAATGTGACAAGGTCACAAACAAAGTTCCGGAACTCATCCAAGCCTAGTGTTTCTAATTTCCAATAGATACTAGTCTTCAGTATTTAGGAAAAAGAAATTGGAATTCCTAAGAATTCTTGGGATTGCTGAAATCATAAATTACTCTTTGTTTTTAATAACAAATTATTTACATGTTTCTAAGATTAATGACTGAACAAAATAATCAGTGCAAGATTTTTATGTGTTAGGGTTATAATATAAGTTTCAGAAGTATTCTATAAAAGAGAACGAATAATAAATGCAAATATTATTCACCAATACATTGTAACAAGATTAGATATTTCAATAAAATGTAAAATATTTGCCATAATTAATAGATAAAACTAAAGGAGAGAAATAATGTAAAACGTATGACAAACTAAAATCATTTAAAACTTGAAAATAATAATTCAAGTACTTAATACTTTCAAGTTATCTTTTTTTTCAAATGTTATTTTACAACTCATTATTTGAATCTTCAGCCTTTATACTACCCAGCAAAATATCTTCACATAATTTTAAAAACAAGGAATAAAACCCACTACATCAAGATAAACATGATATAAAATCTACAATGGGAATACCTTTTCCCATACATTATAAGGCTTTAAAGCAAATATTTTATAAAGTGTACTTGTGAAAAGACTTTGCAGTTTCATTATAAAGGAACAACCAAAATAACAGAAGTCATCAGATTAGAATTACTTCATCTTCCCACCAACAAAGTTAATAACCCACTCATACATGTTTCCATAAAATCTGCCTTCCCTCCTATCACAATATATTGTGCAACAAATTTCGTTCCATTTGCCTTGCAAGGTTTTTGCTGTTAAAATTATTCTCTCTCATCTGTATCATCAAATTTTCCCTTGCTACTGAATTGTTTTTCTTTAGTTCACAGACACATCTCATGATATTTCTCAACTTAAAATGAAACCAAAGCAATAAACCACAACCCTCCCTTGATTCCACCTTGCCTATCTGCTAGTCTTTATAGCAAATTCCACAAAATCTACTATACTTGACGTTTCCTTGTCCTCATCTTCTATTCTGTCCTCAACCCATTCTGCAGCTGCTCCTCACAATGTTTCCTCACAAAACACTGAAAATAATAATTCAAGTACTTACTACTTTCAAGTTATCATTCTTAAAAATAGCTTTAAAACACACTAATTTCCTTACCTAAAAGTATTGGATTTTGTTCCATTATAAATATTCAAGATGTAGAAAACTTTTCTGTGGACGTTGGTTGAGTAGTCACAAATGCTTCGCTCTTCAACTTGGGCATTTGAGTATATGTTGCTTCATATAAGCTCATTTATTTATTTTATTTTACTAGAGTATAGTTGATTTACAATGTTATGTTAGTTTTAGGTATACAGCAAAGTGATTCAGTTATACATGTACATATATTCATTCTTTTTAAGATTTTTTTTCCCACATAGGTTATTACAGAATATTGAATAGAGTAACCTGTGCTATACAGTAGGTCCTTGTTGATTATCTTATATATAGTAGTGTGTATATGTTAATCCCAAACTTCTAATTTATCCCTCCCTCAACATCTCCCCTTTGGTAACCATAAGTTTGTTTTCAGTATCTGTGAGTCTGTTTCTGTTTTGTAAATAAGTTCGCTTGTATTATTTTTTTAAATTAGATTCTACATATGAGTGATATCATATGATATTTGTCTTTCTCTGATTTCATTTAGTATGATAATCTCTAGGTCCATCCATGTTGCTGTAAATGGCATTATTTAATTCTTTTTTAAGGCTGAGTAATATTCCATTGTATATATGTACCACTCCTTTATTCATTCCTCTTTGATGGACATTTAGGTTATTTCCATGTCTTGGCTATTATAAATAGTGCTGCAGTGAACATTGGGGTGCATGTATCTTTTCAAATTATGGTTTCCTCCAGATATATGCCCAGGCATGGGATTGCTGAATCATATGGTAGCTCTATTTTTAGTTTTTTAAGGAACCTCCATACTGTTCTCCATAGTGGCTGTATCATTTTACATTCCCACCAACAGTGCAAGAGGGTTCCCTTTTCTCCACACCCTCTCCAGCATTTATTGTTTGTAGATTTTTTGATGATGGGCATTCTGACTACTGTGAGGTGATACCTCCTTGTAGTTCCAGTTTGCATTTCTCTGATAATTAATGACGTTGAGCATCTTTTCATGTGTTTTTTGGCCATCTATATGTCATCCTTAGAGAAATGCCTATTTAGGTCCTCTACCCATTTTTTGATTGGGTTGTTTTTGTTTTTCTTTCCTTCTTTCTTTCTTTTTTTGTTATTGAGCCACATGAGCTGTTTGTATATTTTGGAGATTAATCCCTTGTTGGTCACTTTGTATGCAAATATTTTCTCCCGTTCTGTGGGTTGTCTTTTCATTTTGTTTATGGTTTCCTTTGCTGTGCCAAAGCTTTGAAGTTTAATTAGGTCCCATTTGTTTATTTTTCTTTTTATTTTCATTACTCTAGGAGGTGTATCCAAAAATATATTACTGTGATTGATGTCAAAGAATGTTCTGCCTATGTTTTCCTTTAAGAGTTTTATAGTGTCTGGCCTTACATTTAGGCCTTTGATCCGTTTTGACTTTATTTTTGTGTATGGTATTAGAGAATGTTCTAATTTCATTCTTTTACATGTAGCTGTCTAGTTTTCCCAGCACCACTAATTGAAGAGACTGTCTTTTCCCTACTGTATATTCTTACCTCCTTTGTCATAGATTAATTGACCATAGGTGCATGGGTTTATTTCTGGGCTTTCTACCCTGTTCCATTGATCTATATGTATGTTTTTGTACCAGTACCTTACTCTTTTGATTACTGTAGCTTTGTAGTATAGCCTGAAGTCAGGGAGCCTGATTCCTCTAGCTTCATTTCTCTTTCTCAGGATTGCATTGGCTATTCAAGGTCTTTTGTGTTCCCATACAAATTTTAAAATATTTTTTCTAGTTCTGTGAAAAATACCATTGGTAATTTGATAGGAATTACATTGGATATGTAGATTGCCTTGAATAGTCTAGTCATTTTGACAATATTTGTCTTTTATTTGTGAAAATAATTTTTCTGCTTTTCTTAGTTTTGGTTTTACCATTGGACTAAATATTGCTTTTGTTAAGTCATATTGGAGATCAGTCATGCATTTCACAATGAAGATTTCATAACATTCATATCATCTTCCTTTTGTATTTCTTCTGGAATATTTCAAAGAATCATAGCCTATAGAAAATACTGAAACACTGGAAAACACCAGTGAGCATTACTGGATAATATTAACAAATATTTGTATCTCCTACCAAGTTTAGAAGTAGTACATATGTTAATCGTCAATTTAATAACTTATTTTACTTTCATATTTGTTTCTTGGAACATAACTCATAGTATTTGTATAAGTATACTATATATATATGTAAAGTTATTAGTATTTATTTTAAAGAATGACTCATTATAAACAGCACACTAAGCCAGCAAGAAACACATAACATGACTGACAATACTACAAGCAAGACTGGCTGATTAGATTGTGACTGCCTCTGGCCTGTGTGATCTTGTACTAGTTCCAGAAAATATCCACCTTAACATGACCCTGAGTGTCAGGGTGTCTTGCTTTTTACTTAATGTCAGTGGATTCCTTCAAACCAATAACATCTCTGTATTGATATTTAAGCCTTAACTTCACAGAGGGATTATAACGTATTACAATTTTCCCATTTCTCAACTGATAAACTTGAACATTCAGAACTTGGAAAAAATACATAAATTTTCTAAGAAACACTGGGAAGGAATTCCCATATTAGGACAATATTTATGTCAGTTGTATTAAGGTAATATTTATTATAACTCCTATCTCAGTATTTGGTTGAAGAATGCATATGCCATCAGGTTTCCAAACTTTTGTCCCACAGAGCAAGGGAAACTGGCATTGATAGGATTCCTGTACTTATTAATGCAAAATAAGGTAAAAATCACCATCAGAAAGTTACCCCTAGATATTAGCTTCAAAAAGTAACAGCTGTCCAATCACCTACTGACATATCTGGGGATAGAGTAAATTGTTTATGAAAAAGTACTCAGCAGTCAACTGAGTGACAGGCTTTGCAAACAAAAATTACATCTAATAAGTGCGGAAATAATTCTAACAGTTTATAACAGAAAACGTGGGATATATTTTCTTTTTTAATTAATTTTAAAATTTTTATACAACTTTTAAGGCTTACACTCCATTTACAGTTCTTACAAAATACTGGCTATATTCCCCGTGTTGTATAATACATCCTTGTAGCCTGTCTTACACCCAATAGTTTGTACCTCCCACTCCCCCTTTCATTACTTTTATTTTCAACCTAACTGTCTTAGGATGTCAAAGTAAAAATTTATGTGTGCAGAAGACAGCATATACTGCGAATGATAAAATTAGTGCCAAGAAGCATAATTTGAGGAAATGCAAATTTCTATCATTTCTGTTGACCCTCCCCTACAGGGTTATGTGTGTATGTGTGTGTGTCTAAAGTTGGTAAACTGGTAAATTCCTTTCTGACCTAGTGTTATTAATGTATTATGTGATTTGCTTGGCTGTATTTATTTAGAAATAATGTGTCATTAAATAGTTTTCCTATTTATAGCTGTCATTTTGCCTAAAGTTAAATGATACTTAATGTTGTTACTAAAGTGCAAAAACACCAAAGACCAAACAAAAAACCTTTCAAGATGGACTGTCAAAATGAGAGACAAATGCAAACTATATGTCCTAGAAAATGATCTGAGCTTTGTTTAGTATGATAGTGAAAATGTTCCATTTAAAATTTCTCTTCCTTTAGAACCAACAGCATTGATAACACACAAACTTTCTTCTGGGGGAAATGAATAACTAAGTTTTAACAAACATCCATGCCCTGAACTCTTTGATCCATGTGACACTGAAGATTCCAGAGGTGATTCAAGGATTAATACTGTCATTTGGCATATTTTTCTCAAAGAATTCCTGAAGTTTTTGGTTAGGGCTGAATTTAGTTACCATGTCCTTAGCATATGTTCTTTTGAGGAGCAGCTGTTACACATCTTTGTGAAGCAAAAAGCATAAGACTAATATGGGATCTAAAGCAAGCACAGGGTGGTCAAATAGTCAGATATGTCAATTACAGCAGGTTGGACAATCTTCCAGTCCATCAGCTCTACAGTGCCCATTAAAATGAGCATCAATGAGAAGCATGCCTCACTTGACATTGATAGGCTTTATCTATTGAGGAAGATTCATGAAGTCAAAGTTTGATTTTAAACAAATATTGCATTTGATAAAACAAGGAGTTTGCTTATTTCATATAACATGATCCTCATTAAGTGAGTTAAGAATTGGGCTTACCAATCTCAGGCATCTAAAAATCCCTAATATTTTAAATATTTAGGTAGTTTATTTGGCTTAAAAATACTAACTTTTATTTCCTCTTTCTATGAATTCCATGACTATTGTTGTTAGCTAGGTAATACATCATTTAGGCAAAAGCATTAAATTTGTCTAAGATAACTTGAAAAGCTATAATAGCTGCCCCCTTTCCTACCTGTACCTTAGGCAGCTGTGAAAAACTAGAATGAGTAATCCAAATTATAGGGCCATATAAATATGTGTGTGTGTGTGGGTGTATGTGTATGGGAGAAAGAGGTGTAGATTTGGCTATATTCATACATATAAACCTATATATTTAAATATACACATATCTACAAACATATGTAGATGTATATGCATATATGTGTATATATACACACATATATCTTCTGAACATTAATAGAAACATAAATTTATTTCATTTTTGGAATTTAAAGAACTGACAAATGGCAACTTTTAAATTATATAATTAAAGTTCTTATTTTACTACTCATATCAAGTGTAAAGCTGATTACCAACTTTGCAGGCTGGTATGTACTGAGAGATAGCTGGTTCTCTACTGAGGTTGTCATGTGGTAACCCACTAGAATATTCTCCATTGTAGGGAGAAGGGATTTGCTGATAAGGCAGTTTCACAACATTTTTGATCTAATCGAAAATTGACTCCAATTAATATTTCCTCTAAGGCAAGAGAGAGAATCCACTGAGACACGTTACCTTCTTTTACTCAAAGGTAATTATCAAGCTCCAGGAATGATTGGTTTAATAAAATTTCTAGTGATCATATACAAAGTATGTATAATATAAATCAGAAGACTGAGCAGTCCTATAAATGCTACCAATACTTAAATACATTTTGTGACATATATTTATACTGTCTTCAGATTTATCTACAATGCATGTCACAGTTAGGCATTTTACAAATACATCTATCTCTAGGCTATTTTTTTTTCTTTTTAAAAAATCTCTTGCTGGAAAACGTGTAAGCATAAGTATAGATTCATAAGTGATGTTACACAAATTGTTATGCATAATTATAGATCTCCTTATTCATAAATGTTTATATACAGATAGAGCATGCACTTCTTCGAGCTTTCTGTGTTGTTCTTCATTAATATAATTTGATTTCTGAAATTCTTGTGTATTTAGAATCACTGGAAAGAGCCTTTGACCTACTGAGAGAGATACTAAAATAGATTCCTGTATGAAGAGAAAATAGAAGGGAATACTTTCTATTCATACTAATCCTGAAAATGTTCCAGGTCACTGACCCACACTGATAGGGTGTACATTAAACTCCACCTATTGTTTCATGATACATTTAATTTCTGGATACTAAATCTTAAAATGTTCCCTTTATAACCTAATACATTGTTTTTTCATCTTTCAAGGAGAATGAAGATAGCGTGCAATTCAAGCTCTTTGCACACAAAAAATGGAAATATTGGACAATGTACATTGCTTAATATTTTTGCCAAATTTTCCATGCCTATGTGGAATTAAATATGTTTAATCTCTGCTACTTATGTTTCCTTGGGAGTAAGAGAAAATAATGTATTTTATTTTTATGGACTTGGTAAATATCCAGAAAAAAAGCTGTTAGAGACAACACAAAGGTTTAAAACTAAGGTGTTTTTTTCTTTTCTTAAATCACTCTTTGTCCATTAATCACTGTACATGTGTACTCTCAAAGTATTATGTAGAAGCATTTCAAAGGTCTGTAACAAAGACTTAATTGAAAAGGATTGTGTATTTTCATTTATTAACTTAGGTATTGTGATATGGGGAAACGAGTATTTCAAATCTTTTTAGGACTTTAATGAGCACATTTTAAGAGATTAGTAACGCCTCTTCAACTCACCCAACTTCTCAACCCTGCTCTAAGGGAATCACATGAGCACTTGACCTCAGTAAGATTTTAAGAAGAAAAACAAACTTCATAAAATTTAATCACATTAGTTGAAAGCTGGAAGGATGTTTTAATGCTTTTCTTAAGCCACCAAGCTCCATTACCTGAATCCTATCAACATAATCCTTTCTAAGAAAGAAAAGAATGAATCAAATGGAAAAGATTTGTAATTGAATTATCTTCCGTCTCAGGGCCAATTAGAAACATTTTTTATCAGCACACCTAGATATAACCTTGACTGTTTCTAATTAGTCCATCAGCTCAGATAATAAGAAATGCAGGGACATTTTTACAGGGTTGTAAATTGAGAAGAGTTCACATTGTTGATAGCATGTGTACTATCCATGTACGAATAGGTGGGGAGAGAAGAGAGAAAGAAGTGCATTTATAGTAGGGTGAAGTGCTATGACATAAAGTATTTCCATTAGTGAGTAAAGAAGGTCATTCTTTTGCACAGAGAGAATTATAATTGCTGTCTAAACCATATCCTTTTTAGATAGTACCAGGTTCTAGCCAGTTGTGCTGTTTGACAAAAAATGAATGTGGTATGTCGTCTGTATTGAAGTAGAGTTATCAGCATAGTATAGATTTTTGGCATGATTTTCCATAAAACAGATGATAGTAAAACTGGTTATTGGAAGTGATGGAATATGTGCATTTCTAACTGATTTGTGGGTAGTTAATACATTTTTAAATGTCAAAGTCCATTTCAGAAGTGGAATTGAATACAAAAGGAAGCAGGCTCAATTTGCTATTCTGATATTCTGTGTTAAGGACTGTAACATTCTTGATATTTCGTTTCATAGAAAACTTGATAAATGAATACCCTGAATTCTCCTGAGGAGTGCTGTCATGGAATTAGACAAAATGAGCATTGCTGCATGGATTATTGTTCAAGTGTTAGTTATGATTTTTATTTGATATTTTCCACAAATGATAAGTATACCATAGCTCCAGTTTTAAGAAATAATGAGTTACTTCCTACAGAGAAAAACTCTTTGAACAGAGTTCTCCATGAGTAAATAAGAAATGCAGCAATTTTGGTAAAACTACATTCAACCTATTTTTATAATTATAAGTGAAAGTTGTGTGTGTGTGTGTGTATTAAAAACCTAAAGTTACTTCAAAAACTTTAACGTAATTATTTGGGGCCCTCTTTGTTTTTTTCATTCATATGTTTCCAGTTAAGTATTTTTGTGCTTTTTCTTTCAGATGAATAATTGTGAATAACTTTAAAACAAACTGTATGTACCCAATGAGGGAATTTCTAGTCTATCCAATGAACAAATATTTACTGAACACCTACTAGAGACTAGACACTTACCATAGATAAAGTCTAGATTAAAAAAATAATAAGACATGGTCACTGCAGTCAAGTAGTTTTTGTTCTAGACATACTTACCTACACACATTAATGTGAGAAAAACCTATGGGAAGGCAATATCTAAATCATAATAGATGTTTAACAAATGTTTGTAAAATGAAAGATGAAAGTTTAGAACAATATGATTTTATCCAATCTTTAAAATTTAAGCTATCTTTAAATGCAGCAACTACATCTTGCATGCTGTTTTTCATCACTAGACTCTCTGGTTTATAAATTTATTACTCCTATATTTCAAATAAGAGAAAATATTTACAATGAAATAAAACATTTCCTTATACCAAAATGCCCATTTAGCAATTATGACATACAATAAAGGAATTAAAGTTGGAAAAGAAATTTTATATTTATCAAATATAAAATGTGCTGCATTCCCAACTTAATGGTGAAGAGAAAGATTCACTTAAGTGATTTGGAAAATCTTTTATGTAACTTTCATAGTTAGTTATAAAGCTGGAAAAAAGCGGTTTTAGTGTAAATATACTGCCTGCAGTTTTCAGTTGTAGTTTAGAAGAGTTATTCCAGGCATAAGAATTTCACTGTTTATCACTTAATTTTATGTAAATTAATTGAATTACATTATTGTAGCTAGAATAAGAAATTGTTAACCTTGCCATTCAGTACCTGTTTTTAATAACACATATTTTGATACTATTAGTAACTGTATTAATGGTAGTGGGGGGGGGCTATCATTTTTAATGGTTACCTGTACAGATTGAGGACTCTCTTGAGCAATTTCCTATTATGTTTGCATATACTAACTGGTTAAGGGTGGGGATAGTAGCAAGCAATTCCCAGTTGCTCCTGTGAATTTGCAATTGACAGTAATTCTAGGTCCTGACGCTTCTGCTACTAGTGACTCACATCATTTAAGAAAAAATTTACCCTTCCTGGGCCGTGCTCCTTTTAGGGAGATGAAGGTCATGGACAGTCTCCTGATGTCATTCCTGTGTGCATAACACCATATATGTCGATCATGAAATATGACTTCATACTTTGCCTCTGGGGAGAAAGAAAAATTATGCAGACATATAAAACTGAAATACTCTTTTCCAACCTATAGCCAAGAGACTAATTCTTTGGGGATAGGAAAAGAAAAACACTGTAAGGGGTTAAATTTAGGTGAAATACGGCACTAAAGTTATACACTTAAAAAGGGAGGCAAGTTCGCCATTAGTTGCTTGTCTGAAATGACAGCAAATGTAAATAAAATTGTAAAAAACCATTTTATCCTCATAGTTTACTAGATATTGTGTATTTATACTTAAGATAATTATCTTAAATAATATAAGAAACTGAAAGAAATGTCAAATATAGTTAATAAAAAATTGTTTTGATGCTAAGAATTAAACAGGTGTTATTTTGGCATACATTTGTTAGTGAGAAAGAAATAGCTAAAATACTAACTGGCAACTCTATCCAAAACATAGTATTTTATGGCTCTTAGTTTGAACTTTTCATTCACAAAACTCTCTCCCAGCCATTCTTAGTGTGCAAGTTTAAATTATTACCTGCCTTTTGAACATGTGAACATCAACAGAAGATAACATTTTTTTTTTTAGATACACAAAGAGTAGTGAAGGATATTTTAAAACTATTAACTATTTGTATTTGTTCCTGATGTCTTAGTGTCCCAAAGTTGTTATAAGTTGTTACAAGAAAACATAAGGAAAATAATGATCTGGGAGAAATGTATCAATATTTTCTAAACTGTGGAACATCAATATGCCACTTTTATTTTCTCTACTGACAAACTGCAGTGAGGTAAAAATGCCTTCACTGAAGTCAGATCTTACCTTGAGGTTAGATGCCATCTATCTGCAGCTAAGTCGTTAAAAAACAATACAGTGCTTCCAAGATAAAGGTAAAAACACCAAAATCCCAGACTACTAAGGATTGTCTCATTTTTCATAGTTATTTCATGTTTAATCATAGCCTTAAAATTTATAATTCTCCTGTTTTTCCTGCCTTTCCCATTAAAGATGAGCTTCAAAATTATTGGTGTCCAAAAGAAGCAAAAGAAAGAATATAATATAGTGGAGGAGGTGACCAATATAGCAATGACCTCATATTTGTATAGTTCCCTAGAACTGAGAAAGTGCCATGAAACAACAAATAGAAAAATGAAAGTCCAGATCACCATGCTAAATTGATTAGTTCTTTATTACTACTACTATTGTTTTATGAACTGTGAGGATACGCAGTAGAGAGATCTGGTCATTCTGAAGTGAACTGTGGTGATCAAACAGTATAAACTATATAATCTATTTCACATCTCATAGAAAAGCCAGCTGCTTTGGGTTAATAAATCCTTTTCACTCAAACAACTGTTGCCAATATGCAACTTTTAGATAATAAAAGTGTTCCTTGAAACTAATAGTCTATTTATTATAACCCCCCAAATCATTCTGGGGACATGATTTAATCTCATAGTACACCCTAAGTTTCACATATTTAAAGTTTTACTTTGCAAAAAAGGCAACTTGAATGTCTGTTTTGGAGGATATTATCATTGTCAGAGAATAATAGTTGGATTTTACATAGACATATTTTATTTCTTCAGAATGCAAGCTCTGATTTCAGATTTAGTCAGAAAAGAGATACACATAAATCTATATGACCAGAAGAGATAAGTAGATCATAAAAAGTCCACACACATCATAACGCTGCACATCTAACACAGATAAGGACAGTTACAGATTATTATAGCATGGATAGCTTGATAATCTATGGTGAATCTATGATAAATTTCAAACTATAACAAATACAATGACTCATTTTTTTTTTAAAGAAACAAACCACGAAGGCATAAATTTACCCTGAGATTTGTGTCACTAAGAACCTGAATAGTTCAAAGTCAAACATTATGTGACATGCTTTAGATTACTCTTATGAAAGGCACTATAGAAATGTCACCCTATTATAACCTACTGTATTTAAGAATTAACTGCAGCAGAACAGCCAGGGGAGATGAATATATAGTGATGTGATCATCCCCCTCTATTACTCATCCACAGTTAATACAAAGTGAGCTTTAGAAAAGAGTCTATAAGACAAAGAAATAAACACATTGTTAAAAGCATGCATTTAATATCATGATTTCTTTTTATTAATTCTAACAGAACTTCATACTATAGTATTTGCTCTATAATAATAAGAGCCTTTCATTTAAATGATGCAATCAGTATGCCACAAGCGGGTTCTTTTTGTAGTGGGAGGAGTTAGCAGCTCCAACATTCAATTGACCTGTTTCCAAATAATCTACAGGAAAAAAATGAAGATTAAGTCCTCTAACAAGAGCAGTTTTCACAGCCTTGCATACAAAGAGAGGGATTCGGTAAGAAGATGAGAGGGCAAGCCGCATTGTGCTGGCCCACTTAAATCTTATTTCCAATTCACTAAATGTGTTATTTGACTTGGCAAGTGAGCTAGTATGTGTATTAGATCAGCAGGGAGCCTAATCAAGGAGATGCCAAGTTTACTGCAGCCCTTCTGAGCTGCATTAGCCTCAACTAGTGACCTTAAGCAAAGTGGGTGGTTGAACCCAAAAGAGAATAGCATTAACTTTTGCTTGAAGTTCAGCCTGATTTGAAGTCTCCTTTTGTGCCTTATTCCAAAAAAAAAATAAGAGAGGGAGAGAGAAAAAAAAGCAAAAAGCATTTAACAGAATTGAATCTAGTCTGCTCAGCACCATCTTCACACGCAAGGCTTCATAGAAGCTCGCCTCCACTAATGCTGACACATGCAAAAGACATGAAAAGCATTAACTCAGCTGAGGCACTTGATTTTGCAGCTGCAGAACAATTCACGTTGTAACTCAGTAACTCAGATGGGGCTTTTCCACCCAGATAAACTGCTAATTTGCTAATTGATACAAAAAGTATTTTCAAATATTAAATAAACTGCAAATAAAGCAAAAAAAAAGAACATAAATTACAAGAACACATGAAAGACACATAATTTCATTTGAACATTTCTAAGTAGTAAAGTATTAAAAGGCATGTCTCCAAAGACACGTTTTACCATGCACCCAATATTGAGTATCCATTCCATGTTTCATATCATAGATTGTGTGTATGAGTGAATTCCTCAGTTATATTTTGTACCAAGTAAAGGGTAAGCCTTTGAAGTTTAAAAAAAAGTTGTTATATAATTAATGCAAACTATAGATTCAGCTTTAGAAACTTATTCTCAATTTGGTTTCCCTAGTTTAAAATTGCTATCTTGTATGTGTACTCAAAGATGTCTAACAATGCCAGTTTTTAAACATTGTTTAGAAGCACTTCGGATTCTATCTTTAATTTCAGTGTTGAACTCAGAAGTATTCATACAGCAAAAATTTGTTGGATATGTAAAGTATAAAATTATCAAGGTTCAAAACATGAATGTTTTATAGGCTCTTCTGTAAGGACTTTGGCTATAAAACTTCTTTTTCACCACAAAATCCAAGACGAGCTTCTTTTTATGCCATCCTTCATTCTCCACTGTTTGTATGGCTTCCCTCCTCAAATCTATCTGAAACACAAAGCCAAGCAAAGCATCATCACCTTCTGGAAAATGCAAAAACTACAGTCAAGATCAACACCGCAAAGCATCCTTCCCATGGATTCATTTCCTTGGTATTTAAGTGATGGGATGACTCTACAGAACTCAGATTCCGCATTTAGCTAGATGCTCCAGGTCACAGAAATATTCTACTGCGGCCATTTTTAAAAGACCATGAAACTACCCCATCGTTTTATGCTTCCAGGTAGTTTTATCATTTGTATCATATGTGTTTAGAAAAAAAAGTGACTTAAAATAATCTGAATAGTATTTAGGAATAAGATGTTAAAATAATTGGCATTGACATTGCCTTTTGAACTCTGGGTTTTAAAACGTTTTCCAAACATTAATTGCAATGGGACCCCTGTGAGGCTGAGAGTATCATACCTATTTTCCAGGACGGTAAGCAGGGAGCACAGGGCCCATTTCTTGCCTTGCCCCATGCCCTTCAGGGCTTGTCAAGGCTCAGAGCTCCCTTAAAAACCATTGGATCAGCTCCAGGGGAGCACAGAGGAAAATGAGAAATGGGCTCTTAGAGATTTAAGGGATTTTGTAAGGTCGTGTGCCAGTGAGCTGTAGCTAAAAGTCAAAGCTGAAAATCTAAGTTTCCTTATTCGGTGGTTAGATATATTTCCTCATTAAGATAATACGTGTAGAATGCCAGGCTTGCAGGAATACTGGAATCTGTTGCTGCACGTTTTTGAGTAACATATTCAATAACAAAAATGTCTCCCTTTGATTTGAATAAAAATGACTAAATGTTCAAGGCAGCATGTATAGGAGCCAAGCAAGGACCGACAGTGAATTTTAACATTGACTTCTAAAAATTGTGAGAGAGATGCTAACAGCCTAATTTGTAATAGAGACTAGATTTTGCCCTGAGATCAGGTGGTGGTATAAAGAAGAGGCATATACAGAAAGTGGAATGAGGGGTTAAAAGTCACACCAAACATGCTGCAAAGGCCTGTGGGCATCTCAACCTTTTTTCTTTAATTGGGAGAAGAAGAGCTTTTGACTAAAGTCTAAGTTCTACAATGTAGGCCGGTAGCCCAACTGGGAAATACTCTTGATTTGAACAGTTTGCAGCTGTTCTATTCTGAACTCTTTATATAGATCTTCTTTCAATACTGGGACACATATTTTAAGGTAAAAAGGGTATTTTACTAATTTTTTAAATGAAGCTTTGACTGCAAGCAATACTTGGAGTTCGTAATCATCAGCTGGTTCTTTCCCCTTCTGCACTGCAGGAATGAGGGCAGTGTCACAGCTGGTTGTCAGTACAGCTCTTATTACTAACACCAATTATTGATTTTTAAAAGGCCTACGCTATTAGTACCCTGCTACATCTCTTCACACACAATATGTGTTTTAAAAATTCCTTTTCAAAAAATATAAAATCTGAGTCTAGCCTTTCTATCATCAGCATGCTTGCTCTTTACATTTTATCTTAAATCTTCACAGGAAAGCAAAACCAGGATTTTTTTTTTTTTTTAAACTTCTCGGCTAATTTAGAAGCAGAGATGCTTTACCCATATGATCTCCCTGGCAGGTATCACATTAGGAAAAAGCAAATGGTGGGCAGTGAGGAGAGAATAAAAGAACACAATTAGAAAGTTTAGGATCTTCTATTCTCTTTTCCCTGCCTTTATTTCATGCTATCCCAATCTGTGCTAAAGCCAATCCTAAAAACCCACCTGGCCTCATTCCCATGAGGATGTCTGTTTTTGCATAGGCCTTCATCTCAAATTGGACTTCTCTCTTCTCTTTGCAAGTTCCCAATAGCTAATTCTAGAAATTCTCTCAAAATACAACTATTCACACTTTAGTCACTCTAATCATTTATATTTTCCCCAAGTAATAAGCAGTTCTGAGAATTTATTTTTAGCAGTTGTTTATAGATGTATTAGTTTCCTAGTCCTGCCTTAACAAAATACCACAAACTGGGTGGCTTAAACCACAGAAATTTGTTGTCTCACAGTTCTGGAGGCTAGTAATCTGAGATCAAAAGGTCAGTAAGGTTGGTTCCTTCTGACGGCTATGAGGGGCAGTCTGTTCCATGCCTGTCTCCAGCTTCTGGTAGTTTTCAGGCAGTCTTTGGCTTTCCTTAACTTATAGAAGCATCTCCCAGGTATCTGTCTTCATATTCACATAGCACTCTCCTTATGTCTGTGTCCAATTTTTCTCCACTTTATAAGGACAGTCATAGTGGATGAGGGTCTGCTGTGATGATCTCAACTTTATCCTCTGCCAAGGCAGTATTTCCAAATAAGTTCACATTGACAGGCACTGGGGGTTAGGACTTCAACATCTTCTTGGGGGACACATTTCAAACCCAAGCAATAGGTTTTGTTAAACATCTTTACTTGCAGCACTACTAAAAAATTAATGCATTAGTTACATGGGAAGTTTGCAGGCATTGGTAAATAAAGAAAATTGAATTTCATGAGGATGCCAGAAGTTTGCAAGTCAGAAAATCAAGTTTATTTAATCTATCCTAATATGTACAAAATATCTGATAGAGGTTCTTCAGTGACAAATTCATGTAAAACTGAACGGACATTTTCTTTATCAACTACTGAGTGTGCTACTGCTACTGGACTTTAGAATTCTAAAAATAAACAAGAGGTACTTTTTATCTTCCAACGTTGAAATTTAGAGGACACCATAAAGGAAAGCCATATAAATGGTGGGGGAAAGAAGGCAGGAGTCATCTCAGCATCAGCAGCCTCATAGTTATGGGGGAAGGAAGTGAGGGTGTGTGTTTATAAAAAACACATCTGTACAGTCTCACCCAACCGTAGGGCCAGCTGGGGCAAGAATACTACAAGGGTACAAGGGAGGCCCACACTTCATATATTTAAACATTTCCAATGAAATTAAGCAAACTGCTCACTAAAACATATTCTAATGTCCTACATTGCCAAATAAAATCTTTAAGCAACAAAATATAAAATTAAATGCATAATCATGATTTTTTTATATGACTGGAGTAGGAAAAACACTGAAATGTGTTGGAAGTAGATCATTGCACAGGTTTGAATCTTCTGTTGATAGGCTGGTGATGTTTGAGTATTAAAAGAGATATCCATAATTCATAAACCTATACATATATATATATACTTCATACAATTTTCTCACCTTCATTTCAGTAAAATTTTATTGCCTTCATTGAGATTTGCACAGAGATTGTGAAAAAATTCACATGAGAATTGAAACTTTTTAGAGCATCGCAAGATCTTGTTTAAATGAAATCTAGTTATTTTAATGGCACATGGTTCACATTATCATGTGTGCCAGAATATAAAGTCAAATCTGATATATATACATTTTAAATAAGAGTAATCGTCTGGGTAACTGATGAGTAGGGTGTTAAGTATACCTTTATTTTAGAAGAGAAAAATAGTCCTCTATTTTTCTTTTACCTGACTTAAGTAGTGATTTTAGTGAACATTTTTGGAAATTTCGACAAGGCAATAGAAACAAATCAAAACTAAGAAACATGACATATACATTTTATAAGACTTATGAATACACTGGCGGTCTCAATAGCTGTAAGCCTCTAAAACAGCTGGATATTGGGTATTTGATAACGTTTGGACATCTGATTGTTTTTTTCTTTTTTTACATTTTCCCCTGCAGTCGTGGCATAGCACAGACACAAATGACAAAGAATTAGCAAAGTTTCCTTGATTTACAATGTCTATTTTTTCCTCAGTAGTTTTCCAGGAAAATACACCCTGGCTTGGTGGTCTGATCCTTTGAAACCTCTAAAGGAGCTTAAATATAGGTAAACATCAATGTGAAATGAAAAGAATAAACTGATTGTTATTTCCAACTGCAGTGACTCGAGGTGAATTCCTATTCACAAAGACAATTCCTTGGTTCATTCCTCTGACACTGTACTCAAATACTAACCTGTGGTTTTACTGTAGACACAGCAATAACTTTCGTGTTAAGAGGAAATTAGTTTTTACGGCGAGGAGTTGGATCATCATTATCTTTATTTTGCTGGTAATAGAGTAATGAAATACAAAGCACTTAGAAATACTATAGGTCCTTAATCTTCTATATAGATGAACTATAGATAAATAGTTTACTTGAGCATAGTACATGAATTAATGTTAATCATAATTTTATCATCTAATCAAAGTAGATTGTGTGACTCTGGAAGTCCTGAAGTTTACCTATGGTTTAACATCATGCTTCTGGAGCCTTAATGCCCTGCCCACTGCTCACTCCAGAAACCAGTATGAAACGTTATAGTCTCTGGATAGAGCTTGATATTTCACAAAAGGAGTTATGTCTTAAACACATCCAAGATTATTACTGCAAAAATGTTATTGTTTAAATAGTGACTACGTTGACCATTTCAGTTGACAGTCTCTGTTGCAATTTATCAAAGGCATATTAGCAGAGTTAAGGTCACCAAAAGGAAACTATTAAAAATAAATGTTTTCATTTCTTCTGATCTAGTACTTTTCCTGCAGCACTATACATCACTTTAGCGCTTCTTAATTAAGAGTGATGCCTGCCTCCAACTTCAAAATTACAGTGCAAGCATTCCCCTGTCCCATGGTTCTTTGGATTTACAAAGTAGGATGTAAAGCTGGATTGCATTAGCTTAAAATCAAATCAACACCGATACGTAGCTTTTAGTGATTTATAACAATGATTTCACTAGATGCAGTAAAAAAGTATCTGGGAACGAGAAATTTTCTCTTCTCAAATATTGAAACTCTCTCCCTCCCTCCCTCTTTCTCTCTAAACATTGTATTTTATTACCTTAGAAAGTTTCATAATCTATACCTTATTTGTAATATGTTAAATTTAGGATATATTCTTTTACTATATATTGTTTATTAAAAATATCTAGAGCATTTATTGTTAAAAAAATTAAAATGCCTATTCCTTATGTAAAAGTAGAGACTGTAGACAGATAAATTAATAATGATGTAATGTTTTTAGTTTTAATTTTGATTGAGATAATTGTAGATTCGTATGTACTTGAAAGAAACAATTTGGAGATCCTGTTGTACACTTTACCTACTTCCTGCCGATGGTAAACTATAGTATGATATCAAACCAGGATATTAATGTTGATACAACCCACCAATCATATCCAGCTTTCCCAAGTTTTACTTGTACCCATATGTATGTAGTGTATTTAGTTCCATATGCTTTTATCACATTAACTAATTTGACCACGTAAGTATTTTCTTAAATTTTAAACACCTATGCTTAACAAGGGCTTATGGGTTAGATTACATATAATTAATCCTAAAAGTTTTAAAATACTTAAGAAAGATAGATTTTCCTTTAGAATCCTAACCAATAAATATACTACATTTTTAGACCTGGCTAAATGTCCCTAGCAAGTAGTTTGGAAAGATCGACTCTTGTTCCACCAAATGAAAGACAGTTTAAAAATCAGCACTGACGACTTATTTTTTTTTTCTTATGAAAGCACATCGTAGTTTTAAATCAGAGGTTCAAAAGAGGTTAAGAACTATGAATCCTTTTTGAGTGTTTGGGGCATCAGCTCATTAAGAGTAACAGAGCAAGCTTCCAGTTTGAAAAAGGCACCAACTCAAACGTGTAATGATTTCACTTTCAAATTTCTTTTATCTCAGCTGCTTCTACTTCAACAAATGTAAGTGCTTCGGATATAATAAGACTAATGAGCATTGCAGATGATTATGAAAATATAATGCTTCCCAAGGCACAATGATATCTTATGTTCCCCAAAATTAAGAAAAAATCAAGGAAGTTTCCCTTGTTAGAGTTGTCATTGCCTGAATAAGACCTCAGTTAAAACCAAAAACTCAACTTTTGAACACATCTATGAAGAAAGTATTTTGTGAGCAGGACTCCTTAGCTTTTAAGGTACGTTTTATTAACTTTAGCAAAGATTCTGCATGTGCTATGGGATTACATCCTTAAAATCAAATGTGCCAAAATGGGTCATTTGAAATCACTGCCTCAACGCAGCTTGGAGTTGGCATTTTGCTGATCAGCTCACCGTGTACTCTTGGGTACTTTCTCTATAAAGTGGTTACAGGTCCAGCCTTCCAATATTATAGTTGGATGCACTATGTAAAAGGGCCATTTTCTAGTAAGTACCTTACTTGCTTCAGAGCCAGAGTGTAGAAGCTCTTTCATCAGTCACAGTTTTGAAACAGGGATGCAGTGTATCCATTTGTTCAAAATAGACGGTGTGCCCTGTGTTGGAAATGGTGATAGAAATCAGGAAAGAACTTATAACCAATGCTGTGCAACATAATTTTAAAAACAAACAAAAAAAATAAAGTGCCTAATCTGACCCACAAAATGAGACATCTGCAAACCGCTATAGCAAATTGTGTAATGAACGGCATCTCCAGGGTCTCGTCATACAATTCAGAGCTGTTTTTGGCTGTCTTTCATTTTGGTTTGAAGACAGATTGTTTTACAAGGTACATCAGCCTTCAGGGAATAGCAATTTCCTCTACCCTTTCCCCCCTCCAACAACACCAATGTAACTTTTTAAACTCTCTATCTTTGATCAAAAATATATTACTTAGCACAGTAAGTAAACAGCCCAACAATTTGTCATTGAAATTATTGCTTCCTGTGACTATTTTTAGTGTTTTTTCTTTAACATTTACTGAGCAATTCGTAATGAGAGCTGATAACCTTGCCATTTGTTTTTTATTTTTGTAATGATCTCAGAAAAACGTTTTGAAATATGATCTGCTCTTTAATGAAATGGGTAAACTACTATGCTGCCAGGAATTGTACCCAACTTCCTCACTCTGTAGTCATGGGAACTCAAGCAACAACCGCAACCCACACACATAATGCAGGAAATGATACAGAACACACATATTACATTTTTGTGGTGATCTGTTTACCAAGAAAGGCCACTTTAGCATTACTGAAACTCCAGAAATATTAAATTAAGGAGATTCAAAATGTGGAAATGCTGGTAGAGCACTATGCTCAATTATAAAGTATTTTGCTTTTTGAAACAGTTTGAAAGCCACCTATTAAATAATGAAGTTTATTTAACATAATACATTTAAATGTGACAGGAAAAGCAGCCTAAATACAATACTATTCCATTTTGCTCTTTGCTGCTATGTAAAATCTTTCTCAGCCCTAAATATGTTCTGAATACTTTTATCATTCTTAAATACAGCTTTATTATTTTTATTGTTATTTTAGTTTGATATGAATATTACAATCTATATAGGAAAGCAATCAACATCTATTGATTATTATTTATAGGCTCTACTTTTTATTTATTTATAGGCTCTACTCTTCTCTAGCAAATTAGAGAAGTTATGTCGTTGTACATATTGTTTTTTCCTGTTCCTCAATTTTCTGTGGAGAATTTATTTTCTCTCTTATTATTGTTTTGGAAATATGTTGCATCTCATGTTTGCAAGAGTCCTTAAAAGTTAGGGGTTATCAGTTCCATTTTTTCCCCTATATTTGATATGCATCTAGAAAACACAGAACAAGTTTTTACTTGTTCTATAATACTTATGGACTACACAGTGGATAATTTGAATTTAGAGACAGATATGATTTACTTTATTATTAATAAATATGTATATTTTACTACTATATACTATGTTTAATGATCACTTTTATATGATTTCTTAATATAGCAGTAAGAATAATTCTATAGTTGGTGGAAAAAACAGTTTCAGTTCTCTTATGATACCAGTCTTAATCACTAGTCTGATAGCTGTAAAAAAAAAAAAAAGAAAAGAAAAAAAACACGCATATTTATAGCATTTCAGGCTCCCTGCTATGCTTCCCAAATGCTTTGCCCCATAAAAAACTGTGGAATGAAAAGAAAAAAGAAACACTGAAACTACACAACATCTCAGAAATGTATAAATTCAAGATTCTGTGTAGTCCCTTCTGATGTGGTGGTGCCTTTTGAGGTTTCACAATGATATTGTTGAAACATCTCTCTGCCTTCTCTTTGATTTCCCCCAATATCTTCTTGAGTGTCTGAGTCAAAAGTACTCTGCTAGCAACTCTTTGGACCAAGCTAAGAATCCTCCAGAGCTTTCTTGAATGTTGGTTAACTAATGAGAAAGTCTATAACTAAGAAGCGACTTATTTTCTTACATTTTATTCTATTAAATGTGCAAAATTGGAGAGAGAGATATATATACATACACACCCAATTTATATGTATATATACATACCCAAGTTATATATGTGTATATATAATCTACATATATAATATTAATATATATAATATATATACCCAATTTACATATATAATATGTGTGTATATGTGTGTGTGTGTGCACCTGTACACACACACACATATATATATGCTAAGGAGTCATATTCCTAGTAGTCTCACTCCATAAAGATAAGTGAAATTACCTGCCACAATTCTCAAGGTCTGTTTTTTGATGGAAAAGGGAGGAAATGTAAAATCATACTCTCCTTTTCCTTCCAAACACTGTCATAAAAACAAGTTAGGTTGTGTAAATGTTTTTCTTGAAATTCAAATTTGTGGGAGTTTTTGCATTGAAAATCTTCTATTTTATAAGAGCTATTAAGAATTTTATGAGCTATTCAAAAAGAATACATTTCCCCTTAAAAGAAAACAAAGATAGTAATTTCTTTAAACATTAACTTTTCTTTATTATTGATAAATACTATTTTAAGTTAGGAAATCTTTAAAGACACTAAAATGTAAGCAAAGAGAAAATATTCTTACTTTTTGCATTGTAACTAACTTGGAAAGTGATGGGGTGACTAAAATAATTTTAAAAGTGAAATGAATATTAATCTCAGAACTTCCAAGAAGGGATAGCAACAAAAATAATAAAGGTTTTCACTCTGCTTTCCCAAGGATACACCTTACATCTTTCAGGGAAATCTAAGCCAAGTGCTCATGGCAATAAGACTGTCTGTCCTTGGACTGGCAGCTGCTCGACTTCTCCCTTAGCTGTTGATAAAGTGCAATGGTTAGCAGCTGTTAAAAAAACAAAAACAGAGGAAGGAAGGCCCACTAGTGAACACTATAATCGTCATTAAAACAGGAATACAGACCCATTTGCTTCAACATTGGATGTCAAAACATTTACGTACAATGACCATACTTCTATATTTGGTATGTTTACTCCAAATAAATTCTTAGAAATTGTCCAAAATAGGGCAAAAAATTTAAAGAAAACTGAAATCACCCACTAGACTGTAAGTTTCTCAATAACAGGGATTTTTGTGTACTTTGTTTACAAATGTGTCTCAAGTGTTTGGACCACGCCTGCATCATAGTAGATACTTGATAAATATTTTATGCTTGAATTAATAATTTCATAATATCCTAATCTTGTATTCTGTGCTCAATAAAGACATTTAGGAGAAACCTAAGTTTTAGGCTTGTTTTAACATGTAGCCTTTATATATGAAATTCTAACTTTAATTTATTTGAAGTTTTAATATCACAGAGTTAAAACAACCCTGCCATATGAGATCTTGTGCTGGTTTAGAGTGAGGACCCTGGAATCAGACTTGGATCAGACTTACGATCTTGGCCTCACCACTTAATAACTTTGTGATCTTGGGAAAATGGCTTAGTGTATCTATGAATTGGTTTCTTTTCTGCACAATATAGGTGTTTTTAAAGATAACTAGCTTATAAAGTTGTTGTGAGGACCGTATATTTAAGAGGGTTTTAGGTTTTAACGTATGTACTCCAGTATATAAAACAAATCTTTATTCACTGACTTATAAATGAGTACCTATATAGAGACAGTCTTGTAGTTAACTTACTGAAATATAGGATCTGAAGGGTTTTAAGATTTCAGGTCATCTTAAAAACATTCTCAGTATCTTAACGGTTGGAATTGACATGCATGTATCAGTCTCTCTTTAGTAGTATATACCTGATCAAAATACATGTTGAACAATTATCAGCTTAAACAACTTCACATGCATTTAACAAAATGGCTAGACAGATAAGCAGAATTTGGGGAGAATAATTATAGCTAAAATTTACTGAGCACTTTCTAATCCCAGATATTACACTAAGTGCTCAAAAGACAAAGTTTTGATGCCAATATAAAGGGTCACAAGAATAAAATTTATGGAGAACAGAAAAATCCCCAGAGAAGTAGGGCCCAAGTACAAAATCACAGATGGATATTCATGCAATCACACGATATGGGTTGTTGAACTGGTTTAAAGTGAATCTGAAATTGCAGTTTCTTCATTTAAGAACATTCCTGGGGCACGTAATATATGCCAAGAATTGGGAATAAGGGACATTGTTTTTATCGAAGACTTGATAGGTAGTGGCACACCTTGCTTTAGCTTGCAAGGCAAAATAAAAACATTAAAAGGCTGCTGATGACTTTGTAAAGTACTCGATATCTCTCTCTCCCTCCCTTTTTCTTTCTCTTTCTCTCTCTCCTAATGACGGTTTAGCTGGAAATGGTTCTATTACTAGAAACACTAAGAGCAAGAATACAGTTCCTGACAGCCTAAATTTGATTTATTCAACAAACATCATATATACAGAAGCAGCTTCCTGGTTTCATTGTCTTGACACCATCTCCTCCCATTGTTTCCAGCAAGGGCTATAATTTCTAATACTTCTGATAGTGTCTCAGGAAGCAGAACTAGTATGGGAAGAATATTAACTGTAAAGGTAGAGTGGCAACCTCTGATGTGAAAGACAGTCTAGAAGGATGAATGAAAAATCTTAACCAGTAAGACCATTGGCCACATAATGAAACAGTCAACACTGTAAAATTATACCATCTCATTGTCAGCTAAGGAGCCAGATTTCTTCTAATTAAGGGAAATCTTAGTAAATGTTTCCATTTTACATTAAGACAAAGGGCCTGACAGGTATTTTATTCTATTTCAAATATATAAACACAATGGTGGCAGTCGTTTAATATAATGGGTTAGCCTAATAGTTAGAGTTTGAGTCTTTCAGGTGAGTTTTACTTTTTGAAACTGCAGCTCCATGCTAATTGCTTCGGTGGTAAATTAGGATTCTCTTAAACTAAGATTTAAGCCAGGATTATGACACATTTTAGGAGTTAATTAGCAAAACAGATTCAAATAATACTAAATACCTTCTAAAAAAAAGTAGAAGTTTACATTAAATATTTTTCTTACTTTTCATCATGTATAATATTGTTCTACTCGCGGATGGGCATGCTATAGCCTGTGGGCCACATCCAGCCTGCCACCTGTTTTGTTACAGCCCAGGAGCTAAGAATCATTTTTATCATTTTAAGTGGTTGAAGAAAAATAAGAATATTTTATGAAACGTGGCAATTATATGCAACTCAAATTTCAGTGTCTATAGTTACAGTTTTATTGGAACGTAGGCAGTCTTGTTTGTTTCTGTATAGTCTAGGGCTGTTTTCACACTACAGTGGCAAAGTTCTGTGAGTAGCTGTGACAGAGACCGTACGGCACACGAAGCCTAAAGTATTTACTATCTTGTCCTTCATGGAAAAGTTTGCTGACCACTGTTCAAGCTCATTGCACTGATACTCCCCTGAAAGAAAAATCGTAGAGAAAATGAATGCATGTACAGTGGTCTGAGTCCAAACCACTTAAGCAAAATAACAATGTTTTCATTCTCCTTGGTACTTTAATCCTAATTAAAAGGTAATAAACATTTCTAAAATAGAGGACCAGGAGAAAAGCCGGACTAGAAGTTAAATTTTTTGCAGCTCACAAGAGCAAGATAGCCACTTGTGCCCAAAGTTCTTTGTTAGGCTTCTGTGCCCAGACTTGGTCTGGGCATGCCATGATTCCAACAATGAATTCGGATCATAAAAGAGGACAGAGCTGGCCAAAATCTGACTTGGTACCAGCTGTGTGAATTTGCTCCAGCGTCCCAGTGGGTCCCTGGCTCGGCAGATCTCTGATGAGAGCACAGATTAACTACATATCTCCTCTGTAAAGTTCTGCTTTCTATTCTCCAACCTACTTGACTTCACATAATTCAGCAGGTCATTTTTTTTTCTTTCTTTCTGTTTCTCTCAGAACCAGAGCTACCATCCGTTCTAAAGTATGTACTAAGCCATCAAAGGAATGTAAAATATTTATTTTCATGCAAATGTGGGCATTATCTGGAAATTTCTGGTTCCAGGCTAATGGGCTGGGCTTTGAAAATAACTTTCTCAGTGTGTTGAAGAATATTTTCTTCATTTTTATGGCATTGCTTTACTTACTATTATAGTGATTGTTATACACCATTACACTTTAAATATGTTTATACCTTTACATTTTGCTCATCATATGTACTTGAAAAAGATGACTCTAAATAGAATAAAAAGACACATTTTCATTTATGACAATTTCACTATGTGAGGGAAAGATGATAGGTTGAATCTTACATTAAAAGCCTTAAACCTTTTAATTTGCATTATTACACTATTTTTCTTTAAAATTAATTACATTCTGGGCAGAAGTTAATACACTATACTTATAATTTAGAGAATTAAAACTTTCACTAGCACTATACAATTATTACATTGCTTTTTAATTGTGTTTTACAGATTCACTAGACTGTTGGTGAGTGGAAATGCCAATGTAAACTAAAGTACCATTTAAAAAATGATTGTATTTGAAAAGCAATATAGACCTTTAAAATCTCTGTTCTGTTACCAGTTTGGGAAAAATGGGGATAAAAATTAGAGCCTAAATAGGATGTTAGCTATTAAGCTTCTTCAACGTTTAAACTCTAGCCAACAGCTTAGATCATAGAAGAATGGTTCCCAGATCAACTGATCTCAAGCTGTTCAAACATCTACCAGGGTAATTTTTTCCACCAGTATGCAAAAGAGAAGTTAATAAAAAAAAGGAATTTTAAGCAACACATTTCTATCATACAGAGCAAACCTCATAGATATAAATCTCAGAGGAGTTTGAGGCCTGCCAAATTCCAATCTCACATATACATTTAGATTGGATCTAATTTACCAGCATACAACAAGTTTACCATACAGACCAGCAAATTAAAATGAGAAAAACCAAAATAGTTACCTCTTTGTTCACAGAGATCATGAGTGACTTATTCTTGCTCTGTTTTTATTAGAAATACTGAGCTTATAACCTTAAATGTTAGTTCAAATGTGGTCAAAATTATGTTTCTTCTACTGTACATAAGTTTTCTCATGAAGTTAATTTAAGTTGTTCCTTTTCTAACTGGTTCCTATAAGATTGTGTTATAAAATAAAATAAAAAACATTATGGACATTTCTTATGCCTTTGAGTTGGAAATACCTGTGAATTTGTAAGTATTCATGACATCTTGGCTCAGTTGACTTTCACCCTAAAGTAAGAACCTCACGGCCTCCTGGTAGATATCTATTAACTGCATATGTTGGCTTTGCACTGGGACCCAGTTTTTCTAAATATACTTTATTGAGCATTTTCCACTTTCCCCATAGTGTGTCATTCTTCGGGGTCTTTGACTTTACAGGTGTGTCATGCCCTCCTTTCCAATGAAAGCCATTCACTTCATTTGAAAGAAGAAACATACTATTTATAATAACTTACCATTTTTTCAAGGTTACAAAAGCCAAGATCTATATCAGAGTGTGGAGAATTGTTTTCTCCCCAACTCAGCCTCATTTTGTCACTTCTCACCGAAGTATCTTTGCAGGTACTTAGTGTCTCAAAAACTTCTCATGAAAAGTGATTCCTCCCACGTTGAAAGAACTAACAATTAGCGCTCTTCTCCCATTCTGGCATCCCTGTCTCCAAGCTAGGAAATAAGAGAAGTTTCACTACATTGTTCCATTACAGCGTTTTTTAAAGGCAGGAATTTGAAAATTTTATTACTATAGAATAAGTTTCTAGATTATATTTTATTTTCTGTTTAGGTATTAATGAGAAATATAGAACCAAATGAAGATAATCAGGGGAAAAATAATGCACTGTCCTTGTGAAAATACAGCTTAAAATGAAATTAAAAGCACCAAATTTGTAATTTGTAATAGAACATTAAATAACTTTCAAAATCAGTAACAATTCAATCAGTAGCATCTAAATCGAATTTGAACTAATGACAGGTATAAAGACTGTATGAGCCAATGACTGTAGCTCTTAGTCACCAAAGTCCACTAAACATATAGAATCAATCTGTATGATTGTTAGGACAAAAAAATTAAAGTAATTTTTTATCAGTTTAAATTGATACAATTAATTGATGGTATTGATGGTATTGATTTTCCAATACAACAGATACATCTGTTGAAGCTTAGCTCACCTTTATACACATGAGTATATATTGTACAATATAAAATTTTATAAATTTTTACAAACTATAAATTTAAAAACTTTTAGGAAATAATATAAACTTATCTTTTCATCATTATGTCTTCTGTGTCAACAGTTATATCAGGTTGGTATAGTTTGAAGCATAAAGTGATATTTGTAAAGGGCTGTTTTTCTATAAATACTGGATTTTTAGACTGAATGTTAATAGAATTTATTGATATTCAAAAACGATACATTGGGGAGGCATTGTTTTAACATGTGGCAGGAGGAGTTAAAACTTGGCTTCTTAATTGCTAAATAGTCATAGCAAATCAATTCACTTGACTTAAATTGCTTTATGATAACATCAAGTTGGAGGCAGAGGGTTAGGCAAGAGAAGTTTTGACTAGGAGTCAAGTGACATTTAATTTAATTTTTAATTAACATAGGGAGTTTATTTAATTTTTAATTTATATTGAAGTATAGTTGATTAACAATGTTGTTAGTTTCAGGTGTACAGCAAAGTGATTCAGTTATACATATACATGTAGTTATTCTTTTTCAAATTCTTAGTTTTGAGCAGAGTTCCCTGTGCTATACAGTAGGTCCTTGTTGATTATCTATTTTAAATATAGTATTGTCTATATGTTAATCCCAAACTCCCAATCTAGTCCTCTCCCACACCCTTCCCCCCTGGTAACCGTAAGTTCTTCTCTAAGTCTGTGAGTCTGTTTTCTAAATAAGTTTATTTGTATCATTTTGTTTAGATTCCACATATAAGCGAGATTATATGATAATTGGTCTTTCTGTTTCTGACTTACTTCACTTAGTATGATAATCTCCAAGTCCATCCATGTTGCTGCAAATGGCATTATTTCATTCTTTTTTAATGGCTGAGTAATATTCCATTGTATATATGTACCAATCTTCTGTATCCATTCATTTGCCGATGAACATTTAGGTTGCTTTCATGTCTTGGCTGTTGTAAACAGCATTGCAATGAACATTGGGATGCATGCATCCTTTCAAACCATGTTTTTCCTCAGATATATGCCCAGGAGTGGGATTGCTGGATCACATGGTAACTCTATTTTTAATTTCTTAACGAACCTCCATACTGTTCTCTATAGTGGCTGTACCAATTTACATACCCACCAACACTTTTCTCCACACTCTTTACAGAATTTGTTTGTAGACTTTTTATGATGGACATTCAGACTGGATTTTTGGATTCAGTTTGCTAGTATTCTGTTGAGGATTTTTGTGTCTATGTTCATCAGTGATATAGGCCTGTATTTTTTTTGTGGTATCTTTGTCTAGTTTTGGTGTCAGGGTGATAGTGGCCTCATAGAATGAGTTTGGGAGTGTTCTTTCCTCTGCAATTTTCTGGAAGAGTTTCATAAGGATAGGTGTTAACTCTTCTCTGAATGTTTGATAGAATTTGGCTGTGAAGCCATCTGGTCCTGGACTTTTGTTTGTTGGGAGTTTTTTAATCACAGTTTCAATTTCAGTACTTGTGATTGGTCTGTTGATACTTTCTATTTCTTAATGGTTCAGTCTTGGAAGATTGTACCTTTCTAAGAATTTGTCCATTTTGTCTAGATTGTCCATTTTATTGGCATATAGTTGCTTGTAGTAGTCTCTTATGACCCTTTGTGTTTCTGTGGTGCCCGTTGTAAATTCTCCTTTTTCATTTCTAATTTTATTGATTTGAGCCCTCTCCCTTTTTCTTGATGAGTCTGGCTAAAGGTTTATCAATTTCGCTTATCTTTTCAAAGAACCAGATTTTAGTTTCATTGATCTTTTCTATTGTTTTCTTCATCTCTCTCAAGTGACATTTTAAATTTAAAATATTAGAATGTATGTGTATCAATTAAGAATTTGACAAAACCAGCCCCAAATACCATTTACCATTCTTCTACAGTTTGTTTGCTAAAATACATTTTGACCCATAATTATTTAATTTTTACCTATTTTTGTTTAAAGTAAAAGAAACTTATTGCCAATAAATATTTTACAAAAACATGTGCAAACACAGTTTTGAGAACTAAATAAAAACTGATGTTATTTAATTAAGAAATACTTGGCTGGGCTTCCCTGGTGGCACAGTGGCTGAGAGTCCGCCTGCCAAGGCAGGGGACACAGGTTCGTGCCCCAGTCCGGGAAGATCCCACATGCAGCAGAGCGGCTGGGCCCGTGAGCCATGGCCGCTGAGCCTGCGCGTCCGGAGCCTGTGCTCCGCAACGGGAGAGGCCACAACAGTGAGAGGCCCGCGTACCGCAAAAAAAAAAAAAAAAAAAAAAAAAAGAAAGAAAAAAATAAGAAATACTTGGCCATATATGATGGTTCAGACAAATTTAAAGAGCTACTAAAGGGCTAGAAAAAGTGGAGATTCCTTGCATAGAAACATCTTAATATTAAAGTTATTGTAAATTTGATTTTAAAATGTTTTAAGTCATGCAAAAATTCATTTAGTGATGAAATGTTGAGTGGAAGCTATACTTTAGATTACACAGTTGTTTGTAAACAGAATTCCAGCTAATGACTTTTAATATGGAAAAACGTTCAATAAGGGAGAAATAATCCAAACAGACAATTAAAATTTGAAAGGAGAAACTGAGGAAATTGATTCGAAGATTCAGAAAATGTGTTTTTTTCCAACAAATGCTGCTTATCTCAAAAGGGTAGCATGGCGTAAGAGGATAGTAAAGAAAAATCAACTTTTTAATTTATTCATTTCTGATTTGTTACTATGAATATGTATTTTTATAATTAATAAAAGGAGAATACTGTGAGGCAAATGAATCAAAGTTTATAATTTTGTGCAGAAGGAGAGAAAAATATATGTAAAGTGTGTGCCCCCTACATGCTTACATGGCTCAGGACGTTCAAAGATGTTTAATTTGATCCAGCAGGAATATGGATGGATATTCTCTTCACAAATATACTGGGCATCCAGCGGTCATTTTTAGCTTTATCTTCGTCCTGCAGAGTGTTATACATAGGCATCCATCCTCCTGGGTTTGCTAAATGCTGTCAGGGGAAGATGCATGGCATGGGAGTTATTGCTTCTGTTTCTCAATGCTAAAGTTACTGGGGATAAACTGACTAGTGTACTTAATGCTGTTCATGTGAAGGTCTACTCAAGTAAGAATCAATGGTGTAAATGTTTAAAGTTCCCACTCCAGTGAAGGCTGTGGTTGGCTGGTAGGTGCACATCAAACATGATTCTTTGGTACCCAAATGGTTCTTCTCCAAACACACTTGTTTCCATTCCTCTCCAGCTCTGCTAGGCAGCATCTCCCTACTTTTAGGCCTTCTTCTTCTATTAAAAAACTCTCCTATTACAAAACAAGCCTTTGATTTTAAAGCTTCTCTTGCCTACCTTCTTGCCAATGAGCATTGGTAAAGAACACATTCATTGTCTATAAATTGATGGTAATTCACAGCATTCACACATAGATACTGAACAATTTTAACATGTATATCATTAGTCTGCTTCAAAAATGATGTATATCCAACAGTGGAGTGAAACAATAAAGGAAATAGTTTTGTTTTAAACTTCTAAAAAATATGGATTTTTTATGCAACATAGGGCACTCGTCATGTTAGAATCAAATTCTTTCATATCGAACCAAACTTATCTTGGAAAATAATAAATATTAAATATTTATGCCATGAGTTTTAATTTTTAGACCACAATTTTTTGGGAGCAGTAAATCTATTGGAGTTCTTTGAATTTATTCTATTTGGAGTTTATTGAACTTCTTTGACATATAAACTAATATTTTCATCAAATTTGGGAAGATTTGGGCCATTATTTTTTCAAATATTGTTTCTGCCTTTTTCTCTTTCTTCTTCTGAGACTACGCTTATGTATATATTGGTGTGCCAGGTAGGGTCCCACAGGACTGAGTCAATGATTCCTATTTGATTTACTTTTTTATTCCTCAGACTAGATAATCTCAATTGCCTATTTTCAAGTTTATGGATACTTTCTTCTACTAGCTCACATCTGCTAGTGAGTCCTTTTAGTGAATTTTTATTTTTAGTTCTTTTACTTTTCAACTCCAGAATTTTTAAAATAATTACTGGCTCCATATTGACTTTCTCTAACTGATGAGACATTGTTTCACAATTTTGTCTGTTCTATAGACTTTTTCTTTAGATTTTAGAAATAGTTATATGAGCTGATTTGAAATATCTGTCTAGTAAGTCCAACATCTGGACTCCTTCAGGGAAGTTTCTATTGACTTTTATTTCCTGCATATGGGTCATACTTTCCTGTTCATTTACATGTCTCATAAATTTTTGTTTAAAACTTTATATTTTAGATAATGTGGCAATTCTGAAAATTGGCTTCCTATCATGGTTCTTTTTCTTGTAGGTTAACTTAATGGTCATCCAATGATTGTTCAAATATTTTCTTTAATGACTTGAACCAGTAAATCTTCTATCTTTTCCAAGGGGTTCATGTTTGTGCTGCGGCATGCTTTAGTGCTCAGGAAGCTTACAAGTATGCCTAGCTTTAACCTCCTGCTTGTATAGATCAGCCATGTGAGGGATCAGGTTCCTCCTTGGTCTTTCTGTGTATGTAAACAGAACTGCACACTTGCCAAACTTTTAAATCCTGAAGAGTATCTCAGAGCTTTACAAAGCCTCCCATAGACAGATTCTTCTCTGGATTTTCCTTTAAAATTTTTGACCAGGATTCTGCCTGCTCCAACTAGTATCACAGACTTAGGTAGTTTTTACAATCCAAAAAAACTCTCAAGAACTTAAAGATATGACTTTACATATTGAAAAAGACCACAGTGGGGGAAGGAAAGAAACTCAAGAAATGAATATGACCTAAGGATTTTATATTCATTCAAGCTCTTCTTCAATTATCCAGGTTATAGAAAAACATTTTTAAGCATACAAGAATTCAGGAAATCCTTTTCTAAAGAGCCATCTTGGGAAATCTATTTTATATATAGACACATATATATAAAGTTCATTTATAATCTTTTTTTCTATTACTAAGATATATTTGACATATAACTTTCTATTACTTTTAGGTGTTTAAATAATCCTAATTCAATCTTACTATAAATATCAACTTTTTTATAACTAGTCAATATGACATTAAGATTCACACAGAAAATAAACCTTCAAGAATGTCTAGGACATAGAGAACGGACTTAAGGACATGGGGAGGGAGGGGAAGCTGGGGTGAAGTGAGAGAGTAACGTTGACATATATACACTACCGAATGTAGAATAGATGGCTAGTGGGAAGCAGCTGCATAGCACAGGGAGATCAGCTCGCTGCTTTGTGACCACTTAGAGGGGTGGGATAGGGAGAGTGGGAGGGAGGCTCAAGAGGGAGGGGATATGGGGATATGTGTATACATATGCTGATTCACTTTGTTGTACAGCAGAAACTAACACAACATTGTAAAGTAATTATACTCTAATAAAGATGTTAAAAAAAAAAAAAGAAAAAAGAGAGATATACAACTTTGACTTAATAACAGATTCTTAAAGGAAAATTGCTCATGGAGTTAATTATTATGAGTGAATCTGAAGGTTTACTTTAGTGTGATTCTCTGGGTAACAGCTTTGAAGCTTCCTCTTCCGGTGTTTGAAACATGCTCTTTCTTTTTTTTTTTTTTAGATTATTTAACATAGATATTTTTAAAATTTTTATTGGTGTATGGTTTTGATTTGCAGTGTTGTGTTGGCTTTGGTTGCAGAAAAGTGAATCAGTTATACATTACATATATCCACTCTTTTTTAGTTTCTTTTCACATATAGGCCATTATGGGGTATTGAGTAGAGTTTCCTGTGCTATACAGTAGCTCCTTATTAGTTATCTAGTTTGTGTGTGGTAGTTTGTATATGTCAATCCCAACCTCCCAGTTTATCCCTCCCCCTTACCCCTTGGTAACCATAAATTTGTTTTCTGCATCCGTAACTCTATTTCTGTTTTGTAGATAAGTTCATTTGTACCCTTTTTTTTAGATACCACATATAGGCAATATCATATGATATTTGTCTTTCTCTGTCTCACTTATGAAGCATGCTCTTAAACAAGGCCACAAGAACAAGATCAGGAGCCTGCATAGCTTTTTTACTTTTTAGTTTGGGAATTGCCCTATGCCTGCTCCCTTTCCCTCTGTCCATGACTTTCACAGCTTTCATCTTACTTGGCTTTCACCTGGTTCCGTCCCTTTCCCTGGTGCTGACACTGGATGCAGGATCTTGTTGAGCCCTGGCACTTCCTTGGTGTGCCATTTCCAGTGTGGACTCTTCATGTCTACACATACCATGGCTACAGCCAAGTGGTACCATGTCCCTCACCCTTGCCAGGTCTCACAGGTGAAACACTTCAAAAGGAGCTCCCAAAGACCCTGTCTGTTTGAGGATGTAGAAAAGAGACTTATATAATTATACAGTTTTTAAAACCAATCATCAGAATTGGAAAAGTGTGAAATTATGGGTACATTACAATTCCACCAAAGAACTGGATGAGCAATATTACTGATTCCACAGAAAAGAAATCCTGGAAAATGATAATTAAATTCACGTTCTTCTTTATATTTCATCAGAATGCTCTAAATTGTCATTCTTTAAACCACATTTTAAAGTAATGTGATGTTTTCCAAATTGTGGGTCATGTCCCTTTAATGGGTTATGAAATTAATTTAATGGGCAGTGAAAAGCAGTTTGAATAGTCTAGACTAGTTTAGAATGAAACGGAATAGAATAAAAATATTAAAGTGAAAAAAAAAGAATGTCTAGGAAAACACTAAGCTATGAGTGGGAACCAGTCTTACCACATATTAATGTATGTTATAAAAAGCTTCTATAATCAAAATTGGATAACTATATGGATGTGCCTTTGAGTCACCCCCACACTTTTTGGCCATTTCTAAACTGCTGTTAAGAAAATCAGGTAAAATTTCATTTTTTTTCTTCAGTGATTGTACTATTTATTTCTAGAATTTCCAGTCCAGTTTTTAAAAATAATTTTCATTTCTCACCCTATCTGTTCCCTCATTAATACCATATTTTTCTATGTGTCTCTCTCTTTTTATACATATATATGTGTCTTGTATACACGCACACACACACACATATATATATATTTCCATAAAAAATATTCCTGCTTTAAAGTCATTATCAGTGAACTCCAGTATCTAAACTGTCTTGGGTTCAGTTTTTATATTTTTTTTGAATTAGTGGTTAAATTCTCCTTTACTTGAATGTCGAACAAATTTTGATTGTGTGCTGCACCTTCTGGATGACATACTGAATAATTCCCCCAGAAAGTGTTGTTTTGGGGTTTGTTTCTGGTTGACATCTAGAACAGAGATCCAAGTCACTGTAGGTCTGTAGAAAGCCCAATATTTTTTTCAGTCTCCTCTGGTTGGAATTCTACTTCCAAATTCTGTCTCCCTTAATGATTTTGTTGAGACTTGGATTTTGGTTTGTTAGGGCCAGTCTAGTGTAGGTTTTACTATAGGTATGGACCTTACTCCTAATTTAGGACCTTCCGTGAGAATCAGATAATTTATCTTTTCTGGCTACAGCTTGAACTCTTAAATCCCTCAGTATTGACTGACTTCTGTTAACTGTGTTTGCCCTGTAGCAGTCGCTCCATGGTAACTTCATATAAGCAGTCACATCCTCTGATCTCTGCTTGATCTCCAGCTTCCTGTAGAGATCCAGTACAATCATGGGCTCGTCCCATGAGTTTTCCTTTTCGCAGGAATTGCAGTCTGCACTGCCTGCTGTCCAATGTCTGAAAATAGTTGCCTCATGTGTTTTTGTTTTGTTTTGTTTTTTCCGAATTCTATGATTGTTTACCACACCAGGGTGAGTTTAGTTCCAGCTATTTTGACATTGCCAAAAGAAACAGAAGTCCCTTGCATGATTCTTAATTGTTTTATTTACTGGTATTTCATAGGCCTTACTTCATAAATGCAGTAAGTTACGTCAGTACATTTTTGTGATGCTGGAAGTTCCTTACATTCTTGGGATTAAATAAGAATTAGCCAAGTTGCATCTGTCTTTTTATATACTATTATTTCAAGTTTGTTAGTATTTTACCTGATGTTTTATGTTATATTCACAGTGAAATTAATGTCTGGGTTAATTTTAGTGATACTTCTTCTTTGGTGTCAGACAAATGCTACTTCAGAATGGACTGGAAAGTTTTTTATATATTTCCACATTTTGAGACCATTTAGATAGTATTTCTCTCTTATATGACTATTTGATAGGTTTTTGTATACTATTTTAAAAACCTAGTGTCTTACCTCAGGGGTAAATTGCTGTAATAAATACTATTGTAATAATAATTTTATTGTGTTTTCTTATATATATATATACAAGAATTACTTTAGGGAACATAATTTAATTGGAATTGCCATTTTATAGGACATGAACCTATTGTTCCAAAGTGTTTGTACCAATTTACATTCCTACCAGTAGGATATGAGCCTCTCTCCCTATCTATATCCTCACTTATACTTGTTATAGTCTTTTAATTTTGATAAATTTGGATGGGAAATATGTCAATTTGTTTCATTTGAGTTATTATTTTTGTTTTAATTTTCATGATGTAGAGTGAAATTGAGATCCTTTTTATATTTTCCATTCTTTATTCCAAACCTTTATACAATTTTTTATTTGGTGTTTGGAATATTTCTTACTAGTTCATAGTTGTTATCTGTAAAATCTAGATGCCAATTCAATGTCAATTTTTCCACTGCAAATAGCTTTTACCAGTTTGTGGCTTAACTTTATTTTCTCTTTTATTGAAATATGTTTTAATTTCAACATAGTCATTGTAATGAATTATTGCTTTACCATTTGTTTTCTATATTTTCCAAGAAACCCTTTTTTATTCAAAGGCCATAAAAACATTTTCTTACATTTTGTTTTGTAATTTATAAATTTTGACTTTGTACATGTATTTCTGGGACAGGAAAAAAATGCTTCCCTTTCTCTATTACGTTACACTCTCATAGCACTTCTGACACTCCTCTTCTGACACCAAATATATGGGTTTTTTTTCCCTACACCAAGCGGTTTTTCAACGACTGCCTCCCTGACTTGAGACACCAATTGAAAGTTGAGACTGTCACCTGTGCTTCTGACCAACCAGCTATAAATTAGAGATTACCACAACCCCCTCCTCAGGTTCCATATTTTGCTAGAATGGTTCACAGAACTCAGGAAACAGTTTACTGAGTAGGTTACTGGATTATTATAAAAAGGATACAACTCAGGAACAGCCAGATGGAATAGGATGCACAGGGCAAGGTTACGGAGGAAGGGATGCAGAACTTCTATGCCCTCTCCAGTACCTCCTTGTCATCCCCAACCTGGAAGCCCTTTGAACCCCATACTTTACAGAATTTTATGAAGATTTCACTATATAGTTATGATTCCATATTTAAATCTTTGGCCATTGGTGCAATCTCCAACCTCTCTTCCCTCCAAAGGTCAGGGGGAGAAGGTGGAGAGCTGAAAGTCCCAGTCCTCTAAATTAGATCATTTGTTCCCCTTGGCAAGCAGCCCCCATCCTGTGGGTATCTAGGGGTTTTCAAAAAATCACTCATTAACATAAACTGAGGTGTGATTGAAAGTATCTTTTTATGAATAACGAACGTCATTCCTTTCACCTTTATTGCTCTGGAGTTATTTCAAAAACTGAGGACAAAAGAACAAACACTGTAACAAAAGATGCTCCCATGACTCTTATCACTTAGGACATTATAAGGGTTTTAGGAGCTCTGTGTCCAAGAACTGCGGACTAAGACCAAAATATATATATTCTTATTAAAAAACATAATATCACATTATTTAACTTACCAATCATCATTTTTATGGCATAGGTATTAAATTATCTTCTGTACGGATAATCAATTTTTCCAGCACGAATTAGTAAATTGTTTACTAATAGTGATAGATTTTGTTTGATACAATCTCTGTGTGACATAATTTTTGTATACTGTGGTATATTTCTAAACTCTCAAATCTCTTATATTTGCTTCTTTCTCTGAAAATATTATAATATTTATGAACATTTTACAATAATCTTGATATCTCACTGGTTAACTGTTCTCACTTCATTCTCCTACAAAATTTTCTTGACTTTTTGGTGCTTCGTTCTTCTGTGAGGTTTTCTGGAGTTTGTCAGACTTAATTAAAAACTCTGTTGTTGGGCTTCCCTGGTGGCGCAGTGGTTGAGAGTCCGCCTGCCGATGCAGGGGACACGGGTTCGTGCCCCGGTCCGGGAAGATCCCACATGCCGCGGAGCGGTTGGGCCTGTGAGCCACGGCCGCTGAGCCTGTGCCTCCGGAGCCTGTGCTCCGCAACGGGAGAGGCCACAACAGTGAGAGGCCCACGTACCACACACACACACACACACAAAAACTCTGTTGTTAATGTAATTGCATTTAATTTATAGATCACTTTGCACAAACTTGATATCTTAATAATACTGAGTCTTTCAGTACATGAAGGTGTTGTATGTATTAATATATTGGGGATCTTATATTTTGTAATTATATTTTATAATTAAAATATGTCTTATTTTGTAATTATACAACATATATTATTTTTTGTAATTTTCTCTGCAAAGGTTTTTTTTTAGGTTTAATCCTAATATCTTCATGGTTTCTGTTGCCACAATAAATGGAATCATTTTTCTATGACATTTTCTTATTGACTTTAATCAGTATCTAAAATGTTGCTGATTTTTGAATTTTAATTTTTCAAGTTAGATATCCAGTTGGTTATCTTATTAGGTACAATATTTTGTCTATAGACCCACTTTGGATATTCTATGATATCATACTAGCCACCATAAAGAGATTTTTACTCTTGGTTTTAATTCTTCTAAATAGCATGTTTCCTGCAAAAGGGAACACATGACCTCACAAACTGCAGGGGAAGATGTGAAATGTAGCCTTGCTATAAACTCAGGAAGAGTAATGAGAATGGTGTGCATTTAGCCAAATTCTCTTACTGTCTGCCCTTCGGATCACCAAATATATAATTCTCTCTCCCTTCACAAATAATATACTCACTTAAAATGCCCATCATGTCACGCAGTCACTGCATTCAATTCAAAGTCCAAAACATCTCTTCTATGTGACAGCTTTTGATATTAAACAAAAGATCCATGTCACCACATGCAATATATAGTGGTAGGGCAGGATCGCTATATTAAATACCTCTAAGAGGAAGGTATAAACATATAAGGGAAAGAAAGAGAGTAATTCAAAGTCCCCAGAGGGCCAACATTTTGAAGGCTTTCATTCCATTCTCTGGAAAGAACTTCTTTGCCCATTATTTTCCATAGCTCTAGTTTCTGTCATTTTGGGGGCATCTCCTTGGCTTCATCAGAGATGGGTGTTGGGAGCCTGGCTTCCTTGGAGGATATGCTGAATTCAAAGTCTTCCTCCTTTTCATGGAAATTTTATTGGCTAAGCATTGTTTTAAGTCTCAGAAAGTCAAAGGCTTTTTAAGAATAAATGCTTGTTTCTTTGGCACAGTATTTCTTCAACAGTGCAACAGGCGTCTTATAAATTTGCTTTTAATAAGATACAAATTTCATTAACCACATCCATCCTTTTGCCCCATCCTCTCTCTCTCAACTTGATGGTGGCTGCCATGAGGCTATCTGGAGCAAGAGGGGGAAGGTCACAACACTTGATCTGATTTTTGCCCTTGGTCCCTTTATTTAACTGAGAAGTTCAAGCTTGGGATTATACTCTTAATACGATATTTTTCCCATATCATTTTGTTCAACTGAAATTTTTGGTAGGGCTGTGTTACTTTTGAATTTATCACCTTCCATTTAGACTCTGGAAGCAGCTAATCTGTTGAAGTCCACAATACCACAGACTTGTCTCTATTCCTTTCATGCCTGCTGGAGAACCAGCTATTCCATCATTGAGGTCAGCTTTCTCTTGTGCTTTACAAATCTTAGGCACTAATAGCCAACACATACTGTTTCCCAACTCTTTCCTCTAAAGATACAATTTCCAAAGAAATGTTGTTTGCCTCCCAATATACTTCAAGTATTATTTTTACCTGAAGTCTTCCAACTGAAAAACAAATGTCCCTGGGCTGATATATTAAGTATGGATGATTGGGACAAGTAGATTGTGGGGGCAATGGTAGTAGGCAAACATAGAATCATGGAAAGAAGTCAGGAAGCAAATATAATAATTCAGGAAGACATGATAGTGACTTTAGACAACATGGTGGCAGTGGGGATGGTACAAGGTCATCAAATTCTCAATATATACCTACAACAGTCTATATTATTTGATGATAGATTAAATATGAAAGAGTCCTATTTAAAGGATGACTACAAGATTTATAGTCAAAAAAATTTGTAAAGATGTTTTTGTCATTATTTCATAGTAAGTACTACAGTAAATGTTAGGGATACAAATATGAATAAGTCCCAGTGTCTTTCCTTCCACAATTTATTTTTTATTTGAGGAAATGGTCATACAACTAGATAATCACAATACAGTGTATTGTGGGTAAGTGTAATTATATAATTATGAAATGAGTGTTCTGGGACTATATAGGAGAGAGTAGATCACTTTACCTGGGTGGTGGGAAAGGGGGTAAGATTTTGCAAAGGAGGTGACAGGGAGTTGATTCTTGAAAGATGACTAGGAAGGTGCATAGGACTAGAAATTTAAAACACCTATTAAATGGGAAATTTTGTCCTTTATCACAGAGATATCAATTGCCCATATGAGCAGTTGTATAACAGACATAAGTACAGTCACTATCTGGTAGCAAATGTCGGCATTGCAATCTTACTAACATATTGTTTTCCCATTGGTTGCAAATTCTAAATCTTTCCTTCATGTTAATCTGCAGTCTGGGATCAGTTGAATCTCAGTTTGGCTACTAACTAGCTCTGTGAAACTTCATGAGGAAATTAACCTCTATAAGGTCTCATTCTCTTCAGCACAAATCAAGGTATGGACTCCACTGTTGCTCACATCACTTCCCATGGTGATCTAATCGAAAAAAACTCAAAGATAAGTTGAAAATACAATTATTCCTAAATAAAATTATTCATTGATACATTTATTATTCATGGATAAGATTGAATTAAACATTATCAAAATTTCCTAAATCAATAAACATGTCATGCCATATTTTCCATTTCCTTGGACAGATTTCAATAGGATGAAATGGTAAAAATCTCCCAAGTTAAAAAAAAACAAACTACATGCTTAATGAAAAATAGTCACATTTAGATTTACTGTATTATTGTGGTTAAATTATAATGAAATCAAACTTTGAATAACGGTAAGCAAATTTGATACTCCTAAAGTTTTATTAATTTGTTGCCAAAGAATAAATGGCACTTTCCTTACATTGGACCCTAAAGAAGCTCAACGGTAAATCATATTTATTTTAAGATGTTCATACGAGAAAAGGTTGAGACATAGATAAAATCTGAGGTATATCTCACCCTGAAAGTTTTGAGTTGCTTTGCCATGTGAGGTCATCCACTATAAAAATCAACAGTGAAATGATCTGATTTGAAAGAATCATAAAACTCAAAGGCAAATCTATATTTGGAAAATTCTAGTGATGTTTTGAAAACAACTTAATGACTCATCTAATGAATGAGATGGTGTGGCTTCTTTGGAATTCTAAGCATTTGAACATCTAACCTAAACTCCTTCTTCCCCCCATTTTTCTGTTCTTTTTTGTTTGTTTGTTTGTTTCCAATGAATGGCTAGGCATTAACTTTCATATTCCCATACTTTTGCAGGTCACACTAACACTATTTGAATTGTGTAACTACCACTATGGATTTAAATCTATAGTTCTGAAAACATTTTATTTAGAAACTGAGGTGGTTATAGATAGGAGTTAGGGAATTAGGAGATCATGGATTAACATCTTGATAATGATCTTAGAGGGAAGTCACTTCAGTGGCACTCATGTCCCTTATGTCATTTAAAATTCCATATTTGACTCGTGGGTGATCCCAATTAATTTGTTTAACAAAAGTGTTTTAGGTGCCTACTGAGTGCCAGGTAGTGTACATGTCACTGACACAATCATTACCTTCAAATAGCTGAGAGCATTCTTCAAGTTGTGTGATCCAACCATATTTTACTCTTTTACTCTGTTGCAAGAGGGAAGATGGCAACAGCCAGATTATGAAGGATCTTATAAGAAATGTCAAGAAAATATTATTTATTGCTCTTTCCATATGTATAAAATAGGGCAATTATTTATTTGTGACATTATTAATTTATATAAAATATTGTTATCTGAGCCAAGCCAGAGAGAATTCTGAAAGAAAACAAAATACAAGTTATTTAATATATCTTTTGTAATGCTTTAATTACAAAATGGTTCTGTTTCTTTTTTACTCCTTCAAGTTTGTGAAATGTATTAATCTATTTTTAAAATGTTTTGGTCTTAGAATAACCCATTTTGCTAGACACATTCCCAATATTTTTTAAGCTCATGTTTATTTTAAAAGTAATGCAATACATGTGTTTCTGATTCATTTCACTTAATCTATCCAAATATTGTTGTCTGTGAATGTACTAATGGAGAAGGAGCTTTTTTTATTGGGTGTTTGAAATACTTTAAAGAAACAACAATTTGCTAAGAAGTAAAGTAACTTCTAAAAGTTTGACGTTCTTGGTATCTGTGAAACACATTTCACTAAATTTATTCAAGCACTTATTTCAAGAATCCTCACTAAAATAAGAACCACAAACTTAACTAAATCAAGATCTTTCATTCCTTTTCTTTCCAAACCATATGGACCTAGTGTCCAGATATTCATAATCTGATTTAACAAATTTCTTTCGATTCAAATCTCTGTGTTTCAGACAATAAAAAGAAATCCAACACATTACTAAAAAGAGATGCAAATTGAGAATAATGAATAGCTGACTGTGAATAGAAATGAAATGCTATTATTTCTACATGTCAATGAATATTACTCAATTAACGTAAAAAAACAAGGAGAAAACAATCTGCTTTTACAAAATAAGTGGTGTGGACTTTCTCATACTTTTCTTGATCTATCCACTGAATACAAACAATTTTGGCCTTTTCCATATTTTCTTCTCTAAAGGAATCTTTCCTCCAGGTATGCAGGTATTCAAATAATAACAAAAACACCAAAAAAGACAGCAACATTTCCTTCACTAGGAGCAAGGTAACATAACGTTAAGAACTCACAGAGACAGAATGTCCTTACAAACTGATTGACTTAAGAGAACTTTTTTTAACTTCCCAAGAACTTCAGTCTTTTTTCTTTTGGTAAATAGAGATAATAATGCATATCTAAGTTGTTTTAAAAATTGATAAAACTAACCAAAATATATTCCACTTCCTTCATAAAGTGGATCTTATTTAGTTCTAGGTATTGATGAGCTGCAAGTTTATTAGTTGAGTCCTTTAAACCAGGGGTTCCCAACCCCAGGGCCGTGGACTGGTTGGGAACCTGGTTGCACAAGAGGAGGTGAGGGGTGGGCGAGGGAGCGAAGCTTCATCTGCTGGTCCCTATTACTCCCCATCACTCACATTACCGCCTGAACCATCCTCCTCCCCAACCCCCGTCCGTGGAAAAATTGTCTTCCACGAAACCGGTCCCTGGTACCAAAAATGTTGGGGGCCGCTACTTTAAACCATGTGTCTAAAGTGGATTCCATTTAATAATAGTTTTTTTTAAGGAAATGTTAAATTGCTGCTGTACTCTTATACTACTTTCCACAAACAGATCCTCACACACATTATTTTCAATATTTCTCTAGATTTTCAGTGCATCTAAGACAGAATTCTTGAAGTTAAAACAGTGCTACTTTGTGAGTATTTTCCTTTATCGATTTGGTTTCCAACATATTCTTTAGTTAGTAGTTTTCTTCTTTCAAACTCTCCAGTTTTGATCAAAATTAATTTATTTCTTGTTAACAATATGAAATAGCTGACAATTTGGACTGTCGGCAAAACTAACAAAAGTTTATGTGATTACTAATAACAAGAAAAAAAAGGCCTTTAGACAATAATTGAATAATTAAACATTGGGAAGAATGACAAAAGGTGACAACATGTAAAAACTGTATATTTTTGAGGAAGATTCTTGGAAGCTACTATAAAATCTTCTACATACGTTTTATTGGCCAGAATATAATCACATGGCCGCACCAAGTTCTTGTGAATACTTAGAAGTATAATCTGAGTATCATGTGCCCAGCTATTTTATTTTTTAAACATAGAAGAAATTCAAAACAGATACTGAGAACAATGTGTCTTCTTCCCTCATGATCCAAGTTTGGTTCTTTTTTAAAGTTCTCTTTCTAAAAAGTTTCCTACTCAGTAAGTATAATGCAATGCAAGAGAAGTACTTTGTTGTCTTAAGAACTTAATCCTTCTCTGTATGCTAAATCTCTATTAAAACAAATGGAGAACACAAATATTTAGTAATATTTAAAGTGAGTGAAATCTATCCTTTTTCTTATTATCTGTAAATATTACTAGTTTTTACTCTTTTATAAAAGAGCAAACACATGACTAATGTTTCCTTGAAATTTGCTATCATCTCTCTTTGGTCTTCGTTCCACTGTTCCTAAATACTTCTTCCGGTATTTCTCTTATCTTCAATTTTCATCCACTTTTTTTTGCTTTAACATTGTATTTTAAAAAATATTTATCATTAAAAACCTACCTTTATCTTCAAACAAAATAACATAGTAGAAAACTGTATTTACTTTCTGATATATATATTTATTTACATTATAAAATCAGTAAAATATCTAGCAAAAAAATCGTTTGATTTACTGACTATGGAGACTAACGGAGAAGTAAACAGCACAATGTATGTTTATATTTTGGAGAGTTGAGACTTACACGTACAAACACATAATGAGCAATGTAAAAGTATTTCCAAGCTAAATTTTGGGTCAAGGATTAAAAGTCCCCCATGCATTCTTGAGTAAGAATATTCAAAAGAAATACAGAAAATCTCCTAGAAGTAGGATTTAAAGTGTTCTTTGAAGGAGGTTTAGGCAGTCAAAGAAGAAAAACTGGGACATTTCTGGAGATAAGAACGACATGGACAAATAATAAACGTGGGATTTAGCAAGGCAAGTACCAGGTTACTGAAGGTTCTGTTTATACTAAAGAAGAGGGTTGGGAGTAAAAGGAAGTAATTTCATAGATGCTGTGGCTAAAAAAACTTAAAGATCTGAAGAGTTTATTATTCTTTCCATGATAAAGTCAATTCTCATATGACCTTTTTTTTTTTTAAACAGAGAACAGGAGTATTTATTTATTTATTTATTTATTTATTCATGGCTGTGTTGGGTCTTCATTTCTGTGCGAGGGCTTCCTCTAGTTGTGGCAAGCGGGTGCCACTCTTCATCGCCGTGCACAGGCCTCTCTTGCTGCGGAGCACAGGCTCCACACGTGCAGGCTCAGTAGTTGTGGCTCACAGGCCTAGTTGCCCCACAGCATGTGGGATCTTCCCAGACCAGGGCTCGAACCTGTGCCCCCTGCATTAGCAGGCTGATTCTCAACCACTGCGCCACCAGGGAAACCCTCTCATATGACTTTTAAATTTTAGATTGGCATTTAATTTACAAGAAAGTCGTGAAGATAGTACAAGTCCCCAAGTACCTACACATAATTTCCCCTATTATTAATGTTTTATAATGGTATGGTACCTTTATCACAATTGAGCAAATATTGATAGATTATTATTAACTAAAGTCTACTTAGATTTTCTTAGTTTTTACCTGAAGTTAGTTTTCTGTTTCAGAATCCTTTCCAGGATACCATACTATGTTTAGTCACCATGTCTCTTTAGACTCCTCTGAATTATGACAATTTCTCAAACTTTCTTTTTTTTATTGAACTATAGTTGCTGTACTATATTATATGTTACATGTGCACAATATAGTGATTGACAATTTTTAAAGGTCATACTCCATGTGTAGTTATTATAACATATTGGTTATATTCCCAATGTTGTACAGTATATATTTGTAGCTTATTTTACACCTAACAGTTTGTATCTCTTACTCCCCTACCCCTGTATTGCACCTCCCCTCTTCCTTCTCCCCACTGGTAACCACTAGTTTGTTTTCTATATCTATATGAGTCTGCTCATTTTTTGTTATATTCACTAGTTTGTTGTATTTTTGATAATTTGTTGTAATTTGATAGAGATTGCATTGAATCTGTAGACTGCCTTGGGTAGTATGGTCATTTTAACAGTACTGATTCTTCCAATCCAAGAATACAGTATATCTGTCTGTGTCATCTTAAGTTTCTTTCATCAGTGTCTTATGGTTTTCCGAGTACAGGTCTTTTGCCTTCTTAGGTAGGTTTATTCCTAGGTATTTTACTCTTTTTGATGCAATGGTAAATGTGATTGTTTCAATTTCTCTTTCCACTTGCCTTTTTTTTGATGACTTTGACATTTTTTAGGAGTACTGGTAATATATTTTGCAGAATGTCTCTCATTGGGATTTGTCAGGTATTTTTCTTGTACTCAAACTAGAATTATTAGATTTTGGCAGAAACATCACAGAAGTAAATGCTCTTCTTGTCACATCATATCAAGGATACAAACTATCAATATGATTTTATCACCACTGATGTTACTTTAGATTACCTACCTGGCTGAGGTAATATTTGTCAGGTTTCTCCACGATAAAGTTACTCTTTTATCACTTTCTGTTTCTCCTTCTTGGAAGCAAATGACTCTCTGCAGGCCACTCCTAAAGAGTAAGGAGTCATGTTCCACCTCCTTGAGAGTAAAGTATGTAAATTATTTGGAATTTTTCTCCATGGAAAATGCATCTATTCTTCCCTATTTATTTATTTTAATTATTATTTATCATGGAATCATAGATCATTATTTTATCCTTTGCATTATAGTCTAATATAATTGTATTTATTTTGTTGCTCATACTGTTCCAGCTTAGAATTAGTCATTCTACAAGGAGTCCTGGTCCCTTTTATTGGAGAATGGTATTAGAAATCAAGCTCTGGGTGCTATGTGTGCTTATTGTTGTTGGGGTGTCATTGCTTCTTGACTCTCTTAGCTGGTAGAGCAAGGAAATATATGTGAGTATATAGACCAACTTACATGTTTTTATCTATTAATATTTATGTATTATCCACCTGTGTATAAATAATTGTATAAATATGTAACTTACATATATATATATATATACAATATATGTATAAAGGTCAACCCTTTGACCTTTATACATATAAAGCACTCTGATGAGTCTATACTGATATATTCAACTCTAGTTCATTACCACATGGAACATTCTAGCCTTTTTCCCTTGCTTATCTGTAATCTCCAATACTGAGAAACCTGGCTGCCACCATCTGGAATCCAGTTAATTAATTGTTCAATTCCAGTATACATGTATAACAGATTAGAATTATTAACTCATACTCCCATGAAAAACATGTAATCAACTAAAGTACAGTGCTTAGGGACAGTTGCTTCTGCATTTAGTTTTACAGTCTTCCCTCATTTCCAAAGTTACTTACATCAGTACATTTTCCCCACCATGTTGACTGAGTTTATTTCATACATCTATAATACAGTTAGACTATTTTTTCACAATCTGCATTTCATCCTGGGATCCAACAGCCTCCTAAATTATTATTTTTTAAATTTGCATACATTAAGTTTCACTCTTTATGCTGTAAATTTTATGAGTTTTGGTAAATGTTTAGTGTCATGTGTCCCCCTTTGCAGTATCTTACATAATGGTTTTGCCACCCTAAAAAATTCTCCTGCGCTTCATCTATTCAACCCTCCTCTCTTCCCAAAGCCCTGGACACCATTGAATAAAACCAATTCCTTAAGATAATTTTTATAAAGCTATATTAGAAAAATTAAATATGTTGCCTGAATACTAATTCTTTCTTAGATTTTTATCTTATGCCTACATACAATAAGAGGAAAATTCTTTCACCATTCTTAGGGTTTAATAATTTTACAGTATATTTCATGTAATAGTTCCTCTATATCAGATTTCCCATATCACTTAAATTTCTTCAAAATATTCAGTGTAATACATGTTACTTAACATCATTATGAAGCATTAGCTTTTGCACGCCAAAACTAAATAGAATAGTACAATACTATAGTATTCACCATCATCATATGGAAATTTTTATTCAATCATGGAAAACTGGAGGCCACAGTTTGTCAAATGATTGCAGAATTTAGGATCAAAGTTAGTATTATCAAATATTGCATTAAATTTCATGGAATATGTTCACAAAAATTTTAAATTTTTCCTAATTTCTTAATATTTGAAATTTCATGCAATTTGGGAATCAGAATCTTAAAAATAAGATATGAGGCCTATGCATCCTATTCCCACACATTCCTATCACATTTCTCAAATAAGATTGTAGTAACTGGGCATGCATTTTTACTGTGAAAGCCATACAGCTTTATTGAATGCAGGGAATTTAAGGAAGGCCCTAGGGTTCTGATTTCCACTAAAAAGGCAATATATTTTGGCAGTAAGTCCATATAGTTTATCTTAAGTGTCCCAGCACTGTCTTTGAAATGTTTCAGGTTGTCCACAATTACGCTTAAGGGGTTAACAAAATATTTTTAAAAAGCCAATTATAAAACCATAATTTATTTTGATTCAACATATGTTGATGTGTGTATTCCTTCCTCTTCCTACACACACACGCACGCACGCACGCATGCACATACACACACATCAGCACCTTCAGAGGTAATGTTTACAAATATCCTAATCAGATTTGACACTAAGTTAAGCTGTTTGGCCCATAACATATAGTATAACATAAAGGTCACTAATGCATTACTGTGCTGCTATGCTATATTTCCTAAATTCTTGGTACGAGGAAATGACTTAGGGTCCAGATTTTTATTTTTCCTAAGTGTTTGTACAAATGTGACAGTGGTTTTCCCTTTCTGAAGTATGGTGGGGTGGGGCGTAGAGAGGTATCACACACATAAAGTTTGAGAGAGTGGCAGGTGAACGGGGTATAATTTCTTGTTGAAAATCCTCCATCTCTCTTCCAGGTAAGAACCTCTATATAATAGCAGCACAGTGGTAGATGTGCCAGAGCACACAGGCCTGCATCCACTACACCAGAGACCAATGTGTCATTGCTTAAAAACCTGTTTGCTATTGGAAAACAAACAGCCAAGCATGCAAACCAGGAAGCTGTTCTGACCTTCTACTCTCTGGTCCCCAGGGAGGCCATTTTTTTAAAAAAGGAAACCATTGATTTTTTACATCAGACAGATACATATCACAACTAGTGGTAAATTGTCCATGATTCCCTGTATTATGTTCCCCAGGGAGTCCTCTGTAAGGGGAAACCAATGATTTCAACTTTTCAGGTATGAAGTTGCCCTTAAATTATCGCCTTTATAATCTTAGTACATACTGTGTCAACAATGGGAAAACAAAGAGGAACATAGTTCAAGCACATAAAGAATGGATATTTGCTAAAAAGGAAAAAACAAGAAAATCTACTTGGTTGTGTTTAAGACTACTTTTACACACAACTCAAAATTACTTTTCTCAATAAGTATAGGAATGCTTCATGTTCCTGTGAATACACACATTTGCAATAAGACAGGATTAACTACATATTGGATTCTTACTCATCATCCTCATCTCTAAGCATAATACAGAGTTGGAATGTTAAAAATATCCAAACATGATTTTATTTCCATTTCTCATGCAATTATTCTAGTTTTCGAATACCCCCTTCTGTGGCATCTTAGAATAACTCTTGTTCAGAATAACTCTTTAAAAATATGTTAACGGTAGGAATTCAATGGGGTAGAAGAAAAAAAATGTAAGTTAATCCAAAGGCACTTATGTCTTTATTTTCTACCTCATTTTAAAAAAATGATGATTTGGGAGGGCCAGTCTAACAAGTAAAGAATGTAGAATTTGATTACTGCAAGAGTCCAGAAAAATATGTCATAAATTAGAATCTATACAACACTAATACTTCTTTGAACTTTTATAAAATTTGGCACCTCTTGAAACACAGTGCCCCTATCCTACCTATTTCTGTATGCTTTTATGAACTCTAGTTTCACTGGATATCTCCAATTTTCAGATGTTTTCTCTTTTGCTCACATGATGGTTTACAGAGGCAGCGTACCTTAACTATGGCCTGTCAGCAACCATAGTACTAAAAGAGCGCCTGAATTAAGATTGTATCTGCAAAAGCCCTGCAGTTATCTCAGATTGGTTTGTTTTAGGGACAGTAGCATGACCCGGTGGTGGCCAGACAATATAACATTCTTTTGAACTGGCCTGACCCAAATGGAATTGTGAATATGGTCAGCCTTATGTGAAGCAAATGGCTAGAGATCTTATCTAAGAGAAATAAGGGTGAATAAATAAAAAAATGGGGGAAACAGATGCTTGGCAGACAAACAAGTCCTCCTCTGTGAGTTCTGATATTTCGAGAAAAGGAAAATGTTGGGAGCTGATGTAAATATGAATTCTTCTGTGCTTATTTAAAAATTAATTTTCCCATCAACTACTGATCTCACATTATGAAATGGAAACAAGAGTGTTATAAGGAGAAAAGTGCTGACTAAGCTTGGAAGTAGAAGAACTAATCACTAATTTCAGTTTTACCATTGAACTGGGCCAAATATTTTGAGTAGTCAAAAGGAGAGGTTGATCAGGTCATTTCTAGGTCTCTTCCACCTCTTTGACTCTGTAATCTGTGAATACTGTCAGTGACCTATTATAATGTATATCTGAAGGAGTTTAAACCAGATGGGTGGCCTCATACTAACAAAAAGAATGACATCATGTGATCCCAATAGTTGAGGAAGAAAGATTTACTGAATTTGGGGGGATTCCAGAGTTCATGTGTGGTCCCAAGGGTTTGCATTTTTATTCCTATTTTCCCTATAATTTGCTGTAATTAATAATTTCAAACACCACCCAAAATAGACACTGCAAGATTGCATTTTCATTTTAGCCTGCCTAGCTGTTGCATACCTAAAGAAAAATAAATAAAATCTCTGAAAGGCAGCCAACTCAAATATTGCACACCTGGCTCCCATTTGTTATAAGATTATTACTGAAAACAAAGATTCTTGACTTTTACAGCCCTTAATCCTGTGGCCTCCTCAGCAATACTCCCCAGTCTAACTTGACAGAAACTGAACCAAGAACAGAAGAAACCCCGAAAAGATTCATGTTATGATCTCCATCTTAACGTCTCCCTCTCCTGGCCCCTGAACTCAATGACAGCATTTAAAACAAAAGTACAAAAAAAGGAACTAAGATAGCAAGAAACATGTTGGTTTCCTTCCATCCTCCCACCCATGTGTAACGATAAAACTAAAATACAACAAAACATTTTCCTTTGGCAGGAGAATTTTGCTTTTCTTTTGGAGATACCAAATCCCCATAAAAGAAAAAAAATTCTGTCTTGAGTTCTTTCGGTTTTAAAAAAGTTTAAGTTTCTTAAATATGCAATTGGATTAGAAATCACGAAGAAAACAATAGAACAGACTGCCAACAGGGCCTCCTGCTGTCTAGGTGTGTCTACATTTAACCATTCCATTTTGCTCCAGCTCTAAATTGTAATTTCTAATTACAGTAGGCTTGCCAGGTTCATTAGGTCTGTGAGAAAAGTAAACACAGAGAATAGAATTCTCAGTCTAGAATTCTATTCAAAAAGACTTCAAGATTATTAAGACCAACCCTCTGGCTCTAAGTTTGAGTGTTCCTCAAGTATCCCAGATATTGAGCAGTTTGCCATCTTCCTTTTCTTTTCTTGAAGATCTAGATGCATATATTTGAATAATAACCTTGTCTTATTTAAAAGCGTCTACATATCTGAAAATCTTTACTGAAAGGAAATCCTGTTACAATTAATGTTTAAATATTATGTCTTTTTAAAGCCCATTAAAAAAATCCATCTCTTTATATATGGAGAACAGCAATATTCTGTCCTTTTGTGCAAATATATTTGGGTATTGTCTAATTGAAAATATCATCACCCTATGGGGACAAGCCTCTTGGTAATCTGTCAGGTGTGCCCAAAGGAGATATAGGATACTATTTTCTTTTTCTTTTCCCTCAGAGATTCTAGATACACTGTACCTGAGTTCCCTTACCTTAGTATAAGCAAGAATTGTTGTTAACAATTATGAATAGTTTAATCATGACACAAGGAGAACTGAGTGAATAGTGGGTCTAAGAATTCCAAGTGGGTGCATATGGAAAGACAATGGGAAATGTGGACAAATTCCAGCACAGTACAAATGAGGAACTGGAAACATGGAGGGTAAAAAGATGTAGAGATATCTGCTATGGGAGTTAGCCATGGAGGAAAAGCTGGAGGTTATTGTGAATAGATATGATGAATCATGACTATTAGAACCTAGGTTTGCATGGACAAGCATGTGAGGGGTGGGCTTTCAAGAATAGAGGGTGATAGATAAAGCTCATTTTGGAAGTAGTGGCAGGAGATAGCAGGTTCAATCAAGGTCAGAAAGAAAGTTGAGGATCTCCAGGCAGTGAATTGAAGTATGTGTTAGTAGAAGACAAAAACTCAGTAACAAATCCTGGACAGAGGTGAGGTGGGGACAGAATAATTCTTGTCAATTATACCACTTCTCCAACTTCTCAACAACTGCCTGCCCATGTTGATAGTTACAGTTGCTTCTCTTCCTTCAACAATAATAAATTGAATTACTCTGCAAGATTCAGGAAGACTGCCTTGAACCCAGAGATGGTAACTCTTGGTCAATTATCATTTGTGAAATCCAAAGTAAAGAGTATTTCTAAGAAAAACTCTATCTTTAAAAGGTCCTTACGTCGTGGCTTAAATTAATAGTGTTGGAAAATATGAAACCGGAATAAGGAAAGCCCTCTTGAAAAAAGTGAATTTTTTCATTTTTCAAATGTTTCAAATGTTTCAAATGTTGCTGAAAGTAAAATAAAAGATATATCCTCATTCACTACTCTGTTGGTACAGAATATCTGGATGACAACTTGTCAATATGCACAGTTTTAAAAATATTGATACTATTAATTCTTAGGAATTAGGAATTAAAGATAATTTTTTAAATTATATGTGAATATTTATTACACTAATTTATAATAGTACTAAATTAGTCCAAATGACCAACGATCAGGAGTTGGATATTAAAAGTGGTTTATTCATGTTATAGAATATTATCCAGTCATTAAAAAGAAAGGCTTTTGAAGAATAATTAGTGACAATAAAGAATGCTTCTTACATAATGAAAAGCATGATGGAAATATACATGATTCATAATCTTAATTTTGTAAAAACAAATTTAAAAAGAGAAGATAGGCTTCCCTGGTGGCGCAGTGGTTGAGAGTCCGCCTACCAATGCAGGGGACGCGGGTTCGTGCCCCGGTCCGGAAGGATCCCATGTGCCGCGGAGCGGCTGGGCCTGTGAGCCATGGCCACTGAGCCTGCGCGTCTGGAGCCTGTGCTCCGCAACGGGAGAGGCCACAGCAGTGAGAGGCCCGCGTACCGCAAAAGAAATAAACAAACAAACAAATAAATAGAGAAGATAGAAGAAAAAGCACTAAGGTAACCAAAAATAACTAATTAATATATTCATCTCTTTACTCAACACATAGTTACTAAGCACCTATCAATGAGTGTACAAATTCCTGTTTTCATGGAATTGTTGCTCTTGTAGTAAGTAGGAGATTAAAAATACAGTAACTTGATAGATGACATACATGTATATTTAGTTATATTAAGTTATATGTGTGTGTATAACATATAATACAATCTCTTGAATTTCCCTAATTGATAAAATATGGAAGATTATAAAAATGTTTATCTCATAGTAATGTTATGAGTTGAATAAATACCTGCAAAGTGCCTAAAGTAGCAAATGTACAATAAATGTTACAATCTGTTATTTTTATTGTTATTCTCTCTTCTCTATCTATAGGTGAACTTTATGAACTGAACCTTCCAGGCTTTGACTGTGATAATGCAAATTTGACAAATCTCTCCTTTTCATAAAGATGACTTTCAAACTTAGTCTTGTTAAAATTCTAAAGTCAACCTTCTCACCTATGGTTATATGCTTCATGACTGAGCCAGAGAAGGAGAAGATGCAGTAAAACTAATTAAAAGGAGAACTGAAATAGATGGGCTTAATATTTGATAATTATTATACCAGGTACATCCTTTTAGAGTAAGTTGATGTGTGAGTGGTAGGTGAGGAAATGGGGAGAGAGAATAAAAGAAGACTTTTCAGAAAGTTTGGCTATAAAGAGAAAGAAAGAGATAGGGAATACACCAAAGATATAGATTCCAGGAGGTTTCCTTGTGTACTTCCTTGTTGGCTGATGAGTTTTTAAAGATGGAGCACTGTGGTTAATCTTTACTAAATATGACCACCAACAGTTTTCCTCCTGTCTTTGTGTTCCCATCTCTCATGCCTTCCACAGAGAGGCAGAATCTATTTTCTAACACCTTGAATCTAGGCTGACCTTGTGACTTGCTTTGACCAGTAGAATGTGATGGAAGTGACATTCTAGAGCTTGTAATACCAGCCTTAAGAGACTTGTAGCTTCTACTTTTACCCTCTTGGGATTGTTGGGGAGGAAAATTTTTTCCTTCTTCCCTTCCAGTTTTGTTGGCTGGTTTAATAATTAAATCGACATAAGATAGACTAAAAGGAAAAACAATAAGTTTAATTACATATGTATGGAGTCCTACAGAGGTGAGACTCCAAGGTAGTCAGGGAACTGAGGCTTATCTGCCATCCTGAGCTAAGAAAAGGAGGGTAAGGTTCTGGGAATTCACAGGAAAGGGAGACAATTTACAGGAAGATGAGAAAAGCAAATGTTTGGTACATAAATATCTGCTGTGCCACGCAGACAAGTTTTTCTAATATAAAATGTTATCTCTGGTAATAGCTCTCTTCCTGGTATAGACCCCCTATACAAATTCTTATAGGCAATTAAGGGAGAGGTAAAAAGCTTTTTCCTGAGTCTGTTGGGTCATAATTGCTTCATTTCAAAACAACCCACATGCTAAAGAGACACATTTAGGGTGGCATATCCCACTCCCCCTCAGGATCAAGGCTCCATATGCAGAAGCTCAGGCTTGCTGAGAGAGGCTTGATCAGTCCCTAGCTGGTGTAACTACTTATGGGAGCGAATGAAGCCATCTCAGCATTTTTTTTTTTTAAACTGGCTGAGCTCTCAACTGAAGACAGTGATATGAATTACACCACATAGAGCAGAGACTATCTGTCCACATGTATCCTGGCCAAATTTTGGAATTGAGAGTAATTAAGTGGTTATTGTTGTTTTAAACAGTCTTTTGAGATATAATTACCTAGCATAAAATTCACCATTTAAGTATACAGTTCAATGGTTTTTAGTATACGTAGAGAACCATCATCACACACAATTTTAGAACATTTGAATAACCTCAAAAATAAATACTCACACGCTTTTGCTATCATTCCCAATCCCCCATCTCTCCTCAGCTCTAAGCAACCACTAATCTACATTCTGTATCTATAAATTTCCCTATTCCAGAGATTCATATGAATGAAATCAGATAATACAAGGACTTTTGTTGCTGGCTCCTTTAGCATAATGTTTTTAAAGTACATCGAAGTTGTAACATGAATCAGTACTTCATTCCTATTTACAGCCAAATAATATTCAATTGAATGTATTATATATACCACCTTTACTTTGTCCATTTGTTTGTTGATTTACAATATTGTATTAGTTTCGGGTATATAGTATGGTGATTCGATATTCTTATACATTTCAAAATGATCACTACGATAAGTCTAGTTTCTCTCACCATGCAAAGTTACTACAATATTATTGACTATATTCTGTATACTATACATTACGTCCCAATGTCATTTATTTTATAATGAAAGTTTGTACTTCTTAATCCATTTCCCCTATTTTGTCCATCCCTTCACAACCACCAGTTTGTTCTGTGTATCTGTGAGTCTGCATCTGTTTTGTTATGTTTGTTTATTTGTTTACTAGTTTCCATGTATAAGTGAAATCATATGGTATTTTTCTTTCTCTATCTGACTTATTTCACTTAACATAATACCTTCAACATCCGTACATGTTTTTGCAACATGGTAAGATTTCACACTTTTTTATGTCTGGGTAATATTCCATTATGTATATATATCATGCCTTTCTTATCCATTCATCTATCAATGGACACTTAAGTTGCTTCCATATCTTGGTTATTGTAAATAATGCTGCAATGTACATTATTCACGCATATATCTTTTTGAACTAGTGCTTTCATTTTCTTTGAATAAATACCTAGAAGTAGAACTGCTGGATCATCTGGTAGTTCTATTTGTAATGTGTTTGAGGAAACTCCATACTGTTTTCCATAGTGTTTGTACCAATTTACATTCCCATCAACAGTGTACGAGGGTTCCCTTTTCTCCATATGCTCGCCAAAGCTTGATATTTCTTGTTCTTTTTATAACAGTTATTCTGACAGGTGTGAGATGATATCTCATTGTGATTTAGATTTGCATTTCCCTCATGATTAGTGATGTTGATGGATTTGGGGGTTTTGTTGATTTGCTTCCACTTTCTGGCTATTGTGAATATTGCTGCTATAAGCAGTCATGTAAAAAATTTTGTGTGGATATATTTTTATTTCTCTTGTACATATATGTGGGAGTAGAGAGTCATATAATAACTGTATATTTAATCATGTGAGGAAATGCCAGTCTGTTTTCCAAAGCAGCTGTACTATTTTACATTCCCACCAGAAGTTAAAATTTCTCCACATTTTCACCAATACTTCCTACTATCTGTCTTCTTTATTACAGCCATGCTGGTAGGTGTGAAGTGGTATCAATTTATGGTTTGATTTGCATTTTACTGATGGTTAATGATGTTGAGCATCTTTTCATGTTCTTATTAGCACTTGAATATCTTTTTTAGATAAATGACTATCCAGACGCTTTGCCCATTTTTAACTGGATTATGTTTCTTTTTCTTACCGAGTTGTAAGGATTCTTTATATATTCTAGATACAGGTCCTTTATCATATGTATAATTGGCAAATATTTTATCTCATTCAGTTGCCTTTTAAACCTTTTGATGTTATCTGTTGAAGTACAAACATTTTTAATTTTGCTAAGTCCAGTCTTATCTACTTTTGTTGTTGCTGTTGTCCATGATTTTGGTGTCATTTCTAAGAATCCTTTTCAAAATTCAAGGTCATGAAGGTTTGCTCCTGCATTTTCTCTTAAGAGTCTTACAGAGTTAGCCCTTACATTTAGATATTTGAGCAATTTTGATTTAATTTTTGTATATGGTCTAAGAAAAGAGTCTAACCTTATCTTTTGCATGCGGCTATCCAGTTGTCCCAGGATCATTTGTTGAAAAGACTCTTCTTTCTTCAATTAGTGCTTGTGCACCCTTGTCAAAAATCAATTTACCATAGATGTATGGATTCATTTCTGGGGTCTCGTTCTGTTCCATTGATCTATATACCTACTTTTGTGCCAGCACCACACTGTCTTGATTATCATTGCTTTGTAGAAAGTTTTGAAATCAGAAAGCCCAAGTCCTCCTATGTTGTTGTTGTTTTCAGGATTGTTTTAGCAAGTTTGGTTCCCTGCAACTTCATAAGCATTTTAGAATTAACTTATCAATTTCTACAAGGATGTCAGCTGAGACTTCAGTATGGATGGCATAGAATCTGTAGATCAGTTTGGTGAATACTACCACTTTACTGTTGTATTTTGCCTCACAAACGTAAGATTTTTAAAACTTTTTAGATTTTTAAAAATTTCTTATGACAATGGTTTTTAGTTTTGAGACTATAAGTTTTGGCTTCTTTTGTTATTCCTATGTATTTTCTTCTTTTTGATGTTATTGTGAATAGATTTGTTTTCTTAATTTGGTTTCCAAATGATTACAAGTGTATGAAAATGCAATTGGATTTTACATAGTGATCATATATCCTGCAACCTAAAGATACTGAGTTCATTTATTAATTTTAATAGTTTTTAGAGGATTCCTTAGAATTTTCTGTATATAAGATCATGTCAGCTGTGAGCAGTTAGTTATACTTCTTCCCTTCTAATGTGGGTCACTTTTATTTCTTTTCTTGCCTAATTGTCCTGAATAGAACCTCCAGTACAATATTGAAGAGAAGTGAAAGCAGATATTCTTGTCTTATTCCTGAACTTAGGAATTATGTTAGCTATGGGTTTTTTGGTTTTTGTTTTAATAGACGTCCTTTATCAGTTTCAGGAATTTCCCTTCTATATCTCATTTCTTGAGCGTTTTTATCATGAAAGGATGTTGGATTTTGTCAAATGCTTTTTGTTTATCTATTGAGATTATCATGTGATATTTGTTTTTTATTCTATTGCTATAATATATCAGTTAGTTGATTTTCAGATGTTGGACTAACCTTGCATTCCTAAGCAAAATACCACTTGGTCATGGCTTATAATTCTTTTTATATGTTGCTGGATTCAGTTTGCTAGTAATTTTTTTTTTTTTTTTTTTTGTGGTATGCGGGCTTCTCACTGTTGTGGCCTCTCCCGTTGTGGAGCACAGGCTCCCGACGCGCAGGCCCAGCGGCCATGGCTCACGGGCCCAGCCACTCCGCGGCATGTGGGATCTTCCCGGACCAGGGAACGAACCCGTGTCCCTTGCATCGGCAGGTGGACTCTCAACCACTGTGCCACCAGGGAAGCCCTGCTAGTATTTTTTATAGTAATAAAATATACATAACATATAGCCTACATTTTAACCATTTCCTAAGTGGGTGCTGTTTGTATAATATATATTATGCATCCTTTTATTTTCAATCTATTTGTACTTTTAACCTGAAATGTGTCTCATAGTTAGTTTTTGTGATCCAGTTTTAAAATCTCTGGCTTTTGATTGCATTGTTTAATACATTTGCATTTAATGTTGTTATAGGTAGAGTTGGATTTATGCCAATTTAATTTTTTCATGTCTTCTGTCTTTTATTTTGTTCCTCTAGTACTATTTTACTATACTTTCTTTTGCATTAAGTAAATATTTTCTAATGTGGCATTTTAATTTTATTAATGGCTACTAACCATATTTTTTTTAAGTTTTGTGTGTGTTTTTACTGATTAGTCTAGACTTTACTATATACTCTAGACTTGACTTGACTTTACTACTATATTCAAATTATCAGAATTGGCTTCAGCATTATACTAGCTTGAACCTAGTGATATATAGAAGTGTTACTCTAATATAGCTCTCTGTTACCTTTTTCCCATTTTTAATGTTACTGTTATTATTACACATATTGTATCTATTAATGATATGAACCCAACAATACATTGTTTAATTATTACTTTACTGTCACTAGTCATTTCCTTAGCCAATTAAAGCTTTGCTACCTCCTGTCTTATTTGCGCTATTACCAGGAAATATGCTCTATCTGTTGCATTGTTATATGCTATAGGCCTAATATTATATTATATACATATTATTTCATACCATTGCTTTTTAAAATCACTTATGAGAGTAAAAGAGAAAAGTAAGCTATTTCTTTAATAATTACTTTTACCAGTGCTCTTTGTTTTTTTTCCATGTGGACTCAAATTATCATCATGACTGGGGTTCAGTGGTAGAAGGGAGCCCCTGCAGTCATGACGGCACTCACCTCAGGACTTAGCCTCAGAAAAAAAGCAACTAGGGGCAGGATGAGACATGTTTAGGTTTTGCTCTTCCCAAAAGAAAGCCTTCCGGTTGGGAACTATGGGGAGAGGGAGATGTATATCCTTGTCTGTAGCAGTCTGTCTGTTTGTTGGTTTGTTTATATTTTTATTAAGTTATAGTTGATGTACAATGTTATATAAATTTCAGGTGTATAGCATAGTGATTCACAGTTTTCAAAGCTTATGCTCTATGTATAGTTATTATAAAATGTTGCTCTTCCCTATGTTGTACAATATATCCTTGTAGCTTATTTATTTTATATGTGATAGTTTCTACCTCTTAATGCCCTAGCCCTACACCTATTTTGTCCCTCCTCTCTTCCTTCTGCCCACCGGTAACCACTAGTTTGTTCTCTATATCTGTGAATCTGCTTCTTTTTTGTTATATTCACTAGTTTGTTGTATTTTTTAGATTCCACATATGATATCATACAGTATTTGTCTTTCTCTCGCTTACTTCACTTAGTACAATATCCTTCAAGTCCATCCATGTTTTGCAACTGGTAAAATTTCATTTTATGTTTATGGCTGAGTAGTATTCCATTATATATACTACATCATCTTTATCCATTCATGTGTTGATGGATGCTTAGGTTGCTTCCATATCTTGGCAATTGTAAATAATGCTGCTATGAATACTGGGGTGCATGTATCCTTTGAAATTAGTGTTTTTGTTTTCTCGGATATATACCCAGCAGTGGAATTGCTCGGTCATATGGTAGCTCTATGTTTAGTTTTTTGAGAAACCTCCATACTGTTTTCCACAGTGGCTGCACCAACTTACATTCCCACCAACAGTGTGTGAGGGTTCCCTTTTCTTCACATCCTCCCCAACATTTGTTATTTGTGTTCTTTTTGGTGATAGCTGTTCTAACAGGTGTGAGGTCATGTTTCATGGTGCTTTTAATTTTCACTTCTCTGATTGACAATGTTGAGCATCTTTTCATGTGCCTGTTGGCCATCTGTATGTTTTCTTTGGTAAAATGTCTATTCAGGTCTTCTGCCCATTTTTTAATCAGGTTGTTTCTTTGTTTGATGTTGAGTTGTATGAGCTGTTTATATATTTTGAATATCAACCCATTATTGGTCATATCATTTGCAAAGTTTTTCTCCCATCCAGTAGTTTTTTTTTTTTTTTGGTCAATGTTTCTTCTGCTGTGCAAAAACAAAAATTTAATTAAGTCCCATTTGTACATTTTTGCTTTTATTTCCTTTGCTTTAGAAGATAGGCCACAACAAATATTGTTATGATTTATGTCAGAGTGTTCTGCTTATGTTTTCCTCTAGGAGTTTTATGGTTTCTAGCCTTACAGTTATGTCTTTAATCCATTTTGAGTTTATTTTTGTATATGGTGCTAGAGAATGTTCTAATTTCATTCTTTTACATGTAGCTGCCCACTTTTCTCAGCAGTACTTGTTGAAAAGACTGTCTTTTCTCCATTGTATATTCTTGCCTTCTTTTTCCCAGATTAGTTGACCATAAGTGTGTGGGTTTATTTCTGGGCATTCTGTTCTGTTCCATTGAACTATATTTATTTTTTTGAGCCAATACCAAACTATTTTGTATTACTGTAGCTTTGTAGTATAGTCTGATATCAGGGAGCATAATTCCTCCAGCTTTGTTCTTCTTTCTCAAGATTGTTTTGTCTATTTAGTTTTTTTGCGTGTTTCCATACAAATTGTAAGATTATTTGTTCTAGTTCTGTGAAAACTGCCCTTGATATTTTGATAGAGATTGCATTGAATTTGTAGATTGCCTTGGTTTGTATGACCATTTTAATGATATTAATTCTTCCCAATCAAGAACATGTTATATCTTTCCACCTGTTTGTGTCACCTTCAATTTCTTTTATAAGTGTCTTATAGTTTTCTGAGTACCGGTTTTTTGCCTCCTTAGGTAGGTTTATTCCTAGGTATTTTATTCTTTCTGATGCAGTTGTAAAGAGGTTTGTTTCCTTAATTTCTTTTTCTGTTAGTTCTTTTTTAGTGTATAGAAATGCAACAAATTGCTATATATTAATTTTGTATCCTGAAGTTTTACTGAATTCATTGATGAGCTCTGTTTTTTGGTGGTGTTTTTAAGATTTTCTATGTACAATATCATGTCATCTTCAAACAGTTACAGTTTACTTCTTCCTTTCTAATGTGGATTTCTTTTATTTCTTGTCTGATTGCTGTAGCTAGAACTTCCAATACAATTTTGAATAGAAGTGGTAAGAGTGGGCATCTTTATCCCTGTCCTTATCTTAGAGAAAATGCTTTTAGCTTTTCATCTTTGAGTATGATGTTAGCTGTGGACTTGTCATATATGGCCTTTATTATGTAAAGCTATGTTCCCTCTATGACTACTTTCTTGAGCATTGTTATCATAAATGGATGTTGAATTTTGCTAAAAGCTTTTTCTGCATCTATTGAGATGATCATACGGTTTTTATGCTTCAGTTTGTCAATGTGATATATCAGATTGATTGATCTGAAGCTATTAAAAAAACCTCATATCCCTGGGATAAATCCCACTTGTTCATTGTGTATGATCCTTTTAACATACTGTTGGATTTGGTTTGCTAATTCTTTGTTGAGGATTTTGCATGTATGTTCATTAGTGATATTGTCATGTAATTTTCTCTTTTGTGATCTCTTTGTCTGATTTTGGTATCAGAGTGATGCTGGCCTCGTAGAATGAGTTCAGAAGCATTCCTTCCTCTGCAATTTTTTGAATAGTTTAAGAAGGATGGGTATTAACTCTTCTCTAAATGTTTGGTAGAATTCACCTGTGAAGCCATCTGGTCCTAGATTTTGTGTGTTGGGAGTTCATCTGTGGCAGTCTTGGTTCAAATACCACCAACTCACCTTTCTTACTGAATTTTTATAGGTTTTCTTGAATAGATATTTCTTCATCCACTGTTTGTTAGGAGTATTTCTAGAGACTTTCCATGATTTTGTCATTTTTATAACTTTTCAAGTTTTACTGGAGAGTGGGTCAACAGAACTCTTTATGCTGTCATGCCAGAAGTCAGTCTCCTGTTGTTTTAAACCATTAAGTTTTGAGGTGATTTACAGAGACTCTGATAGGTATTAAACACAGGGAAGTGACTAGATTTGAGAACTAACTTGGTAATATAGGCACAGCAAATGGGAGTTAGATTGCAGAGAGTGGGCAGTTTTCAATATCCAAAGCATAGTTGAGGAATTGGATTATGATATGTGGGTGAATAATAATTTTTTTTTCTGGGAAGAAATACTAGGAAGATTTGTAGCATAGACTTTAAAGAATAGGTGTATTTTTATTATTCTTTGAAGTAGGTCCACTAAGAAGGAAAGTGGACAAGGTAAGTATCTGAGGTGTTTTCTCTGACTAGAGAATGAGTATTGAAGACTCTATAAAACTTGGTCACTTAATTTATGGTTATTTTAGCAGTATTCACAGTTATGTTATGTTCTTCAAAGCAGAGGTGTAGGAAACAATTTGGGTTATTTCTCCAAGATGTGATGCAAGCATATAAATAAGAAAATTTAAGATATTGATTTTAAGGACTGACTTATCATGAAACTTGTGGCATACTTCTGAAATAAAAATGGGTGTTTATGAATAGGAAGAAATTGAGGAGTCATTGCACTCAAGGTTCCAGTGAGGTCAAAATAGGAGAAGAATGTGACAAGAGGTCTGAAATACGAGGAAATTGTTGGAGATTAGTTTATTTGATTTGATGGAAAAAAAAACAGGGTTTGATCACAAGAGTGTATAGGTGAGAAAGTGAGAATGAAGTCATTGGAAAGGTGAAGGTCAAAGAAATGAGAAATTTTTATTGTGTGTAATGTACATTGAAACTTTTAGGATGATGGCTAGAATTGGAATAGAGATGAAAACAGTGAACTATGTTATAACATGTTAAGTGAATAAGGAGAAGTAGGGTATCAACAAATGGCAGCAATAGGGAGGGATTTAAATTTCTAGTGGCATGAGCTACAAAATAATAACTTTGTTTTAAGTCTAACTATTCAATGTTATGGAATTACTTTAGTGGATTAAGATTTTTTTCAGGCATGAAAATAATGTAGTTCTGTATTTTTAACAGAGAACTTCTTAATACCGTGTCAGAACAGCATGAATAGTATAATTTAATTTTTAAAAAATTATGAATCAAATCAGAATAATATAGACAGATAAGGTTAATCGTGATAACCCCTGTGGAGTAATATTGTCTGATTTTTTTGTTCATTTTTATATATTGTTTAAAATATAATGAGCACACAGTATTTTGAAGTTCAGCAAAGAAACAATAAAATGCATTTTTAATTTAGAAAACAAAATATAATTAACTCTAATCTTTCATCAAGTCAATCATTTATTTTATCCATAGAAAATGCAAGTTACAATTATAAGCCATCTATACAGCTTTATGTAAATGTACAATAAGAACATAGAAAATGGAGTTTCAGGAAGCTTATACACCACAGTCTCAAGAAAATTTGAATGCATATTACTCAAAAATAAATAAATTTGAGCATGATTTTTTAACATGAGCTTTGTTTTTGGGAGAACTTGAACATGTAAATGTAGAAATTTGTTACTTCCTCTATTTGCTGCTAAAAATGTATTTTCACATTATAGATATGTGATAGTAAACTTCTTAAAAAAATGGAAAAATTAATTAAATAAAAGTAATAAGCTTATTTTGTATCTGACAGTGAATAGGGAGGAAACTCATAACCTAAAAAATTAGTTATATTCTAGATTCTGATACAGGAAATTTAGTTACGTACTCAAGAAAGAGATTACACAGAAGTGAGATTACAAATTCTAATAATACTGAAAACTAGGAATGGTAGTTACAAATATGTGGGTTTCCAAAAAAGAAAAGTTTGGATTAGGGGACCTAGGGCAGAACAACATAGTCAAGTAAGCAGATTTAGGAAATTTTCTTCTATGTTATTTCTCATCCTAACTTCAAGGACTGGGAGGGAGAGGAAGGGCTTGCTAATCATAGTATGTCAAATTTCAACTATTTTTATCTGAATTTTCTTTGAGACATAAAGACAGTATATGTCAGCCATCTCTGCATTCCAAAATGAGGTAACTCATGTAATTAAGGTGCTCGAAAACAGGTCTACAACTTCCTTGAGCCTCTTATTCTCCTCTTTGACAGTCTTTCATTGCAATCCTTCTGGCATTTTCTAATTTACTTTCTGCGGGCTATCACTGTCTCTAATTTTGGGAGCTAGCTAGCTGTGTGTTCATTCACTCATATTCTGGAGTCCTTGAAAGGATGTTACATTTTAATCCTGGAGGAGTATACCCATTTTAGTAAACTCTCCCTTCTCCATCTTCATGTTCCACTGCCCCTGACCCAGCACCCCTGGGATCTAGTTCTTTATATAGTCAGTCTCTCAATTCCAGTTAGTATATGTTAGCTAGGTTTTGCATTTCCTTTGGGATACAGCCTCTTTCCTTTTTTGTCAGTCTCAGCACATCCCTTGCTTGGTTATGTAATGACTTAATCTAGTTATTAGCCTGGTGGCCAGGAATGGATGTAGAAGTGGACCCTGAGCAAGGCAGACATTGCCTTGGTGAGGAGAGGTGTCTAAGAGGAGGACACATTAGCTTTAAAAGAGAGTAGTGGGCCACTTTTCCCAGTTGAGAAGGTGCAGGAGAATATGATTTAAGATTTTCCCATCTATCCACCTAGATGTCTTCCTCTAATATCTCAATGTCCCAATCGATAGCCCTGTCCTTGGTATAGCATATCTATCTGGCTTGAGAATTTAACTATCTCTGGAACTCTACTGCTCTTATCACTAAGCCCTAGCCTGCCCTCTAGCCTTTTGTGCCCTTGAACTGCAGGAGACTAGTCTTTTTACACGCTGCCAAAAAGCTTGCCAGTTTCACAGTTGGCTTTTAATCAAAAAATAATAAACTTCAACATTTCATTATTTTTTCACGAACATTGATTGCCCCCAGATAAGCGAACCAGTTCCATTTTCCTCATATTTACTGTTTTTCCTATATTTTCCCAATACTTGACCTGTTGTACTCACTAGTACTATTCTCTCTGCCACTATGTCATCCCTGTTCTTCACCTGAGAAAACTGTAACCATCACATTGCTACCTTGTACCAGGGACAGTGTGTGCTCTACCTATTATCAATGGTTTTTAGTCTAAAAATCCTATCTTAGCATCTGCTCCATTGGATCCCTCCTGGTACCAACTCTTGAAAATCTGGGTGTGTGGGAAGCTGACTGAGATGGGGAATGGTATAGATAAAATGTGTTTGTGGATGCTCTCAGGATCAACCTCTGTAGGGGAAAGAAGGAGGAAGAATTGGGTGGAGGGAGAAGTTGGGTTGCAAACACATTTCTTGGGAATTCTGAAGTTGAGCTAGCCCTTCAGAACTGTCCACAGTTGCTGCAAGGCCAGCCATTTGTACTCCTAAGTAGACCTATTATTTCCAGGGAGCATGAACCTGGGCAACTCACCTCTCTTCAGATGAGGGCAGTTCATAAAGAGGGCTGATAGAGAGGACTGTCATCTGGCTACAGTCCCAGAAAATAGGAAAATAAGTCCTTCACTCCTGAAGAAGAATCTTAACGGCACATTAGAGCATTTGCTAGGCTCCTCTTAGTTACTCATTCAAACTGAGCGTATAACATGGTTGGGGGAGGATATTAGAAGAGGGTTGTTCAGGAAGCTGTGAGTGTTTCCGTCTCCACCTACTTCTCCCCTTACTCCTCCCTATGCGCATGCTCTTTTTCCTACCACTTCCCTACAGGGTAATTTTCTTCTACTTAGAACCTAAGAAAGGGAGCTTTAATTGGTCCATGTAGAGAACTTGATGTGGATCTCCTGGAGCTCGCAGGATACTTAGACTGGTGTCTGACTCATACTGGCTAGCTGCCTTCTGTGAAGAATAAAGCAGTCAGTTATTTGGTGTTAGCTATGGCAATACATTCAGGCTCTACCATAACCCAGTCTCAAACCAGAGGTTGTTTGTCAAAAGGTGAAGAGTTATTTGCAGAGGGTGACATAGCATTGTTTCCAAACCATAAAAGTGCACTGATATTTACCTATAGAGGCCCACCTAAAGATTCCTTACAATGCCCTATCTGTCACAGATACCTCCAGGACGATTTAGTCTGTTGGATCAGACAGCCCAACTAGCAGAGTGGATTACACTGTACCCTGGAACTATAGCAGAGCCTTCTCTTGTTCTGGGTCCACACAAAGCTGTCAGCCTTTCACATAACTTGACAGATGAGTAGAATTAGTCCACCGAGTGAAGTATGTATTTCCTTTAAAAATTCAAATAAGCCCACCAGGTGATATGCCTCTTCCTTGGGATGAAGAGCAGCCTGCTCTTCACTATGGAAAGACTGCACCAAGTAATCACCAAGATGCTGAGATCGCAGGTCCCTGAATCCTTGTGGGATTTATTCCAAACCCCGTGCTATGCCTGTGTCTTACCAAATTGCTGTGTCCTTTTCACCAGGTACAGTCAGCACAGTGCTATCAGTATAGTACACAAAACAATGTCCTGTGGATTGGAGAGGTAATTGAGGTCCCTAAAGGCTAGATTATGACATAGGGCTGGAGATGATGTAGTTCTGAAGAAAAAAAATGAGCTTGTATTGATAGTCCTGTCAACTGAAAGCAAGCTACTTCTAATAGGCTTTACTAGAAGGTATAGAGAAAAGGCATTCACTAAATCAGGTGTCAAAAGATATGTTGATTTGTTCCAGCAATAAAATCATACTTGAAAAGCAGCTGCAATTGGAGTCAACATCCGATTAGATTTAAAATAATCCACTATAATTCTCTAAATCACATTTTACATGCACCAGCCAAATAGGTGAGTTGAAGTGGTAGATGTTAAGAATCACCGTCCTTGCACCTTCAGTTCCCTGGTGATGGCACTGATCTTTGTAATCTCTCTAGGAATGTATTATTACTTTCAGTTTACTATTTTAGTAAGTAGAGGCAATTCTAGTGATTTTCACTTAGCCTTTACTATTATAATAGCATGATCTCCATAGGTCAGGGAAGTGACATGGGATTATGCGAGTTGCTGAGTATCTTTATTCCAATTGTTCATTCTGGAAGTGGGGAAACAACCAAAGTTGTAGCTGAGAGCTGCTGGACCCACTATGAGGTGAACTTGAGCACTGTGAGTTTCTAGGAATTAGTGTCAGTTTAGAGCCAGTGTTCAGTAATCCCGGAAAAGTCTTTTTATTTCCTCTTCCCCAAAGCACAGCCACACTGGTAAATGACTTCAGATACATTTGGGAAAATTAGAAGAAAAAATTTACAGTATAAAACTTTGGCTGTGTAGCAATGTCTTCTTCAAGAGTACTTGGCCTCCTTTATTCAAGCTTTGGGCTTGTGAACTGACAAATTTAGGAATTGGTGAAGGAGCTATGATCCTCTCATGTTGTAATTCAAGTCAGATTCCTGTTCACCAGGCCTAGTGATTTTCCATTTAGACAAATCAAGTAGGATTTTAGGAAGATGGCAATCTATCTCAATTTTAGGGATGCTATGATCAACTAGCCAACACCAGTGATCTCTGATTATACTTGGCTCTGCTTCTCATTACTGTGAATATACTTGCCTTGTGTTTGGTAATTAAATGCTGGCCTTTTACCCTTACACAATCTACTAATCTCCATTGTATTTGGGAAGCTCGGTTTGATGATAACAGTTTTTATGGTAAGTCCAGGTCTACAGTGGGTAGCCAGCACTGAAACCTTCAAGGACACTGTTGCTCCTTCCACAAATGCTTTCCACACAGTGTTGGTGAAGAGACCAACTCCTGGGCCCTCCAAGTAAATATTTAGGCGATTGGTGATCAGGTTCTCCTAATGTAACATTCCAGTATTCCTATGTTTTCCCTTATATTGTGCCAATGATATCCTGGTATTTCAAGTTTATTTAGTATAGACCACATTTGGCTCTTGGTTTCAGTCAACAAGTCAAACAAACTTCTCCAGTCATTCCCAACTACCTGAGCTAATACATTGAATCCAAATGTTTGCAACATTCTTCATCCAAAGAGAGTCTAACTTCTTCAGTCAGGAGAAGAAAGGTTGCTTCTACTGTCAAATGAAGCTCAGCAGAATTTAGGGTTTTATTGTCTCCAGTTTCACCAAAGTCAGCCTACTTGTCCCAATTCCTTTTTCAGCATCTTACTCTTTCTCAATGGCTGCTCAAACTTCAATATTACAGAACCCACAATTTTGGGAATACCATTTCCATTGTAATTCAACCATCTTTAGAATTAGACTTCATCTGTTTTGCAGAAATTTTGGCCCTGTCACTACAAGATGTAGTGTTTCTTTGGGGGCAGCCATCGAATCTTTCTGGTCCTTTATCCAGATCTTGGGCTGAGAATTTCAAACCCTGCATTAAACATTTTTCTCCCCAAGTTCTTCAATGCACTTAGAAAAAACCACCCATCCCAGTAAGATATATGCCTTAGTTTCACTATAATATTCAATAACTAGCTACCTGCTCTCCCAAAGCTTTGCCTTCTGTAGGTACTTTACTATAGATGTCTACAGATGGTGATTAAGTATCTGATTTATCAATACTTTCCTTGGACCATGTGAGTTCTATTCACCAATGGAAATAGAGTCAGCGATACCTTTAATCTTATCAGATCAGAAACCAGTTCCAGATATTTTAGAGCCAATTCTGAGAACTCTTTCCTGAGGTCTTGTTCCTCTGGAACATTCCTGTCCAGTAAAAGTATGTGAGCCACAAGTGCAAACTATCTCTGTATTGTTAAAATATTTAGTAGTCACATTAAAAATGTAAAAAAAAAAAAGGTGAAATTAATTTAAATAATTAATTTAATTTACTATATATAAAACATTATCATTTCAACATGTAGTCAATATAAAAATTATTAATGAAATGTTTATATTTTTTCTTACTGCCTTTGAAATCTTGTGTATTTTATAGATGCAGCACATCTCAATTCTGACTAATCACATTTCAAGTTGCTCTACAGCCACATGTGGCTAGTGGGTTCTGTGTAGGACAGCACATATCTAGAACTCCTTCCATTCACAGTTTCTGTAACAGTTTGATTAAAGAAGCAGAACAACATAAGTGATACAGAGTAAGAGATTTTTATATAAGGACTAGCGTTTGCACAGTTATTGAACTTGGAATAGGTATCTCTGTGATGCTTTGATATTGAGAGTGAAACCATTAGCTATTAGCCATTAGGTATCAGTCAGATCAGTAGTAGAAAAGAAAGCTGGATACCTACAATGCCTAAGATAAGGGACCCACTACAGTGAACTGGAAGCAGCATCATTCTCTCTGTCTCCAACTACTGCAGGGAAAACAGGCAGGGGAAGCTGCAGCCCTCTACCACGACTTGCACACTCACCTGGCCCAGAACTATAAGAAGCTGGAAGGAGGCTCCCCATATCATCAAAAGGAGACCGCAGATGGGTGAGTACAAGTGTGAGATGCCACAATGCATGGTTCTCTACACTAATCTTCTGAGCATAAAAAATATGGCTGCTGCTTCATTTCTACCTTCCAAATTCATTCAAATTTTATTTGCGGCCAATATGAATCTAGAACCATATAGTACAGGAAATTATGAAACATTCTCATCCTGGTTAAGGTGACACAATAATAAACCACTTCAACTATGTTATGTTAAAAGTTTTTAAATTAACAAGTTGAGAAATAAAATTTATATGCAATATCACAGGAAAGATTAATATCACTAGTCATTTATAAAACAATATTAACCACCAGTGAGTAAACTGAACAATAATCATTCTCAAAAAATAAAAGAAAGCTATGAAGGGTCACAAAAACAGAGCCTCATTTCTAAGAAAAAATAATGCAAAAGAAAAATATATAGCTAACAATTTTGTATTTTTTGCGGTCAGGGTGCTATGAGCATGCTGGGTGGCATAAAAATTGGTATAAAGTTAACAATATATAATTTTTTTAAATGTCTCATGGCTTTAAAATGTTTCTATTCTTTACTGTAATTCCACTCATTTGTTATTCATATTTTAAAATGTATACATTTTACAAATATCCAAAACAAAAGAATAATCATATAAAATACTTATAAAATGTGTAAAAGTGATGAAAGCCAGATACATCACCATGTGTATAGTTATAGTATGGTTCCAATTTTTAAAAATAAACATTATAATGGCATATTTCTCCGCTTGGAAAAAGAATCTTGGAAGGAAATATTTTAAGATGTTAACAGATATTGTAAGTTATATTTAATTAATTTATTATACTTTCTTCTCTTTTCTAACATTTTTGGGATTTTCATGTGATTACTAAATTCTAAAGACTAATCAGTATCGTTAAAATGTTTACATTAATTTAACGGCGTTTTCTCAAACTGTTCTGTACGCGTCAGATAGAGTTACATCCTTTTTTTTTTTAAAAAATAATGGATCATAGGTAATGCTTTAGTGGATGCTCTCAATAAGTTTTCTAAAGTATTTGTACCAATTTATACTTCTACCAGCATTTAATGAGCATTCCAATTGCTCTACACTCTTGGTAATACTCAGTGTAGTCAGTCCTTTTCGTTTTAGCCATTCTTGTGGGTGTGCAGTGGTAGTTCACTGGTGTTAGTTTGCACTTTGCTGAGAAGTAATTAAGTCGATCACCATTTCATATGCATACAAGCAATTCACATATCCTCTTTCGTGAAAGTATTTTTCAAATCCTTTGTCTATTTTTATAGAGTTTTCTGTCTTTTTTTATTGTAGGAGTTTTTTTATGTGTTGGATACAAGTCCATCTCATGTATATGTATTGCAAAAAAAAAAAAAACCTTCTCCCATTCTATATCTTGCATTTTCATTTTCTATTTTTTTAATTGAAAATAATATCTTAATTTTAAAGTAGTTCAACTTATACTTTTTCTTTAGGGTTAGTGCTCTTCATGATTAATATCCTATTTAAGAAATCTTTGCCTATTCTAAGGTCAGGAAGATATTTTTATATGTTATCTTCTAGAAGCTTTACTATTTGCCTTTCATATTGAGGTCTATGATCCATCTGACTTGATTTTTGTATATCACGTGAGGTAAGATTCAATATTGTTTTCCCTAAATGGATTACTTTGATTAAGCATCGTTTATTTTTCAGATTCCATTTCATTGCAGTAGTGATTTTGCCTTAAATTAGATGGCTATGTATGTGTGGATCTAAATCTATATACTTTCTTCTATTCCACTGGTGTCTGCCTATCCTGCATCTATACCACATTGTTTTGAATACTCATAAATAGTAGCCTCATAAATAGTCTATATCTAGTAGTATACAACCTTTAACTTAGTTCTTCAATTTTTTTCTTAAAATTGAGATAAAATTAACGTATAACATTATGTTAGTTTCAGGTGCACAACATAATGATTCAATATATGTATATGTTGCAAAATGATCAGCACATTATATCTAATTAACAGCCATCACCACACAGTTGCAATTAATTTCTTGTGATGAGAACTTTTAATATCTACTCTCTCAGCAGCTTTCAAATATACAGTACAGTATTTTTAACTGGAGTTACCATGCTGCACACTACATCCCCAGGACTTATAACTGGAATTTTGTACCTGTTGAACACTTTCACCCATTTCTCTCACCCATAAGCTCACTCCCTGCCTCTGACAAGCACCAATCTTTTTCTGTATCCATGAGTTCGCTTTAAGATTTTTGTTCTTGTTGTTTTGTTTGTTTGTTTTTGCTTTAGATTTCACATATAATAAGGTCATAAGGTTTTGTTTTCGTCTGATTTATTTCACTTAACATGGTGCTTTCAAGGTCCATCCATGCTGTTGCAAATGGCAGGCTTCACTCTTTTTTATGGCTGAATAATATTCCATTGTGTATATGTACATACCACATTTTCTATATCCATTCATTCCTTGGTAGACCCTTAGGTTGTTTTCATGTCTTGGCTATTGTAAATAATGCTACAATAAATGTGGGAGTGCAGATAATCTTTTCGAGTTTGTGTTTTCATTTCTTTTGGATAATGCCCAGAAGGGGAATTGTTGGATCATATAATAATTCTATTTTTAAATTTTTTGAGGAACCTCTGTACTGTTTTCCATAGTGGTTGTACCAATTTACATTCCCACTAAAAGTGCACAAGAGATCCCTCTTCACGTCTGCACCAACACTTGTTATTTGTTGTCTTTTTGATAATAGCCATTCTAACAAGTGTGAGGTGATGTTTCATTGTGACTTTGATTCACATTTCCCTGATGATTAGTAATGTTGAGCACCTTTTCACGTACCTGTTGTCCATCTGTATGTCTTGTTTAGAAAAATGTCGACTCAAATCCTCTATCCAGATTATTTTTTTTGCTATTGAGTTGTATGAGTTCTTTATATGTTATAGATATTAGTTTCTGATCAGATATATGATTTGCAAATATTTTCTTCCATCCCATAGGTTGCCTTTTCTTTTAGTTGATGGTTTCCTTTGCTGTGCAGAAGCTTTTTAGGTTGATGTAGTTCCATTTTTTTATTTTTGCTTTTGTTGCTTTTGCTTCTGGTGTCAAATCCAAAAAAATCATTGCCAAGACTGTGAAGGGCTTACTGCCTATGTTCTTTTCTAGGAGTCTTATGGTTTCAGGTCTTATGGTCAATTCTTTAATCCATTTGAGTTTATTTTGTTTCTGGTATAAAGTAGCAACCATTTCTGACACATAATGGATCAATTTCTTAACTTCAGGTTAAAATTTTCATGGAAATCTGAATATCTGTTCATTTCCCCCCACTACTTAGTGATTACTAATTCTTTTGTTATGTGATTACTAATTCTTCAGTTAAAATATACGGAAGATTGCGTAAAGATCCCAGATTTCACAATATATGATAATATATGTATATATAATTTAACTTTTAGCTGGAAACTGGGAGAGAAGGGAAGAATTATTTTCAGTATATAAATTAATAAATACATAGTCTGATGTATTATATAAGAGTAAATGGCGTAATTTCAGTGGAATAAATTGAGTGATTTTAAGGAACATAAAAAGCACACAGAAATGCAAAGTTATGAGTACAGAGGAACATACTAGACTATTTTGACCTCCCACACCAATTTGTTCACATCCTTGCCTCTACGGTTTCTCTCTCAGCCATGCTATTTTATCATGGTCCAAAATGCGGGGTTTACCTCTCTCGTAAAATAATCTTGTTATAGACAATCTAGTTATTGAATGTTTTCAGCTCAGAAAAGTGTTGTTAATGGCTCTTTGTGGCATTTCAAATCCATCATATATATATGAAACACAAACATTTTTCTTTCCTCAAACTTATGGTGATTACTTTGTCTAGAAGTCATAGTGTTTCACAGAAAACAAAACAAACAAACAAACAAAAAACTTGCTTACCTGGTAAAGCTTTCTCAACTCTTTTCTCTTGTTACTTTTCCTTAAAAAGAAAAAGGGTTTGATTGACAGAGGATTTATTCTAACAACCAATGTCTTTCTCACTTAGAAGGACATTTTTACAGCATTTCTTGAGCAACATTATCTTTTATATCAGACTGATGTGACAAAATAGGAGGTTTCAAAACAGCTTCAATATATAAACTTAAATGCTGCTTATTATCATCCCTCCAAAGTGTTTTCCACCTGAAATAAAAAGGTACATTCTAAGCTTGTTCATAGAAGGAAAAGGCTTATGTTTAGTATCAAAGGAGAACTTAAAGCTTGATCTTTCAAATAATCCAAAAGACACACTACAGTTCCACAAGGAATACTTCTCCAGATAAGTTTACTTACTGTCAGGATAAATGGTGTATTTGAAGGAAAGGGTAATAGCAGGTGTGAGAGCAGAAACTGTGAGTTCGATTCTGTGTCAGGGATCACAGGGAAGGTCTGCAGTTAGTACACAACAGAGGCAATCAGTTCAAGTTCAGAGAGAGAGTGGGAAAGAGAAATACAAAAGAAAAGACTCTAATAAGCAGAGGGCTTCAAGAAAGCACTGTTATGACACTACCAATACATGCTGCTGGGTCTATTCTATTCAGAGTGAAAGCCCACATTGCTGACATTCACAGGTGCTTCCTACTTTGTGGTCCTGAAGCACTTTGAAATGTGTGTGCTGGCTCATTTCTCCTAGTGCTTTGTTTACGGTCAGCTGGAAGAGTCGGGCATGAGAACTAATAATTTCATTGAAACTATCTTGTTCTTCTGTTACCTTAACACCTAACTTGCATTGTATTAGGTCATCTAATCCGTAACATTTCTTTGTTTAAATTTGTTTTTCTTTATTTTAAATTATATCTGATTTAAAACTCAGATTTTTTCCCTTTCTCCTTGAATAGGTTAGAGGGATGTGGCTGGAGGCATATCTGAGAGGAGAAAGATATGATTTTAGTTAAGGCTACCAAGCAGACTTTTGTTTACCTGAGTAATGGATACTTCGTGAAGAGGAGAAGTGAATTGTTTAAACGAAAGGAAGGATTTTGGAGGCTTAATAGAGAGGAGATAAAGCACATGACAGGACAGAAGAATCTGAGTAAGAATAGGAAATTCTAATGGAGAATTTAAGTACATTTTGCTATATGGTGTATAGTGTAAATTTTCTTATCTGTTGCCTTAGGGAATCTTCAGTAAGATATCTGCTTTTTATTGATCCATTTTGAAACTGAAATTGCTTTAGGAGCTGTATCCAAGTACCAAGTCTTGAGTCAAGATGGGTGTTGAGAGAGAACAGGCAGACCACAAGAGTATTGTTAAAACCATTTTATGGGCTTCCCTGGTGGCGCAGCGGTTGAGAGTCCACCTGCCGATGCAGGAGACACGGGTTCGTGCCCCGGTCCGGAAAGATCCCACATGCCACGGAGCGGCTGTGTCCATGAGCCATGGCCGCTGAGCCTGCACGTCCGAAGCCTGTGCTCCGCAACGGGAGAGGCCACAACAGTGAGACGCCCGCGTACTGCAAAAAAAAAAAAAACCCAAAAAACATTTTATAAGAAGTAAGTAAAATAGCTCCTTTGTGAGACTGACAGTTAAATGTGTAATCATGGATGCCATTACTAAGTTTCAACAATAGTTAACATTTACTGAGTACCTATTATATACTAGGCATACACTAACAACTTTCTATGCATTATTCCATTTAATCCACAGTAGGCTGTTGTAATAGTTTTTTACAGTAATGACCCCCATGAGTCCTCACTCCCTTTTCTGGTCCCTTCTAACACTGACTCTAACTTTGGCAGTCTGACCTACTTGATAGTATGACATCAGCATAGGGGATGAAAATAGACTTGATAAGCACTTAGACATTGGTGCTTGCCCTCTTGGAATGCTCCTTTTTTTTTTTTTTTTTTGCGGTACGTGGGCCTCTCACTGCCGTGGCCTCTCCCGTTGCGGAGCACAGGTCCCGGACGCGCAGGCTCAGCGGCCATGGCTCACGGGCCCAGCCGCTCCGCGGCATGTGGGATCTTTCCGGACCGGGGCACGAACCCCGTGTTCCCTGCATCGGCAGGCGGACTCTCAACCGCTGCGCCATCAGGGAAGCCCTGGAATGCTCCTTTTATCACAAAGTGAAGAAGCCTTGCCCAGCGTCCTTAAGGATGAAAGACCCCAAGGAGAGTGAAGGCCAGCCATCCTAGCTAAGTCCAGTCCCCATCCAATTCACTATTTGAAAGCAGCTGCCTGAGTAAGCCCAGGCAGGGCTGCAGAATTTAATCTAGGAATTGAGAGAAATAATACATTCTTGTTGCTTCAAGTCATTAAGTTTTGAGGGCATGGATGCTCTCTTACAAAAAAAATCTAAATCATGTAACATTGGCTTTGGGATGAGGTGAGGTAAAATCTAGAAAGGAACAAGGACATAGTTGTTGGAGGTTGAAAAAGCAATGATTAAACTGGTACTGGAGGATAGAATGATGATAGCCCATGTTTTATAGTAGCAAAACAATTGGCAAAATTATCAGCTGTTTTTAAGTGAAAGATAGTGATCTGGCAAAGCAGATTTTCAAACACCATGTTAAAAATTCCAGTTGACCCTTATAGCTGCATAGTAACAAATAACTGGAACAACCCTAGAGTTAAGTACCATTATTGTTACCAATTTACAGATGGAGGAATTAGGCTTAAAGAGGTAAATTTGCTCAAAGTTATTGCAATGCTATTTGTTATAAGGTAGATTTGGCTCTATTTGTTTATGGATATCCATTTTAGAGTCTACTCAAGTGAGAGGATATATTTCTAATATCATCATGAAATAGCTATATATGGTTAAAATTTTTGTGAATCATAAACCGTTAGAATGGTGGCAAATTTTCAACGTAATGGAAATACAAAAATTCTATATATCTCATATATTGTAAAATGATATACCCAACGGGTATAAGTTGCTTGCCTAGTTCTTACAACAAATATTTTAAAAAATTATTCATGACATGCAGTTCAACAAGATCTAATATTATTCATCCTACCTTTCATTTAATATAACATCACTCAGGCCCTTGTAAATCACCTTTAGTCCAAAGTATAGCAGTAACCACTCAAGAGGTTTCCTTCTGCTCATGTCTTCCCTTACTTAGCTCATTCTCCTTGTTAAATGTCTTTAGATAAACATCTGAAAATACCATTTTCAGGTTATATATATACTAAAATATTTTGAATAGTTTCTCTCTGGCCAAATTTATTTATTCTAGAACTACATTTCTCCTCAACCTATCCTTCCTTTTATGTAACTCTTTTTTTTAAATTTTTATATAATTTTTTAATGTTTACTTTCCATTTAGAGTTATTGGCTATATTCCCCATTATGTACAGTGCATCACTGAGTCAATCTTATACCCAACAGTTTGTACCTCTTAATCCCTCACACCTATATTGCCCCCCCAAAAAAAACTGGTAACCATTAGTTTGTTCTCTATATCTGTGAGGTTGCTTCTTTTGTTATATTCACTAGTTTGTTGTATTTTTTAGATTCTACGTACAAGAAATATCATACAGTATTTCTCTTTCTCTGTCTGATTTATTTCATTTAGCATAATGCCCTCCAAGTCCATCCATGTTGCTGAAAAGGCAAATTTCTTTCTTTTTTCCATTCATCTGTTGATGGACACTTAGGTTGTTTCCATGTGTTGGCTATTGTCCATTACTCTCTTTTAAATTAGCTCTGTTTATTTGCCAAACTGGTTTAATCAAAGTTTCTTGAGCACATCTCTCATTTACATGCCTGTGTATATTGTGTTCTCTCACCTAGAATGCCCTTCTCTATCCTTTATTAAGACTTATCAGCCATTATTATCTGTTAGCCTTCATAGGAGTAGTAGAGATAACAAACTGGTTTTATTTAGCATGCCACCTACATCCAACTAGTTGTGTCTTCCTGGGTCACTTCTTTGAAATGATTACTATTGTCATACTCAAGGTGATGGAAGCTTCCCAAGACACACTACAATTTGTTCAAAGCCCAAGAGTGAAAAAAAAATCGTTGTCTTCACAGTGTTCATTCTGTATACAGACCGATAGAGCGTGATTTCTGAAATAATTCAGATAAAAGAAACAGTAAACTTTTGTGAATAAAAGGTTTGCTTCAGATCCATTCTCATTATACCCCAGCAGATGTATGGAGACACACATTACAATTTTCACCTTCTTAACATTTATTTGGATGTTTAAAGCTATGTAATCCAAATATTTCAGACCTTTAAAAAATCTGGCATTGATGACATGCAGCCAAACATTATTTAAGACACTAAAGTATATTAAATGTGTATGGTTGGTTTATTGGTGAGGTAGAATTAGTTCACACTACTAGAAAGAGCCATAGTGGAATCTAACTTTGCATTGTCATAAATATAGCTCAACTAGAAAATGGAGTTTATTTAAGACAAAATTGAACTAAACATTCCTAAACCATTTCCATATTAAAAAATAGCTATTAGGGCTTCCCTGGTGGCGCAGTGGTTGAGAGCCCGCCTGCCGATGCAGGAGACATGGGTTCGTGCCCCGGTCCAGAAAGATCCCACATGCCGCGGAGCGGCTGGGCCCGTGAGCCATGGCCGCTGAACCTGCACGTCCGGAGGCTGTGCTCCACAATGGGAGAGGCCACAACAGTGAGAGGCCCGTGTACCGCAAAAAAAAAAAAAAAAAAGTTACTAAAACTTTCAAAATGACAGAGATTTATAACGATATCTTGTTTTTTCTATAACAAAATATTAACTAAAATTAAATCAAGTTTTAGAGTCTAGAAACTACATCTTCCAGTTAACTTGACAATTTGAGATGATATCCTTCTAAGGAATAAAATCATTTTTTACATACCAGACAATTGTGATGATAGATTTCTATTCTAATTTTTCATTTAGTTTATATCAAAGCAATGGTAATGAGAAAAGTCTAGTGGTAACGATAGTAATGAATTTGCCTGCATAATTACTGTCACAGGTATAAAATGAATTGAAATTAGCAAATATATTCTTTACTATTTTTTCATGTCATTGTTGAAAAGGAAAAGGCAAGGAAGGGAGAAGGGCAGTGAAATAAAGGCAGGAGGCTCAGACAGAGAAATACAGTTCTTTTAAAATATGTCATTGCAAAATATTGCCTCTCGTTATGGACTGAATGTCTGTTTCCCCCCCTCAAATCCATCTGTTGAAGCTCTGGCCTCCAGTGTGATAGTATGTTGAGGTGGCCGCCTTTGGAGGTAATTAGATTTAGATGAGGTCATGAGAGTGGGGTCCTCATGACTGGATTAGCGTCCTTAGCAGAAGAGACTAGACAACTAGTTCTCTCTCTCAGCCATGTGGGGCTACAATGAGAAGTCAGCCACCTGCAAGCCAGAAAGAATACTTCCCAGCCTCTAGAACTGTGAGAAATAAATATCTGTTGATTAAACCATCCAGTTTGTGGACTTTTGTTATAACAGCTCAAGTTGACTAATGCACCTCTTAAGGTTCAGACTTTAAAAATGTGCATAAACCACTGGGCAACTTCTTGAGTCAGACGCTGCAGTCAGTGAAACATTCTGAAAGAACATTAAAATACTGGTAGATATTAAACAGCTGACAGGTTTATTGAAGGAAAAAGTCATTGTGTTCCATGGAAAGGTAAGGACTCTGCATCTTACTTCCATATCCTTGGCCCTAGCACAATGCTCATCTCAGAAATATATGTCCTCAAAAAGATTCTGTGAATGAATGAATGATATTTCTGTTATTGTATATAATATCCAGTCCAAAGAAAAATGGCTGCCTATTGACTTTCAGATAAATAGCAAAATTTAAAAACCTTTTATATTGCAAAATAATGACTGATGAATGTTTGCCTTTATTACTTACCAATTTAGGAGGCCACAATGTTCATTTAAATATACACAAATGAGTGTGTGTGTGTGTGCATGTGCCTACATGTGTGTGTGGCTAAATACCCATGACTTAATAGTCAGAGAACTCTTTGTTACTCAGGTCATATATGTGTACTTTTCATAGATTATTACCTTTATCTAAAGCCCCTTTCCCTTTTTTCTTACCTTTGTCTTCTTCAGCAAATAACCAAGAAACACTGTTTAGTGAGAATATAGGAGATGCCTGATAATTAAAATTTAGGATATAGTTGCAAACACTACCTGAAAATATGGACACTTTTAAAATTCTAAATTTTTTGGTAGTATTAGCATAGATGCAGAAAAGATCACTAATAGTAAGTGTACATCTTCATGAATTTTAACCCATCAAACAAACAAACAAACAAACCCAACATCTAACCACAACCATGTGAAGAAACAGGACATTACCAGAATCCCAGGGTCTCCTCATGCCCAATTCATGCCCCAAGAGTCACCTCTAGCTTACTGTTTATGGCCGGGTTTGAACTTTACATGAATAGGACAATTGAGTGACATGCCTGGCTCCTTGGGCTCCACGTTTTGTCTGTGAGATCCATCTACATGTCATGTATAGCTGCAGATTCTTCACTTTCATTACTGTATAGTATTCCATTGGATGAATATATAGCACAATTTATCCATTCTAGTGTTGATCACACTTTGCTTGTTTTTATTTTATCCATATTAAAAACAGTGTTTATACATGTACTATATATAGCTTATGTATATACTTTACATACGTATATTTTGGGCATTGTTTGGCTTTTACGAATGTTTGTTATTTTTTTTTTTTTTACATTTTTTTTGAGAATGTATACCTATGTACCTTTGGGAGAGGAGTTGTTAGCACAAAAATATGTGTATGATCAACTTAATAGTAAGCTTAGCAAAAAGTTTCCAAAGTAATTGGCCCAAATTATACTCCCACCAGCAGCATGAGACAGTTCAGGTTTGTAGTAGGACTTGAACATTATATAAATTCTAATTTTGATCTTTAAATCTGTCTAGCCATAATCATCTTCTTTCCTCCCAGTCATAAGTTAGGAAAGTAAAAATGGGCAAATGTTCATAAAAGAGGGAGACCTAAAACTTCATTAAATTCTGAAAGTTGTTTAATAGAAATATAATTTTTCAGCTTATTTGGCTGATTTTTAATTTTAATCATTTGATTAAAACAGAGCAGATCTAATGAATTATTCAGAGCAATAACAACACAATTATCTTAATTCTATTTTTTCTTCTCTATGAAATATCACACACAGACCTTTATCTAGATACTGAGCACCTGCCAAATAAATAAGTCATTATTAGTGTTCTGCTGAAAGCCCCCCCAGAAGGAAAAAAAACAATACATATTCATAAACAAACAAAATTAGAAGTCAGTGTTCTGAAAAAGGAGTGCTTGAAAAACACCATGATCTTAAGCTTTACAGAACATATCATTGTACTCAGTGTAGGAGGTGAAGACAAGAGGCAATTTATTCTGCAGCTGATTTCAAAATAAACACAGCAAAGAAAGATAAGGAGTGAAAGAGGGATAAATCCACCAGTAGCAAACTTGATGGACAGACAGGCTGCCATTAACAATGCTGTTGCCTTTGTAAGTACAGAGTGATGTGGAGATACCCTGGCATTTATACTGTAGACATGGTCCTTAAAGATTTTACACCTCCAATTCCTTAGAATTATCAGCTATCTCCAGCCTGTCAGTCATCCAAGCAATCTTAGATTTTTAGCTCACAGGCCAGGCAGATTATTGACAAAGCAATCCAGGGTGATATAACACACCCTGACAAACAGCAGTGAGGGGATTGTGTTTACCATGTTCACTGCACCAATTCAGCTAAATTAATTCTTAACACTGAAAGTAAACTTTCTCTTGATAACCATTCACCCCCTACCAGTGTTGTTTTGCTCCACAGCACTAGCTCGAGTGGAAGTGTAATAGTGCCCTGATGTAAGCAATTTAATCTGGTGGAGACTAATAGAAACAAGAAAGGTATATGTCTCCACAGCAAGACGGCTAATGAGGACATCTGTAAATAAAAAAACCTCTAGGTTAGAATCACGTTAAGGATTTGACTTAAGTACACAAAAGTAGGAGATTTCTAAATTAGGTCTGCCATTCTGTCTTTAGTTTACCCCTTCATCTGCAGAAATTGAATACATACAACTCAAGTCTAAAAAGCGAAGGTGACAAAACAATAACCATAGCACAAACAAAAGACAAAAAAAGCGATCTAATAAAATTTATCCCAGGCAGCTGTTTTACATTGTATTTTTGCCCAAAGGAAGTTTTAGTGTTTGAGTAATAAATTCTTACAGCAGGGGCAAGGAGAGTTTGGAGGGGCAAAAAATAAATTTCGAAGGCAAAACATCAGCACACCCTTAAGTTTAGCAGTCATTTCAGGCACTGCTAACATTCAGAGCTAATTTTTTGAACTATGCTAATTTTAAAATGTATGTTACCTATTAAATCACTTACGGAACATAAGTGCCATGTGTAATTGCTATGTTGAAATCATTTCTCTGGTCTGTCTCATAGTTTGGATTTGTAAAGCTAATTTTAATAGCATTAGACTAAAATTCACATGTTTTTCATGGAGAATTCTAATGCTGTAGTAATTACATGAAAATATTTTGTCTTTCAAATGCTTTTGAAGTATCTTTGGATGTATATTTATTTACAGAACTGTCTAAATTTCATGAACGTAACATGAATATTGACTTTCTTCTAAACTAGGAGTTGAATATAACTTCTGTTGTATCAACGGAGAATTTTTATAAAATACATGAATAAATTTGTTTAAAATATATTTATGTCTTTTCCACAATCACAACACAATACATAATAGCTAAAAATTAAAAAAATTTTTAAATTTTAAAATTTAAAATTTTAAAATTTTAAAATCTTAAAATCAAAGAAATCAAGTGACTCACTAAAATTTCATCATCTTAGCTTCATCTCTTTTCATTTTTGGTGACATGTAGAACTTTTTGCTCATGCATTTATTTTAGAATCTGGTTCCTGTCTTTCCTTTTAAATCTGACCTGGACAAGTACCCCTTATATTGAATAACCTCCAACACCCTGACCTTGCTGCTCTTTCTCATAATTGCCAACTTCGTTGCCACCCCAAGGTTTTTATGTCTGCTGCTGCCACCCCCAGGTTTTTGCATGATGAGAATCTTCACAGGAGGCGCTGGAATGTTACCTTCTCCAAGATGCCTTTACTAACCCCCTGATTAAAAGACCATCTTTCATTCTTCTTCTATCCCCTTACACTGCTTTATTTTCTTTATGAAACATATCACTACTCAAAATCAGACAGTTGATTAACCTATTCACTTGTTACCTATTCCCTCCACTAGGATATAAGGTTCGTGGTGACTGGATCTTTGTCCTACTATCACTAGGGTATGTCTACCACTGAGGGGGGTTTCCGCATAACTCTGTCAAAAGAATGAGGAGCTGATTCCGATAATGTCAGTGGAAATGCACGGTAAAAAAAAAAAATTGGGATTGCATGTTTTACACAACTTACTAGATTGTAGAAAGCAAGAGAGAATAAGATCAAGATTCTGTTTTCTATCATAGTTACTTAACACAGTAGATAAAACAATATGTAAAACTTGTCTGGGGGGAGAATATGGTAAATTAGGCTTTGGACATATGTTGAGGCATCAAAGAGACATTCATAGAAACATATCCTTAGACAGAAAAGAATTCGAACAGTGGTTCTCCACTAGAGGCTATTTTGGCCCCAGGAGATATTTGGCAATGTCTAGAGACAATTTTGTGTGTGTGTATGTGTGGTACAATTGGGGGTTGCTACTGGTATCTAATAGGTAAAGGCTAGAGAGGTTGCCAACCAATGTACAATGTACAGGACAGCTCCCCACTATAAAGTGTTGTTTGGCTCAATAGTGGTAATGTCAATAGTGGTAATATTGGAGAACCCTGAGTTAGAGATACAGATAGATGTGAGACATCTAAAAGAGATGGTTGATAAAATGAGGGTGGATAAACTGTATAAAAGAATGATTGCAGATAGCTGATAGGACTAATTGACATTTATCTAGCACTTACTGTCTATCAGACATAGTTCAAGCATTTTACATATTAACTCATGTAATCATGAAGCAATCCTATGAGATAGATAACAGCAACCATTATTTTACAGATGAAAACACATAAAGTGTAGCAACTTGCTCAAAATCATAAAGCTAGAAAATGTTAGTACTAAGATTCAAAAGTAGGTAATTAGATTCTAGAGGTCAAATATAACTTTTGCAAATTACTGTCTTTTACAGTAAAAGTTTTTTAAAAAGCCAGCAATGCAGATATAAAAAACTGGGTAGAAGCTCAGAAAGCAACCTGAAGTTGAAGAAGCCCAAAAGTATTTCAAAAAGCAGCTATCCCATGGTGTCAGATGCTAAATGGAGCAACAAAAAAATGTCATGGGAATTGGCAAATGGTCATTGGTGACCTTCTTGGAGAACACGAACAGGAAGTGACATTCATGACAACAGTCAGACAAGTGATTTGTTGTCTTTTCTGAAGGAAATGTATTGTTCAGTAGTTTGAAGGAGTATCAGGATTGAGGCAAAGATGTTTTAAGCTCAAGAATCTCACTTTTGGGAAGCAGAAAATAGACTGAGTGCTAAGTGTTTGGGACTAAAATTTGGCCTGTGAGGTTGTAGAAAGCTTGGAACACCCTATGGAGAAGGTAATAAGAATCAACCTGAAGTACATTTTTAAAATGTGAGGCAAATGCCCAGATGAAATATAAAAGCGTGAGTTTTTAAAAATCTGAAACATCCACTTTCCTTCCTTTTCTATAAAGATATAATTGATACTGAACACTGCCTGAGACTGAGCTGGGCATGGGCTATGACAAAATGTAACTGGCTTAGGAACATCTCAGTTGAGCTAAATATTATTGTTGAAATGACTGCCTATAGGATGAGATGGCTGAGAAGATGGTTGAAGGAAGTTGGCTACATGAGGTCAAGGTTCCGGGGCCGGTTAGGGGAAATAAGAGTGAGATTGGGGGTACTGAGGGATCAAAAATGGAGAGGACTGTAGCTCAAAAAACTCCATTTTCATATTTTTTCCAACCAGAAACTAGCTAACTATGAAGAACGTTTCCTTAGTAAAAATTATAAAGCCCATTAAAAATAACAGCAAATTTCCATCTATGAAATATATGGATAAGACAACAGTTTAAAATTTTGATCTAGAGCCCTCGTACTTAAAGTGTTGTTCTCTGACAAGCAGTGTTCTCATCGCCTGGGGTGGGTATCACTTGTTAGACATGCAAAATCTCGGATCCCATCTCACATTTATTGAATCAGAGCCTGCTTTTACCAAGATGTCCTGTGATTTGTATACCCATTAAAGTTCCATAAGCACTTATGTAGATTCATACTGATTTTTCTTCTATTTTGTTCTAAGCCATGGATCCTTCTTGCGAAATATAATATTATGTGACTCTAAGGTAGTATAGTTGAGTTGGAGATAGGGACATGTCTAATGCCATGTCTTTTCACTGATCATCACTGCCCTCTCAGAAATTTCTAGTTTTCTGCAGAAAACAGTTTGCAAACCACTGGCTGAGGATGTTTCAGGATCCTTAATTATGGACTCACGTGTTGTCATCAGGGACACCATACTTGCTGTGTGACATTGGTCTGGCCACATGGAATGCTGAGTTTCCCCCATTCTTCACCGCTACATAGTTTATAATTGATTTGCTGTTGATGCAATGACATTTCCTCTTTCCTATTTTAAGAGAGTTGTTTGTTAGACTTTAAAGTTAATATGTAAATTGTTTTATTTTTCACCTGATCTATGGACTTTATTTGCATTTCACCAGTTTTTCCTGAATGTCCACTTTCTGTTCCAGACTGGAGCCAGAGAACCACATTACATTTAGTTATCTTGGTTCCCCAGACTCTTCTGGCCTGTGGAAGAGTTTCAGGCTTTTCTTGTTTATCAGAACCTTGACAGTCTCAAGGAGTACTAGCTAAAAATCGTGCAGTACCATCACCTAAGTCTAGGTTTATTGTTGTTGTTGTTGTTTTCTCACAGTAGTCTGGGATTATGAACTTTTGGAAAGAAAAGCAGAGATATAAAGATCTCTTCATATCATATGTCTGAGGGACTTAATATCCACAGGGCATCACTGATAGTGTTAGCCTTCATGGCTTGGTTAACGTTGTGTTTGCCAGGTTTCTCCACTGCAAAGTTACTATTTATCTCTCTCCTATTCTTGTATTTGGAAATGAGTCACTATATCTCAAGGGTGGGGAATGAGGTGCTACTTCCTAGAAGGTAAATTACCAAGTATGTAAATTTTTTTTTTTTTAGTTATTCCTGAGATATACATTTAAAGGTAATAACTAGAATTATGACTTAGAACATTATACCAGAACATATAAGATTTTTAGAAATTTCATGTAATGTCTGAAACATTTATATGAACATATTTCCATACAAATAACCCAAAAAAGTTTAGTATTAGTTGTTTTTGTTTGTTTGTTTGTTTATACTGCAGGTTCTTATTAGTCATCAATTTTACACACATCAATGTATACATGTCAATCCCAATCACCCAATTCAGCACACCACCATCCCCACCCCACCGTGGTTTACCCCCCTTGATGTCCATACGTTTGTTCTCTACATCTGTGTCTCAACTTCTGCCATGCAAACCAGTTCATCTGTACCATTTTTCTAGGTTCCACATACATGCATTAATATACGATATTTGTTTTTCTTTCTGACTTACTTCACTCTGTATGACAGTCTCTAGATCCATCCCCGTCTCAAAAAATGACTCAATTTCATTCCTTTTTATGGCTGAGTAATATTCCATTGTATATATGTACCACATGTCTCTATCCATTCGTTTGTCAATGGGCATTTAGGTTGCTTCCATAACCTGGCTATTGTAAATAGTGCTGCAATGAACATTGGGGTGCATGTGTCTTTTTTTGAATTATGGTTTTCTCTGGGTATATGCCCAGTAGTGGGATTGCTGGATCATATGGTAATTCTATTTTTAGTTTTTTTAAGGAACCTTCATATTGTTCTCCATAGTGGCTGTATCAATTTACATCTCCACCAACAGTACAAGAGGGTTCCCTTTTCTCCACACCCTCTCCAGCATTTGTTGTTTGTAGATTTTCTGATGATGCCCATTCTAACTGGTGTGAGGTGATACCTCATTGTAGTTTTGATTTGCATTTCTCTAATAATTAGTGATGTTGAGCAGCTTTTCATGTGCTTCTTGGCCATCTGTATGTCTTCATTGGTGAAATCTCTATTCTACCCATTTTTGGATTGGGTTGTTTGTTTCTTTAATATTGAGCTGCATGAGCTGTTTATATATTTTGGAGATTAATCCTTTGTCCGTTGATTCTTTGCAAATATTTTCTCCCATTCTGAGGGTTCTCTTTTCATCTTGTTTATGGTTTCCTTTGCTGTGCAAAAGCTTTGAAGTTTCATTAGGTCCCATTTGTTTATTTTTATTTCCATTACTCTAGGAGGTGTATCAAAAAAGATCTTGCTGTGATTTATGTCAAAGAGTGTTCTTCCTGTGATTTCCTCTAAGAGTTTTATAGAGTCCGGTCTTACATTTAGGTCTCTAATCCATTTTGAGTTTATTTTTGTGTATGATGCTAGGGAGTGTTATAATTTCATTCTTTTACATGAAGCTGTCCAGTTTTCCCAGCACCACTTATTGAAGAGACTGTCTTTTCTCCATTGTATATCTTTGCTTCCTTTGTCATAGATTAGTTGACCATAGGTGCATGAGTTTATCTCTGGGCTTTCTACCTTGTTCCATTGATCTATGCTTCTGTTTTTGTGTGAGTACCATATTGTCTTGATTACTGTAGCTTTGTAGTATAGTCTGAAGTCAGGGAGTCTGATTCCTCCTGCTCCGTTTTTTTCCCTCAAGACTGTTTTGGCTATTTGGGGTCTTCTGTGTCTCCTTACAAATTTTAAGATGATTAGTTCTAGTTCTGTAAAAAATGCCATTGGTAATTTGATAGGGATTGCATTGAATCTGTAGATTGCTTTGGGTAATATAGTCATTTTCACAATATTGATTCCTCTAATCCAAGAACATGGTGTATCTCTTCATCTGTTGGTATCATCTTTAATTTCTTTCATCAGTGTCTTATAGTTTTCTGCATACAGGTCTTTTGTCTCCTTAGGTGGGTTTATTCCTAGGTATTTTATTCTTTTTGTTGCAATGGTAAATGGGAGTGTTTCCTTAATTTCTCTTTCAGATTGTTCATCATTAGTGTATAGGAATGCAAGATATTTCTGTATATTAATTTTGTATCCTGCTACTTTACCAAATTCATTGATTAGTAGTTTTCTGGTGGCATTTTTATGATTCTCTATGTATAGTATCATGTCATCTGCAAACAGTGACAGTTTTACTTCTTCTTTTCCGATTTGGATTCCTTTTATTTCTTTTTCTTCTCTGATTGCTGTGGCTAGGACTTCCAAAACTATGTTGAATAATAGTGGTGAGCGTGGACATCCTTGTTTTGTTCCTGATCTTAGAGGAAATGCTTTCAGTTTTTCACCATTGACAATGATGTTTGTTGTGGGTTTGTTGTATATGGCTTTTATTATGTTGAGGTAGGTTGCCTCTATGCCCTCTCTCTGAAAAGTTTTTTATCATAAATGTGTGTTGAATATTGTCAAAAGCTTTTTCTGCATCTATTGAGATGATCATATGGATTTTCTTATTCAGTTTGTTAATATGCTGTATCACATTGATTGATTTGCATATATTGAAGAATCCTTGCATCCCTGGGATAAATCCCACTTGATCATGGTGTACGATCCTTTTAATACGTTGCTGGATTCTGTTTGCTAGTATTTTGTTGAGGATTCTTGCATCTATATACATCAGTGATATTGGTCTGTAATTTTCTTTTTTTGTAGTATCTTTATCTGGTTTTGATATCAGGGTGATGGTGGCCTCATAGACTGAGTTTGGGAGTTTTCCCTCCTCTGCAATTTTTTGGAAGAGTTTGATAAGGATGGGTGTTAGCTCTTCTCTAAATGTTTGATAGAATTCACCTGTGAAGCCATCTGGTCCTGGACTTTTGTTTGTTGGAAGATTTTTAATCACAGTTTCAATTTCATTACTTGTGATTGGTCTGTTCATATTTTCTGTTTCTTCCTGTTTCAGTCTTGGAAGGTTATACCTTTCTAAGAATTTGTCCATTTCTTCCAGGCTGTCCATTTTATTGGCATAGTGTTGCTTGTAGTAGTCTCTTAGGATGCATTGTATTTCCGTGGTGTCTGTTGTAACTCCTCCGTTTTCATATTTAATTCTATTGATTTGAGTCCTCTCCCTCTCTTACTTTTTTTTTTTTTTTTTTGCGGTAGGCAGGCCTCTCACTGCTGTGGCCTCTCCCGTTGTGGAGCACAGGCTCTGGACATGCAGGCTCAGCAGCCATGGCTTACAGGCCCAGCTGCTCCGTGGCATGTTGGATCTTCGCGGACTGGGGTATGAACCCGTGTCCCCCGCATCAGCAGGCAGACTCTCAACCACTGCGCCAACAGGGAAGCCCTCTCCCTCTTTTTCTTGATGAGTCTGGCTAATGGTTTATCAATTTTGTTTATCTTCTCAAAGAACCAGCTTTTAGTTTTATTGATCTTTGCTATTGTTTTCTTTGTTTCTATTTCATTTATTTCGGCTCTGATCTTTATGATTTCTTTCCTTCTCCTAACTTTGGGTTTTGTTTGTTCTTCTTTCTCTAGTTCCTTTAGGTGTAAGGTTAGATTGTTTACTTGAGTTTTTTTTGTTTCTTGAGGTAGGCTTGTATAGCTATAAACTTCCCTCTTATAACTGCTTTTGCTGCATCCCATAGGTTTTGGATCATCATGTTTTCATTTGTCTCTAGGTATTTTTTGATTTCCTCTTTGATTTCTTCAGTGATCTCTTGGTTGTTTAGTAACGTATTTTTTAGCCTCCATGTGTTTGTGTTTTTTACGTTTTTTTCCCTGTAATTCATTTCTAATCTCATAGCGTTGTGGTCGGAAAAGATGCTTGTTATGGTTTCAATTTTCTTCAATTTACTGAGGCTTGATTTGTGACCCAAGATGTGATCTATCCTGGAGAATGTTCTGTGCGCACCTGAGAAGAAAGTGTAATCTGCTGTCTTGGGATGGAATGTCCTATAAATATCAGTGAAATCTATCTGGTCTGTTGTGTCATTTAAAGCTTCTGTTTCCTTATTTATTTTAATTTTGGATAATGTGTCCATTGGTGTAAGTGAGGTGTTAAAGTCCCCCACTGTTATTATGTTACTGTTGATTTCTTCTTTTAGAGCTGTTAGCAGTTGCGTTATGTATTGTGGTGCTCCTGTGTTGGGTGCGTATATATTTATAATTGTTATATCTTCTTCTTGGATTGATCCCTTGATCATTATGTAGTGTCCTTTCTTGTCTCTTGTAACATTCTTTATTTCAAAGTCTATTTTATCTGATATGAGTATAGCTACTCCAGCTTTCTTTTGATTTCCATTTGCATGGAATATCTTTTTCCATCCCCTCACTTTCAGTCTTCAGTCCCCTAGCTCTGAAGGTGGCCTCTTGTAGATAGCATATAGATGGATCTTGTTTTTGTATCCATTCGGCAAGCCTGTGTCTTTTGGTTGGAGCATTTAATCCATTCATGTTTAAGGTAATCATCGATATGTATGTTCCTATGACCATTTTCTTAATTGTTTTGGGTTTGTTTTTGTAGGTCCTTTTCTTCTCTTGTGTTTCCCACTTAGAAGAATTCCTTTAGCATTTGTTGTAGAGCTGGTTTGGTGGTGCTGAATTCTCTTAGCTTTTGCTTGTCTGTAAAGCTTTTGATTTCTCCATCGAATCTGAGTGAGATCCTTCATGGGTAGAGTAATCTTGGTTGTAGATTCTTCCCTTTCATCACTTTAAGTATATCATGGCACTTCCTTCTGGCTTGTAGAGTTTCTGCTGAGAAATCATCTGTTAACCTTATCGCAGTTCCCTTGTATGTTATTTGTCATTTTTCCCTTGCTGCTTTCAGTAATTTTTCTTTGTCTTTAATTTTTGCCAGTTTGATTACTATGTGTCTCAGCATGTTTCTCCTTCGTTTTATCCTGTATGGGACTCTCTGTGTTTTCTGGACCTTAACTTAATCTCTGCATTCCCAGTATTAATTAATCACAATGCCTGGTATGCAGTACGCATTTCCTAAGTATTCGCTTTTTGAATAAACTAGTTATTTTTTTATAAAATAAAAAGTGTCACAGATCACATGGCCTTTTAGTTTCCAAAAGATTAATTCTTCTCCAGTGGGTAAATTAAAAGGGTTCATTAGGTGCCAGAAGTTTTTAGAGTCTGTACCAAACATATTGACCAAACAATTCCATTAAGTCCTCAAAACTTGTCCAAGCTAACCTATTCATTAGATTCTATAATTTGTTATTTATTATTTTATAAAATGAACATTGATTTAACAATGTGTTGCTGTAGCAACTAAAAATATAAACTCTATGTCAAATTATTAAGTGGAACTATGAAAGACTGATATTAATTTCACTAAAATAGTATATCTCATTATATCAAAATCTATGTAGAGAGATCTGTGTAATGACCTCTTTTGAGTAGTTTACTGCCAGTGACTCATTCTTAAGGATAATGATAATTAATTTACAGAATAACTCAGAGATCATGGAAACATTTTAATGGTGGTATATTTTGGAATTCAAACTACTATTTTCCCTATATTGACTATATTTAAAACAAACAAATGATAATCTGTGTATATATAAGCATATATATGTATTTACATACAATAATAATATAAATACTGGCATGTTTCTTGATCCATTAGTATGATATATGCAAATATATACATGCATATATACATTTAAGCCTTTGTACAAACAAAACTGAAAAAAAAGATGCCTTATTTTATGATACAATGCCATATAGGAAATCTCTCCATGTGGCACAAGGTTAATGTAAAGGAAAATTTCTATTATTTCTGACCTCTGAATAATTTTCTAGTATGATCAGGAATAATGAAAAATGCTATAAATCCCTTTAAAGCAATATGTTCTTGAATTGATTACCATTGCTCACAGAAAAGGAAACCAGCTGTATATGACAATGATAATTTGTATGTTTAATTATTTATAAGGATGCAACGGTTGAGTTTCTAAAAATCCTTCCATAAAAAATTCTCCATATAACTCTGTGATATACAGCAATGCTACTTCATCTTTTCTTCCAGCCAGGCAGCATAAACCCCTTCATTAGTACATGCCTTCACTTAAGGGGATTGCTTTACAAAGGGATCCAGCACATCATTATGACTTTTAGAGTTGAGAGATGACTGTGGTAAAACAATAAATACCCCATCTTATTAAGATGCTTCAGTTATGGCAGTACTGAGCTGTTTTCTATTTCGTTTCCACACAACACATTTTAGTTCCTGCAGAAACCCAGGGATGCACTCCAGAGAAACACATAATGAGGTCAGATGGAAAATCTTGTCTTGTTTCAGATATGAATTCAACCCATCCTTTCTTTCATGTGAGACAATATTCACAGAAGGAACTGATGCTGACATGTTTTAACTTCACTGACACTGAAAATCTTTTCTCCTCAGTTGGTGCTTTTAGCTTCCACCTGAAAAAAAAAAATCTATGCAGAATAATACTAGCAGAGATGGCCACACACAAAAAACCTGATTGTTTATTCACCCATTGCTATATCCACTACTCAACTGTGTCAGAGAATTTTTGCCTTATAAAATATGAATAATAAGGACTTCCCTGGTGGCACAGTGGTTGAGAGTCCACCTGCTCATGCAGGGGACACGGGTTCGTGCCCCGGTCCAGGAAGATCCCACATGCCGCGGAGCGGCTGGGCCCATGGGCCATGGCCGCTGGGCCTGCGCCTCCGGAGCCTGTGCTCCGCAACGGGAGAGGCCACAACAGTGAGAGGCCCGCATACAGAAAAAAAAATTAATAATAATAATAAGAATCAATGCTGGTTGAGGCCATTTTTTTGTTGCACTTTGTCTTTGGAGCCTAGAGTCTTATAAATTGGGCAGGAGAAGCAGAAGATAAACAGTGGGGAAGGGGATAAAGAAAACAAATAACAGTTTTATATTTTCAAGACCACAAGTTTGGCATTTAGCTGTCACAGGGAGGTTCTTCACTTCAAAACCAGCCCCTAGATCCACTCTGTGTGACTGTGTGAAGTTAGAACAATGTGTCAAGACCTAGTTCCCATCTTTCATGTAACTATTTGAATAACAGCCAAAGAAATAACTTAGTATTATCTGAATTGAAATTAATCATATTAAACCTCTAGTTAGTCTTTTTTCTTTTCTTCATATTAAATATAATTTGTGCCTAATAAGAAAAACCAGACTAATCTGTATCCAGGAATCGAGTTGCCCATAAGAACACAGAGGAGACGCCCAGATGCAACCATGGTCTTTGTTAGAAATAACCAAGCATGGTAAGAAAAGATGCTATAAACAATAAAAATACAGATGCTTCTTTGAATATATGCTCTATGTCTCAGAAGAGATTGTGTTTGAAGCTTTGTCCTGTTAAAAAAAAAAAAAAAGCACCTACATGTAGATTTATTTGTGGTATTTCTACCTCATTTAGCTTTGCTATGTCTTTCTTACTTTGTCAGAAACTTGTTCACAGGAATGTAATAAAAATAAATGAAGATGAGCCTCAGAGTCCTCATTTGGCCCTTGGGAGGCCACCATTCTAGTCAGGTCCTGCCCTCAGAATCTGTGCTTCCTCATCTGTTTTAAAAAAAAAAAGAAGAAGAAGAAGATGAAACTATGCTTTCTAGGATTCTTTCTACAATGACTACCCTATTATTCCTTTCAAAAGGAGTTCTGACTCTGATGATAGTTTTTATTCACATAAGAAGATCTAAACCAGAAACCATTTTTCCTGGACTCTATTCTGTGTGTGCAAGTTTTGATGGTGAATAATTTAATCTCTGTATCTTTTGAGAAAAAGTGCAAGACCTATTTCAAAGGGAAGATTTATTATCTCCTGAACGATGTGCCTTAAGTTCCATAAAGGAAGTTGCAAATCAATACAAGTTACTATATTGTCATTCTGGATATAATTTTGAAGACGTAAGTTTTATCTAAAACTTAGAGTGAATGTTTTTGACCAGATGATTTAGTTCTAATACTTGAACCTATATGGCAGCTTTTGATCCTGTCAACTTTCATAGAGACCCAGAGTCAAAATGAAAATATAGCCACTATTGGGGACAAGTGATGTATGGTGAGAAATCTAGTTTTGAATGTATATCTAGTACTTTCTCCTTGATGAGGCACCAGATGTGAAAACTGCCAGCACAGGACGTTGCATTAAGTAAACATTAAATAAATTAATATATGTTGAATACATTGAAGACCACACACAAATAAATAGAAAAGTATAATAAAAATAGAAAAGATACTCTGGTAGAAACAGAGCACATTCATTATCTATGATGTGATCACAAAAATTTTAAGTCACATTGTAATCAACTATTACATATTTTAGCTATATTTTTGACTCCATTTTCTTTATTATTAAATTCTTGGTAGAATAATAAATGACTTATATTGTCATTCACTGAATTATCAAATATAAAGATTATATTTGAAATTATAAATGTACGATTTTCTTTATAAAAATAGTTCAAAACTCATAAAGCAAAAACTAAAGTCCACCTGACACTCCAATTCCCCCTGCACAGTCCCCAGAAATTTATTCTCTGTTAAGAATTGTTTTATATGGCCTACCTAAGGAGACAAAAGACCTGTACTCCAAAAACTACGAGACACTAATGAAAGAAGTCAAAGAAGACACAAACAGATGGAAAGATATACCATGTTGTTGGACTGGAAGAATAAATATTGTCAAAACGACTATACTACCCAAGGCAGTCTACAGATTCAGTATGATCCCTATCAAATTACCAATAGCATTTTTCACAGAATTAGAACAAAAAATCTTAAAATTTGTATGGAGACACAAAGGACCCTGAATAGCCAAAGCAATCTTGAGAAAGAAAAATGGAGCTAGTGGAATCAGGCTCTCTGACTTCAGACTATACTACAAAGCTGTAGTCATCAAAACAGTATGGTAGTGGCACAAAAATAGAAGTATAGGTCAATGGAACAGGATAGAAAACCCAGAAATAAACCCATGCACCTATGGTCAATTAATCTACTACAAAGGAAGAAAGACTATATGACAGTCTCTTCAACAAATCCTAGGAAAACTGGACAGCTACATGTAAAAACAAAATGAAATTAGATCATTCTTTAACACCATACCCAAATATAAGCTCAAAATGGATTAAAGACCTAAATGTGAGATGGGACACTATAAAACTCCTAGAGGAAAACATAGGCAGAACACTCTCTGACATAAATCACAACAATTTTTTTTTCCGATCCATCTCTCAGAGTAATGGAAATAAGAACAAAAATAAACAAATGGGACCTAATTAAACTCAAAAGCTTTTACTCAGCAAAGGAAACCATAAACAAAATGAAAAGACAACCCACAGACTGGGAAAAAATATTTGCAAATGATGTGACCAAAAAGGGATTAGTCTCCAAAATTTACAAACAGCTCCTGTGGCTTAATATCATCAAAACAAACAACCCAATCAAAAAATGTGCAGAAGACCTAAATAGACATTTTTCCAAGGAAGACATATGGATGGCCAAGAGACACATGAAAAGATGTTCAACATCACTAATGATTAGAGAAATGCAAGTCAAAACTATAATGAGATATCACCTCACACCAGTCAAAATGGCTATCATCAAAAAAATCCACAAACAATAAATGCTGGAGAGGGTGTGGAGAGAAGGGAACCCTCCTACACTGTTGGTGGGAATGTAAATTTGTACAGCCACTATGGTGAACAGTATGGAAGTTCCTTAAAAAACTAAAAATTGAACTGCCATATAACCCTGCAATCCCACTCCTGGGCATATACCTGGAGAAAAACATGGTCTGAAAGGATATATGCACCACAATGTTCATTGCAGCACTGTTTACTATAGCCAAGACATGGAAGCAACCTAAATGTCCATCAACAGAGGAATGAATAAAGAAGATGTGGTACATATATACAATGGAATATTACTCAGCCATAAAAAGAATGAAATAATGCCATTTACATGGATGAACCTAGAGATTGTCATACTGAGTAAAGTAAGTCAGACAGAGAAAGAGAAATATTGTATGATATCACTTATATGTGGAATCCAAAAAGAAATGATACAAATGAACGTATTTACAAAACAGAAATGGACTCACAGACTTAGAATGAACTTATGGTTACCAGGGGTGGGGGGGGGGAAGGGTGGAGGGAAGGGATAGTTAGGGAGTTTGGGATTGACATGTACACACTGCTATATTTGAAAAGGATAACCAACAAGAACCTACTCTGTAGCACAGGGAACTCTGCTTAATGTCATGTGGCAGCCTGGATGGGAGGAGACTCTGGGAGAGAATGGATACATGTATGTGTATGGCTGAGTCACTTTGCTGTGCACCTGAAACTATCACAACACTGTTAATCAGCAATACTCCAATATAAAATAAAGTTTAAAAAGGTTACAGTTTATTGCTCTGTAGGATATTAAAAATTTTGTATGTAAATCAGCAATCATATTCAAGCAGCCTTTCTTTCAGGGACTTGGAACAATTTACTTTTTCCAGTTCTCTTGGTGCCAGCCTTACCATCCTGATGGTCCCTTCATTAATGAATTGAATAAATCATTGCTCACTTTTAAAAAAAGAATTTTTTATATGTATACAAGCATATTTGTGCATGTATAAAATTATTTTAAATTTTTTATTGAGAAAATATATATAACATAAAATTTTGCATTTTAAGTGTACAATTCAGTGGCATTAATTACATTTACAATATTGTGTAGCTATCATCACAATCTATTTCTAAACATTTCATCACCTCAAACAGAAACTCTGTTCCCATTAAGCAATAATTCCCCATTTCCCTCTACTCCCAGTCACTGCAGTCCCTGGTAACTTTCTATGTCCATGAATTTACCTATTCTATTTATTTCATGTAAGTGGAATCATACAGTATTTGTCCTTTTGTGTCTGGCTTATTCCACTTAGCATAATGTTGCCAAGGTTCATCTGTGTTGTAGCATGTATAAAAACTTCATTCCTTTTTATGGCTGAATAATATTCTATTGTATGTATATACCACATTTTGTTTATCCATCATTTGCCTATGAACACTTTTGTTTCCACCTGTTGACTACAGTGAATAAACTGTAATGAACATTGGCATAAAAGTATCTGCTTGAGCTCCTGTTTCCATTTCTTTGGAGTATACACCTAAGAGTGGAGTTGCTGGGTCATATGATAATTCTGTTAAACTTTTTGATGAACCGTTAAACTGTTTTTCACAGTGGCTGCACCATTATACATTCTTTCAGCAATGTATGAGGGTCCCAATTTCTTTGCTTTTCCATCAGCTTTAGTTATATTTGGTTAAAAAAAACGCTTATGGACACTTACATGAGCATAAAGTGGTATCTCGTGGTTTTGATTTGAATTTCCCCAATGACTAATGATGTTGAACATCTTTTCTTTTGTTAATTGACCTCTTGTGTATGTATTTTTGGACAAATATCTATGAAAGTCTTTTACCCATGTTTTAAATTGGTTGTTTTCTCTTGGTTATTGAGTTGTAAGAGGTTTTTAAATATATTCTGGATATTAGTCCTTATTAGATATATAACTCTTAAATATTTTTCTCCCACTCCGTAGTTCGTTCTTTCATTTGCTTGATAATGTTCTTTGTTGAACAAAAGTTTTTAAATTAGGTGGAGTCCAATTTATCTACTCCTTTGTTGCTTATGCTTTTGGTATTCATATCCAAGAATCCATTGCCAAATTGAAGGTCATGAAGATTTGCTTATTATTTTCTTTGAGAGGTTTATGTTTTTAGCTCTTATGTTTAAGTCATTGATCCATATTGAATTAATTTTTGTGAAGTAAGTGTCCAACTTCATTTGTTATATATGACAATCCAGTTGTTTTAGCACCATTTGTTAAAGAAACTGTTCTTTCTTCATTGAATGGGTTTGATAACTTTGTCAAAAATAAATTGGCCATAGACACATGGGTTTATTTATGAGTTCTCAATTATGTTCCTTTGGTCTATATATCTCTCTTCATGCCAGTACCACAATGCTTTGATTGTTGTAGCTTGATAGTAAAATTTGAAATTGAGAAGTGGGAGTACTCCAATTTCTTTTTCAAGAATGCTTTGGCTATTCAGAGCTCTTTGAAATGTATATGAATTTGAATATCAGCTTTTCTATTTCTGAAAAGAGGCTGTTGGAATTTTGATAGGAATTGTGTTACATCTATAGATTGCTTTTGGTAAAATTGACATCTTAACAGTATTGTTTTATAATCCCAGAACACAAGATGTCTTTCCATTTTTTTTAAGCATTCTTTAATTTTTTCACCAGTGTTTTATATTTTTCAGTGTACAAGACTTTTAGCTTCTTAGCTAAATTTATTCCTAGGTATTTTAATCCTTTGTATGCTATTGTAAGTATAATATCTTTCTTAATTTTATTTTTGGACTGTTGATTGCTTGTGAAACATAACTTACTTTTGTGTGTTGAACTTGTAACCTGTAACTTTGCTAAATTCACTTATTAGCTTTAGTAGCTTTCTTGTGGATTTTTTGTTTTATTTTGTTTTTTCTGTATGTGAAATCATGTCATCTGCAAATAGAGATAGATCTACTTCTTCCTTTGCAGTTTGAATACCTTTTGTTTCTTTTTCTTAGCTAATTGCTCTGGCTAGAACTTTCAGAAAAATAGTTTATAACAGTGTTGAAAGTGGGCATCTTTGTCTTGTTCCTTATTTTAAGAGGAATCTTAAGATTAGTCACCACTGAGTATGATGTTAGCTGTGGGTTTTTTCATAAATGCCCCTTATCATATGGAGAAAATTCCCTTCAATTCCTAGTCTCACTGCTTTTTTTGTTTATCATGAAAGTGTATTGAATTTTGTCACATGTCTTTTTCTGCATCTATTGAAATAGTCATATATATAATTTTTTTCTTCATTCTATTAAAGTGATGTACTATATTGATTGATTTTCTTAACACAATTTCCATTCCTTGGATAAATCCCACTTAATCCCACTTAAATGATGTATAGTTCTTTTAATATGTTTTTAGAATTGGCTTGTTAGTATTTTGTGGAGGATTTTTTTACATCTATATTCATAAGGATTATTATTCAGTGAATCTCTTTGTGATTTCTTTTTTTAGTTTTGGTATAAAGGTAATTCTGGTCTCACAAAATGAGTTAGGAACTAATCTCTCTTCTTCTATTTTTTGAAGTGTTTGAGAAGAATTGATATTAATTCTTCTTTAAATGTTTGATAGAATGCACCAATAAGGCCAACTGATAATGGACTTTTCTTTCTTCGGAGGTTTTTGAATACTAATTTAATCTCTCATTTTATGTCTGTTGACATTTTCTATTTTTTCTTGAATCATTTTAAGTATTTTTGTGTTTCTTGAAGTTTGTCCAGTTCATTTTGAATTTCTAATTTGTTGGCATATAATTATTTATAATATATTATTATAAACCTTTTTTGTTTCTGTAAAGTTGGTAGTTAGTGGTCTTTACTTGCATTTCTGATTTTAATTATTCTTAATTTTTCTCTTTTTCTCCTCATCCATCTAGCTAAATGTTTGTCAATTTTTTTGTCTTTTCAAAGCATAGCTTTTGGTTTTATTTATTTTTTAAATTGTTTTTCTATTCCCTATTTCATTTATCTACACCCTAATCTTTATTATTTTCCTCCCCTGCCAGCATTGGGCTTAGTTTTCTAGTTCCTCCAGGTGTAATGTTAGGTTATTGATTTGAGTTCACTCTTTTTGAATGTAGGTGTTTAAAACTATATATTTCTCTGAGTACTGCTTTTGCTGCATTATCTAAGATTTGATATGTTGTGTTTTCATTTTCATTATTTTCAAGATATGTTATAATTTCCCTTATAGTTTCTTCTTTGATCCATTTGTTGTTAAGGAGTGTGTTAATTGCCACACAATTGTTGATTTTCAAGTTTTATTTCTGTTATGATTTCAAGCTTTTTTCCATTGTGGTGGGAGAAGATACTTTTGTATGAGTTCACTTTTTAAAGAGCTTTGACATTTTTTTTTGTGGTCTAATATATGTTCATTCCTAGAGAGTATTCCCTGTGTGCTTAAGAGTGATGATATTCCATTGTTGTTAACTGGAGTTTTATATTTATCTAGTAGGTCTGGTTGGCTTATAGTGTTGTTCAAGTTCTCTATTTCCATATTGATTTCCTCTCTAGATGTTCTATCCATTATTGAAAGTAAAGTATTGAAATTTCCACCTGTGAGTGTAGAACTGTCTATTTTTACCTTTGATTCCGTCAAAATTCAGTTCTTGTAGTTTGGGGCTCCTTTATTTGTTGCATACATAGTTATAATTTTTATACCTTCTTGATGATTAACCCTTTTATCAGTATATAATGTCATTCCATTAAAGTATATTTTGTCTGATATTAGTATAACCACTTCAGCTCTCTTTTGGTTACCATTTGCATGGAATATTATTTTTCCATGTCTTTACTCTGAACATATTTGCTTACTTTCAATCAGATATTTAAGTCAATGTTAGAGCAGTTTTAGGTTCACAGCAAAATTGAGAGGAAGGTATAGAGATTTACCATATACCTCCTGCCCTCACACATGCATAGTCTCTTTCATCATTAACAACCCTCACCAGAGGGTATGAACTGATGTCAACACATTATAACTACCCAAAGGCCATAGTTTACTTGAGGGTTCACTCTTAGTGTTGTACATTTTATAAATTTGAACAAATTTATAATGCTATGTAAGTTGGGTCATTTTTTAAAATCCATCTGCCAATTACAGCTTTTTTGTTTTGGAACTTTAATCCATTTACATTTAATGTAATTACTGATAAGAAAGACTACTCTTCTGCCATTTTGCTAATTTTTCCATATGTCCTGTACCTTTTTTGCTCCTCATTTCCTCTCTTACTGCCTTCTTTGGTGTTTAGTTGATTTTTTGTGGTAAACACACACTAGAATTCAATGAGAAGGAAATGAAATCTAAAAGGAAAGAGTGAGCTGAGACAAACAATTATAAGCAAAGAAAGAACAAAGCCTGTGGAAAAAAATCCAAATCATTGACTCATATAAAATCATAATGATAATAATGAAAAATTTGGAGAATATTTAAAAGCAAGGTGAACTTAAAACACTATAAAACAGTAACTAGAATAATAGGTTTTAGTTGATTAATGAAAACATATTTTATTGTGTTTGTATTAAAATAAAGATACAAAATAAGTTTGACTTTTGAAAGTAATGAAGTAAAAACAAAGAGAAACTTCTCTCTATTTAATGGAAGGAAAGAAAGACAGTTAAATAAAAATCTTGATGAAGCCAGATGAGATCAGGAAAGAAGAACATAAATACAAAAACAAATAAGCAAATAAATAAATAAATTAATACTGAAGATCAACATACATTTAAAAACAATTATATAAGAAAATAACAATGAAAAAATTACAATTTTATATGTCAATTACACCTCATTAAGTTGACATTTTTATGTGTAAATTATATCTCATTAAGGCTGAAGTTTTCATGTCAATTATACCTCAATGAACCTAATTTTTTTTAAGCACAAATAAATGACCTGTATCATAGTTAAGTTTCACATTAAAAAGAAAAACCTATTCTAAACAAAACAATAAATTTTATTAAAATGATATATGTTTAAAGCAATATTATATAAATAATATTTATGTATTTATTAAAATAAGTTTTTACAGTTAATATAAACAGATTATTCCATTTTAAAGTTGGAATTCTCAGATGAGATATAAAATAAATAATACACAGCTGTTTTGTTAGTTTTCCATTACCGTTGTAATAAATTCCCACAAATTTAGTTCCTTAAAAGAATACAGTTTTATTATCTTATAGTTCTCTAAGTCATAGGTCCAACACTAGTCTCCCTGGGCTAAAACAAGGTGTCTGTAGGGCTATATCCATTCTTTTCTGTAGGCTCTCGGACATTTTATTGCCTCTTGCAGGTCTTTGAGGCTTCCCATATTTCTTGGATCATGGCCCCTTCCTCCATCATCAGGGTCAGCAATGGCAAGTAAAGTCTACCTCATGTTCCATCTGTTTGACCCATTTTCTATTGTGTCTTTGACCACAACCAGAAAAGTCTGTCTTCTTTTAAGGAATCATGTGATCAGATTGGGCCTATCCAGATAATCCATAATAATCCCCCCATCTTGAGGTCCATAGCCTCAATCACATATGCAAGTCCCTTTTGCCATGTACGGTAACATTCACAGATTAATGAGATCAGGACATGGACATCTATGAGCCACTATTTTGTCTATGAAAGTCTTACACTGCACACAAGAGGGTAACTAAAATATCACGGCAGAATATTTGAAAGCAAAAGGATAAAAAAGATATATTGGCTCAGTTACTGACCAAAATAATATTCGTGTCACTATAATATCATTGGATGAAATATACTTTAATCCTAAAGCATTACTAAGGAAAAATATATATTTTTTCCATTGAGGTTACATTTTAAATACTGGTCTAAGTTTCATCTGCTCACTTGCCTCATGAAGCCCAAGGACTTACTTCCTTTTTTTTGTATGAATACAAAAGTCCACATCCAAGTCACTAGTGCCCATTTTCAGGCCCTTATGGTTTTAATTATTGCATTTCTGATCAAATTAAAGCTTACTAGAAGTTGTACTCCTTAGCCTACAAATTCAGCCTAAGGCATGAGTATAATTTAAGATTCTGTTGTTTGTAAAACATTTTGACTGTCATTTGCACTATAATATCAAGGTCCCACAGAGTAGGGACTAGAGAGTGTCAAATGAAAATGGGACCAGAGCTGTACCAGACGGTAACGTGAAATAAGGTGAAAAATATGGGATTTGTTTCAGACTAGTTTTAATTTAATAAGGTGATATCATGAATACTAGCTAATTTCTCTGGAAACTTACTTTCATTATGGTTGAAATTCATAATGTAAATCAAATCATCATAATCAATATTAAAGGTGTAAAAGGGAGAGACTATAATATTGGTAATGCATATGTGATATACCACCTATATGGAAGTATATGTGGTGCATATCGTAATGGTTAAGATAATAACCTCTGGAGTCAGACGATCTGTATTTTAATCTTGACTTCTCTCCTTATTTGCAGTGTGACCTTGGTTAAGTTACTTAACCTCTCTGTGCCTCACTTTCAACACCTATAAAGCAGAGTTAATAATGAAACCTATCTTTATGACAGGTTTATTATTATTCATAAAGCACTCCTTGCAAATTAAAGACAATGTAAATCAATACATTTCAGTACTGTCATCAAAATGGCAGTCAACAATAACAGTCTTTTTTGAGTACAGTATCTATTACTGCTTAGATCTGTGCTGACGTAAGTAATAAATATACTAAATATATATCACATAAATCTTGTCATCAAAATGACAAAAATACCTTATGAAGATTAGAAATATTTAATTGCTACACTGAGTGACATTGGGTACAACAGAATCCAGAAATTAAGAGTTTAGTTTAGGGGCTTCCCTGGTGGCACAGTGGTTGGGAGTCTGCCTGCCAATGCAGGGGACACGGGTTTGTGCCCCGGTCCATGAGGATCCCACATGCCGCGGAGCGTCTGGGCCAGTAAAAAAAAAGAGTTTAGTTTAGGCTTTATTATTCTATAAGGAGAGCAATTTAGTACATGAGGTCAGGGAAGTGCAAAAAAGTGATGTATAATAAATCTATGGGACATTCCTCTGCTATTTTAATGTTTCTCAAGTGCTATAACTATACATGTAAAACATAGAGAAAAGAAGGTACTGACAAGACACACAATCTATTAAATAAGCCACTTGCACTTAGTATGATAGCTGAGGTATTTTGGGGTCTAGGCAGCAATGTATCTTCCAGACTACAAAGAAAAAATTTAACATCTTATATTTAGCATACACTTGCAGGACCAGTACCTGGTATTCAAGAACCTGATGGGTCATTTAATAATGACAAAACACAGTTATTAAAGATGAAGGAGAATAACCGAGTGGCTAAAGGGGAGTTTCCAGGGGAACACCAAAAAAAATTTGACACAGTGTAATGGCAACATCACGTGCTTAAAAACGATGGTCCAGATACAGATCAGTGGTATTCAGCAAGTTCATCAAAGCAACAGAAACATCTTCATGGACATGCATCCTCATTAGGTTCCCTAGGTGGAAAAAACTCCCTAACTTTAAATTTTAATTGCTTGCAATATAATGGGGGAGGGGAAAAGAAGGGGAAGGGTACTCAGTAAAAGGTGAATAAGACTCTATTATCTTAGAATTTTTTTAAGTTTGTGAAAATGCAATCTTGGAAATAAAATTCCTCAAGAGCAACACACAATTAGAAAGCCTTAAGTGAAATGGAGAGATTAAGATTGCTATCTCTGGCTCTCCCTGTGGAAATAAATCCTATTATTTTCCATCAGAAGCCCACAGAGGGGTTTCCTTCAGGCCCTTACATTGCTGGTGTTGCAAGCCCTTCTGATTCACAGAGAATCAGAACATAAGCATAAGAACATAAACATCTTCATAGTTGTGTTAGTCCATCTCTCTTTTTCCCCCTTTCTACCTGCTCATATACAAAAAGTTTCTTCTCTTCTCTGTGTATATGTGTATGTAGACATACATATTTACATATATATATAAATATGCATATACATTTTATATATATACATTTGAGACTATGCTAAATTTATTTAATTAAAAAAATCTAAGGCTTAAAGACAAAATTTGTAGGTCTTTCATAAAGTTAAGGAAGTCAGAATCTTCAAGAGTCAACTTGATGCTTAACAATTTTTTTAAATAGAATATTTAAAATAAACTTCTCTCATAATAACCTTGATTTAACATTTAAAAATATTATTTACCGGGCTTCCCTGGTGGCACAGTGGTTGAGAGTCTGCCTGCCGATGCAGGGGACATGGGTTCATGCCCCGGTCTGGGAAGATCCCACATGCCACGGAGCGGCTGGGCCCGTGAGCCATGGCCGCTGAGCCTGCGCATCCGGAGCCTGTGCTCCGCAACAGGAGAGGCCACAACAGTGAGAGGCCCATGTACCGCAAAAAAAAAAAATTATTTACCATAACCTTTAAGAGACTATTTAACTGTGATAAGTATTTACAAAGAAAATTAAAATCCTAAACCATCCTTGTCTTCTGAGAATTGGAGTGATGGGATACAGACCTAAGACATAAAACAAAATGTTGAAGTAAAATCATAAGTTAATATATAATGCATATTATTACATAAAATAAGAAAAGTTTATTTTCTCTTCTGTGTGGCTTATTTAAATTATTTTATTCTTCCATTGTTCGTTAAGCTTCAACTTAGTGCTAGGTACTCTGCTAGTGCCATGAATGTAAAGTGAACAATACATTTTCCTATCTTCAAGGAACTTAAAATCTAGTGAGAGGACACAGACAATAAATAGCCGGCTATAAGACTTGAGAAGTTGTTAAAATAAAAGGGATGCTCAATATAGTATGAGGATTGGGGTGTAGGGAATCACCAAAACATCTAAGAGAAAGTGGCATGTAATCAACCTGAAGATTGAGGAAGGCGTGATCACAGTTGCACTAACTGCAGATAAAGAACATATTTCTTGTGGGAAACTACAAATAGATAATCAGATTTGGAAGAGAAGTGTTGGGGACTGAGGGTATGGTTTTAGAGATGAGGCTGGGGATAGAAGGAAGATAGGACTTAGTAAGCACTGCTAAGGAGTTGTGCCTTTATCCTGTTGGTGGTGGTGGGGACTTGTACGTAGAAAATAAGGTCCAGGGAAAACAAAGATGACAGAAGTACAAGACATAAAATTAAAGCATCTATAAACGGCCCAATGCAAATAATACTAAATGGAAATTCTGAACTAAAAGTATTTTTTAGTCATTTTCAGAAACATATCTAGCATTAAAAGAGCCTATAGTTATGGAGATAGAATGCTATTATGCATTTGAAATGACCCTAAAGTTTTTCTAATCCATGAAGATCAAAAATGAGATTGAATCATAGTTTTCAGACAACTATGTATGTATAGAGATTACCTAAAGAGCAAAGCAGTATAAATCTAGGTGATAAAAGAGGTCTTTGCATGGGTCTTTTTTATACTATAAACTATTAATCTCAAGAGTACCTTTGCTGTAGAGATTTATGTAAATGCATGTTTTATCTCGGTTTCTGAAGTTACAAAACCTGAGTTCAGTACAAGTAGCCCCCCCTCTTCCCACTACTTGTAAATATCTATACCTGTCAACATCGTTCAATTCAAATCCATCTCCATGAAGCCTCTCTTAATTTCCCCAACTGGATGTTATCCCTCCCACCACCCCTAAGCTCCTGAGCAGATTTTGCTTCTCTTAAAAATATACATTTGTTATTTTGTAAAGTTTTCAATTTGTACTGATGTAGTGAGATGCAATAGATATGAAACAACAAAGTGTAATGCCAGATAAAAATATGGACTTTTTCAAAGAAAATGACTAAACTAATAAGTATTTCTCTATTGGTGGGAAGTTTTTCAGGCGGCAATAGGATTGTCCTGTATGTTTCAGGGCATTTAGCCTCTCTGATATGTAAAACTAAATAACTGTAACACCCCTAAGTCTTTGTGATAATTAAAATATGTTCTTGTCCATTTACTCTCGCTCCTTAAGAACCATGAATAGGGTGATTATGACATCCACAAGAAGGATTTAAAAAGGTTGGGAGAAAAGTTATGGAGTATTTTTGCAGAGAGTTGCTGAAGAGGTTTGAGTCCCACCTCCTCAAGTGGAGAAGGATAGGGGGTATCTGCCCTCTTTAACAAGGACACACTGAGACTTAATCTATGATCCCTGTAGCTGGTAGAGTTGTATGGTGGATTTGGGTCTGACTTCCCTCTTCCTTGAGAAAGATGGGGATTGAGTTGATGACATGCTGATTTGGTGACAAAGCAAGAGATCAAAAGAGTTGCTTTTGTATTGAGATGGACCTGAACTCCCAGAGTTTGCTAGAACACATGATATTTGAGTGTTTCCCATGATTGCAGGTGTGTCGTACATGAAGGGAGAGTGCTGGTCTATGATCATCTGGGGTTCTGTATGATAGCATTGCCTAGAGGGACAGAATCACCACAGCAGCAATTCCTAAGGACTATCTATGAAAAGAGGTACAAGTAACATCTGGAACCGTGTTCATCAGGCTACTTTTTACCTTACTATATTTTAAAAATAGCCATAGATAATCAGAATTTCAAATAGAAATCTTTGAGGAATCAGTGAAAGCCCCAGCAATGGTTAGCTAAATCTGCCACCTGCTGAGAATGTGCCCTTTGCCTAAATCCTCTATATTTTATGAACCTGACACTGGAGGGTCAGAAATCCCATTTAACAGCTGATGATAAGTATGGAATGAGAAAAGGACTGTATTTCCTATCCCATTGCCAATAGCTTGGATAGAAATGATTTAATGCTAAGTCATATTGAAAATTTGTTGATAAAACAAATTGATAAAAGTTGATAAAAGGACCAGATTTCTGATTTTTGAAATAGATCTATATTGTATTTGAAAATCATGATGACTATAAAACAAATTATTACTTAAACTTGAAAGTAGACTATATGAGACTTACCCAAATTTTTATTCAGGAACAGGAAAAGCTACCCACTTACCCACTTCATAGTTCTCAGGTTATACATTTTCTTGTTGTTTTTAAAA